>NC_140594.1:1183355300-1183802411 GCF_964204655.1 Triturus cristatus | reverse complement strand
ATCCTGCTTTCACGATCGCACAAGTTACTTACCTTCGGTAACGCTATATCTGTAAGAAACATTCGATCCAGTCTGATGCCTGGGGGTAATTCTAAGGTAAGGGATCTATCACTACGTGTTTCTTTCAGATACATGGACGCAGATGATACCCAACTGTACATGAAAATCTCCTCCCCTGAGGACATCAGGTCCCTCAACTCAGTCTTACTGAAAACACAAAGCTGGCTGACACAGAACCACCTGAAGCTAAACGCTCTGAAAACTGAGTTCCTCCTAATTGCACAACCCCAGCAGTCTCCAGTCATCGAAGGATGGATGAGTCAACTAACCGCCCTTAACTGCACGCCACACATCATTGATTCAACAAGCTCTTTGGGAATAATGCTAGACAAGAGTCTGAACATGCAGAGGCACATTAGTACACTCAAAGGAGCAAACTTCCAACTCAGCCTCTTAAGGAAAATAAAACCTTTCCTCCCATCACATGACTTAAAGGTTGCGGTGCAAGCCCTAGTGATCTCTAAGCTTGATTATGGAAGCGAAACCCTTTGTGGCCTTCCTCGCGTGAAGACGGCCCCTCTCAGGGCTAGCCTCAATTCTGCTGCAAGGCTCATAACGGGCTTGAAAAGACACAATCACATCACACAAGAGCAGATATCTCTAAATTGGCTCCCTTACGATGCTAGGATACAATTAAAAATTGCATCTATGACACACAAAGCCATTCATTTCAATACCCCAATGTACCTGCCTCAAAAGTTGGAGCTCTCTGCTGGATCAAGATCCTCGAGAAGTGCCAGCACATTACTGTTCAAACCACAAAAGGAATATGCTACTTACCAGTATGCATCTGTTCTTGGCATGTAGAGCTGCAGAGCTACACACTTGTGCATAGATCGCCATCTGGTGTTGGGCCTGGATGTTTGCTGTTTGTTTTTCCTCTTGGAAAGTCTTTGGAAGTCACGAGGTCGGTGACTCCTCCTTTGGATCGTATTGCACATGGGCTTCGGCTCCATCCTCAGATTTTTCGCCAGCAGGGAAAGATGGAGCGTAGTAATAACAGTGAAGATGCCCATGTGTGTTGTATCTAAATAAGATAAACTGGAACAGATAAAGGTAGCCGGGGAGACGGTTAGGCGTGTGTAGATCTGCAGCTCTACATGCCAAGAACAGATGCATACTGGTAAGTAGCATATTCCGTTCGAGGCATATGAGCTGCAGATTACACACTTGTGCATAGATTATATAGCAGTACCCACCGTTAGCGGCGACCACCCCTATTTGTTGCAGTGGTTTGAAATAATGTTTTGAGTACAGCCTGGCCCACACTAGCTTGTTGCTTAGTTTGCACATCTACACAATAGTGTTTGGTGAAAGTGAGCGGTGTTGACCATGTAGCTGCTTTGCAGATATCATCTAATGGGATGTTCCCTAAGAATGCCATGGAAGCCCCTATTTTTCGTGTAGAATGGGCTTTCGGGGGAATGGATAGCGTTCGCTTTGCTTTATGGTAGCAGATTTGAATGCATTTTACAATCCACCTAGCTATCCCCGATTTTGAGATGGGGTTACCTTTGTGTGGTGGAGAGAAAGAAACAAACAGTTGTTTGGTGTTACGGAAAGGTTGTGTTCTCTGAATGTAGTAGAGTAAGGCTCATTTCACATCCAGTGTGTGAAGAGCTCTTTCTGCAACGGTCTGTGGTGAAGGGGAGAAATGACTTTAGGGAGGAATTTTGGGTTGGTACGGAGAACAACTTTGTTATGGTGCATTTGGAGAAAAGGTTCTTGAATGGCAAGTGCTTGTATCTTACTGACCCTTCTAAGAGAAGTGATGGCTACAAGGAAGGCGGTTTTCCATGTTAGGAACTGTAGTTCGCATTTATGGAGAGGTTCGAAGGGAGGCCCCATTAGCCTTGTGAGAACGATATTTAAGTTCCACACAGGTGAGGGTGGCACTCTGGGGGGAATTATTCTTTTAAGGCCTTCCATGAAGGCTTTAATGGCAGGTACTCTAAAGAGTGATAGGTGCTGCCTGTTTTGTAGATAAGTTGCTATGGCTGCGAGGTGTACTCTGATCTGGGTGAGAGCAGGTGTCCCTTTTCAACCCTTGATGACGTTGGTAGACCCAGAGGGCAGGTTTGTGGCAGTGCAGGGGCGGCTGGACGGGAGGGACTTGAGCATGTGCAGTGTATATGCCCCTAATATGGACCAGGCCGCGTTCTTCTCCAGGCTGTCGGGGCAGTTGGCGGCGTATCTGACGGGGCCGGTGGTGGTGGGGGGGGATTTTAACTCAGTGACTGATGTGGAGCTGGATAGGTCCCACCCGCCCCTGGCGCAGTCGGTGGTGCGTCGGGTGGCCAATAGCCGACGTAGCTGGCAGGCTACTTGGGGTCTGGTAGACACTTGGCGTACTCATCACCCGCTGGACAGGGATTACTCCTTCTATTCTGCCCCTCATGAGCTGTATGTCCGATTGGATGGTATCGAAAAGTTTCTTACCTGTCGGTGTAGTTTTGCAGCTTGAAGATCTTTCTGGATTCACTATGCTGTGCATTATTCCGCGATCTTGTGGTTGGGTCCGGATTCGTAGTCTTTTCTTTGTTTTTTTTTTTTTTTTTTGTAGCCCAGGTGGGCGTCGACGTCCACCATTTGGTGCACCTCCCGTGACGTCGTCGTGCTTCCTGCGGAAGTCCCACCTTTGGGGCGCCATCTTCGGGTTCTTTTTTTCCCTGTTTTTTTTTTTTTTTTTTTAACCCTAGGCGATTGATTAATCCTTTTGTCCGTATTTCTGTACGTATCCACCTATTTGATCCTATCCATTTCACCCCCTCTTCCTCCAGCCTCATCTTCCTGGCGGAGGTGGGTGGGTTCGCTAGTGAATCCAGAAAGATCTTCAAGCTGCAAAACTACACCGACAGGTAAGAAACTTTTCGTTTTGCAGCGTGAATCTTTCTGGATTCACTATGCTGTGCATAGACTTTGTAGCGGTTTCCCTATTTTTGTGGTGGCTGGGTGGAAGATGATCGCTGGTCGTTGAAAATGTGTTGTAGCACCTTCTGTCCGACCTGTGCTTCCTTATTCATTTGAATGTCCACGCAGTAGTGCTTTGTGAACGTGTGCACAGATGCCCAAGTCGCTGCGAGACAAATGTCTTGGATGGGCGTGTTTGCCAGGAAGGCAACTGTGGCCCCCTTCTTCCTTGTGGAGTGAGCTTGTGGCCCCTCCGTTAGCTCCTGTCCAGCCTGTTTGTGACAGAATTGAATAGTGAGGGCAATCCACCTAGCGATGGTGCCCTTGGTCACTGGTCTACCCATGAAGCTAGTAGCAAAGGACACAAACAGCTGCTTCGACTTCCTGAGTTCCTTGGTTCTTTCAATGTAGTGCATCACCGCTCTTCTGGCATCGAGGGTGTGCAGGGCCTTTTCTGCGTTTGTAGTCGGGTTTTGGAAGAAACTCGGTATCTGGATACTCTGATTCATGTGAAACGCCGACACTACCTTGGGCATGAAGTGTGGGTCCGTCCTCAGGACTACCCTGTCCTTGTGAATTTGAATGTAGGGCTCCTGTAGCGTTAGTGCTTGAAGCTCGCTCACTCTGCGTAGTGAGGTTATGGCCACTAGAAAGGCAGTCTTCATCGTCAACATTTGTAGATTGGCCTTGTGAATGGGTTCAAACGGCGCCTTCATGAGCTCCGTCAGAACCACGTTTAAATTCCATGCCGGCGGTGGCAACCTTTTCGGGGGTGCCATTCTTTTGGCCCCCTCCATGAATCTCTTCACCACCTGCGAGCTGAAGAAACTTCCACCCTTCTCACCTCTGGTGTAGGCAACGATCGCTGCTAGGTGCACCCTTAGGGAGCTCGAGCAGAGGTTACTCTTTAGAAGGTGTGTGAGGTACCTCAGCACAGTTGAGTCTCTTGTCATTCTTTTGTGCAGGCCCTTCTTCCTGCACCACACCGTGAATCTCTTCCACTTTGCGCTGTAGCACTTTCTTGTAGTAGGTTTCCTTGCCTCCCGTAGCACTCGCATAGTGCTCTGAGGTAACCTTAGGTGTGCGAACTCTAGGTCTTCAGGAGCCATGCTGCTAGGTTGAGGGTCTCTGGCTCTGGGTGCAGGACCTCCCCGTTTTGCATTGAGAGCAGGTCTTTTCTTCTCTCGAACCTGTACGGATTGCCTTGCGCCATTTCTTGAATCTGTGAGAACCATGTCTGCCTCGCCCACTGTGGGGCCACCAGGATCAGAGTCATGTTGCTGGTTCTGCACTTGTCGAGCACTCTGTGCAACAGGGGAATCGGTGGAAAGGCGTAGGCAAATGTCCTCGACCAGCTTATCCATAGGGCATTTCCCTTGGATTGCTGATCTGGTTGCCTGGACGCGAAGCTTTGGCATTTTGCATTGTGGCGTGTTGCAAAAAGGTCTATTGTTGGAGTCCCCCATCTCCGGAAGAGTTTCTCCGTTTCCTGGCCATTGAGCTCCCACTCGTGTGATGCTGAGGTCTGCCTGCTTAGCCAGTCTGCCTCCACATTGTCCTTCCCCGGTAGGTGAATTGCCAGTAGATCTATCCTGAGAGGTATGGCCCATCTCCAAATCTCCTGAGCTAGGGATGAGAGGGGAAACGACTGTGTCCCCCCTTGTTTGTTGATGTAGAACATCGCCGTGGTGTTGTCTGTCTGTACCAACACCCTCTGCCCGCACAGGTGTCTCTGGAATGCCTTCAGGGCTAGCAGTATCGTTTTCAACTCGAGGTAGTTGATGTGGCGGACCGCGTCTGCCGGAGCCCATAGACCCCTCACTCTGAGGTTGTCCATGTGCGCTCCCCATCCCATCTGCGATGCGTCCGTGGTAATGGTCACTGTTGGGCTTGGTGGTGTCAGGCTTCTCCCTGTTGTTATGTTGTCTCTGTTCCACCAAGTTATCTCCTCCTGCACTGCGTGCGTAACAACCACTAGATCCTCCCAACTTCCGTTTGCTTGTGACCATTGCTGTTGCAGCCATTCCTGGAATGGTCTCATGTGCAGGCGTACATTCGGCACCAGCTGGATACAGGACGCCATCATCCCCATCATCTTGCTCACCGCCCTCACTGTCAGAGCTCGCCCCTTCTGGTAGAGCTGCGTCTCCTTCAGTAGGGCATCTGTCCTCCTGTCGCTGGGCACTACTGTACTGTTGAGGGAGTTGATCTGTGCCCCCAGGAAAATCTTTACCTGTTCCGGTTCCAGCGATGATTTTCCCCAGTGGATGGAAAATCCCAGATTTGTGAGGGTGTCCGTTACGCGTTTTGCGTGCCTCTCGCACTTCTCGCGTGAGTTTGCCTTGACCAGCCAGTCGTCCAAGTATGGGTATACGTGTATGCCCTGCTTTCGTAGGTGTGCCGCTACCGCCGACAGGCATTTTGTAAAGACCCTTGGCGCTGATTTTAATCCGAAGGCCAGGGTTGTGAACTGGTAGTGTTCCTGTTCGATGTTGAATCTTAGAAGGCCCTTGTGCCTTCTGTTTATTGGGATGTGGAGGTAGGCATCCTTGAGGTCCACGGTGACCATGAAGTCCCCTTCTCTTATCTGTGGCAGTACCTCCTGCAGTGAAGTCATTTTGAACCTTTGCGTTCTTATGAACTTGTTTAGGTAACGGAGGTCCAGTATGGGCCTGAGGTCTCCGTCTACCTTCGGAACCACGAAGTAGTTTGAGTAGACCCCTTTGTTGCGTTCCCCGAACGGCACTGCCTCTATGGCTTCCTTTTGTAGGAGTTTCCGCGTTTCCTCTCTGAGTATTGCCAGTTCTTGGGCAGATCTCTGTCTTCCTTTCGGTTTCCTGTTTGGAGGTCTTTTCTCCAAGTCTACGCAGTATCCGTACTGCACGATGTTCCGTATCCACTTGTCTGTGGTTATGCGCCGCCACTCCTGAAGGTAGAACCTCAGCCTTCCGCCTACTGGTGACGTATGCTCGTAGGCTCTTGAATCTTCTCTTCCCCCTGATGACACCTTTCTGCGCCTCACCCTTGGGGACTTGACGAGGGTAGGCGTCTTCTTGCGTGCTGAGTCACTTCGAGGAGGGCTGATCGCCCCCTCTCCTCCTCTGGCCACGTCCGTTCCCTCTCCCGCGAAAGGACTGGCCCCGAGGTTGATATTGCCAGCTTTGCTTCTGCTGACCTTGACCGTGACCTTCGCCCTGCTGACCTTGTTGGAACGCCTGGTGCGATGTCCCTTGTTGGCTTGCACCCCTACCGTAGGGTCTCCTCGAGGGATTACCTCGTCTCATTCCCCTCAGCTGTAGGGCCCCCATGGACCTCGCTGTCTCGTTTTCCTTCTTGAGCTGGGTGAGCTTTTCGTCCACCGTTGCTCCGAACAGTGTCTCTCCGTTGAAGGGGGTGCCAAGGATGTTGTTCTGCACTTCCGGTTTGAATCCCGAGATTCTTAGCCATGCATGCCTCCTCTCTGTGACCCCTATGGCCATGAGTCTTGCTGAAGTCTCTGCCCCATCCAACGCCGTCTTTATACAGGAGTTGGCGATGTTCTTTCCTTCATCCACCAGGTGAGAGGCTCTCTGGCGGTATTCTTCGGGGAGGTGCTTTACAAGCTCCCCCATTTCATCCCAGTGTTGGTATTGGTGTCTATTGAGGAGTGCATTCGAATTCGCCATGCGCCAGTGCATTGCGGCGTTCCTCTCGACCTTTCTGCCTGTGAGGTCGATCCTCCTGCTCTCTTTATCCGGAGGTGGGCCCGAAGTTGCTGGAACGTTGGCCCTTCTCCTGGCCGTGGAGGCTATGATGGAGTCTGCTGTGACGCTACCCTTGATGTAAGGTGGGTCCAGGGAGGAGTGCTTATATTTCTTCTCTGTCCTGGGTGTGATCGACCGGCAGGTGGCAGGCTCCTTGAAGGCTTCTCTCCCCTGGTTCATCACGCTTTGTAGCATGGGGAGGAACTGACTCCTAGTCTGGATGGGGAGCAGTGTTTCGACGAGAAAATCGGCTTTCGGCCTCTCCTCGTCGAGTTTGACGCCGAAGGCCAGTGCTGCGCTCTTCACCACCATATTGTATACCCCGATGTCGTCGGGTGGCGAAGGCCTCGAGGGGTACGTGTCCACGGGCTCCTCCGGGTTTTCGGTGTCGAGATCGTGCCATTCGACGTCGTTGCTGGTAGATGCCGCCGATTCGAAGAACGACTGTTGGTCTTCTTCCTCGGCTTCTTCCTCATAATAGGGCTCCTCCTCTTCTTCGAGATCCCTTGTCAGCCCTTCGGCGTCGAACTCCTCTTCGACCTCGACGACGTCCGCCGATGAAACTGTTGGAATCTTGAATTCCTTCATCCTGGCGTCGAACTCCTTCTTCCTTTGAAGGATGTTCTCCATTTCGGCCTCGAGCCGCCTCTTCTTTTTCTCCATTTCGGAGATGCTTTCGGCGTCGACCGCGGGTCTTTTCGATGAAACTTGCGTCGACGTCGAACGTTCTTTCTGCGTCGATCGGCCCGTTTCATGGGATGATTTCAACGACCCTTGCCTTTCGGCGTCTTTCTGCACCTGGGAGTCCTTTTGTAAGGATCCGCTGGGCCTTTTGTCCGAAGTTCCCCCCTTGGACGTCGAAGCTTTCGGCGCCGGGGCTCCCTTCGTGGACTTTGACTCAGTTTTTCTCGAGTCACCCTCGTGTTGTCGAGGTACTTTTTGTTTTGCGCTCGACGATTCTCTTACCTTGTCTTCTTTTTTCTTGTCGGTCTCTACGACCGTGAAGTTTTCGGCTGTCTCGGCGACGTTGTCCTCGTCGTCTGAGGAGAGGCCCAGAGCGTAGAGCGTCGGGGGCTTCCCCTTGCCGTCCATGTTGGCGTTGGCCCTTCTCTGCCGCTCTCTCACCCTGAGTGTCTTCGGCGCGAAGGCTGAGCAGGCGTTGCAGTCGATACTCTGGTGATCGACCGGTAGGCAGAGGTTGCAGACCGGATGCTGGTCTCTCTGCGCGAACTTGTGGTGGCAGTTTGGGCAGAACTTGAATGGCGTCTTGTCCATTTCGCTCAGGGTCTCTGAGCGTGCATTCTCCAGGGCTGTCGAAGAAAAAGGCTCGCTGGTCCTCTTTCTTAGCGCTCCTGATGAAATCTGTTCAATTCCTGATGTCTTCTCTTGATTCTATCGATGAAACTCGCTTTTCTTCCTTCTTCCTCCGAGTGAATTTCTGGAGCTTCCCGATGTCGATCCAGACCCAACGGCGGAAAAAAGAATCTGAAGATGGCGCCCCAAAGGTGGGACTTCCGCAGGAAGCACGACGACGTCACGGGAGGTGCACCAAATGGTGGACGTCGACGCCCACCTGGGCTACAAAAAAAACAAAAAAAAAAAAACAAAGAAAAGACTACGAATCCGGACCCAACCACAAGATCGCGGAATAATGCACAGCATAGTGAATCCAGAAAGATTCACGCTGCAAAAACTGTGTTCCCCGGACGTCCAATCGCTGATGCGGCATAGCGAATATCTAGCTAAAACTCTCTCGGACCATAACCCCTGTATGGGGGTGCTGCAGTGGTCCAGACAGCGGCAAGTTATTCCCACGTGGCGTCTTAACCCCCTGCTTCTGGAGGACCCGGTCTTCCGGGATGAGGTTAGTGACTGCATAAAACAATAATTTGAGTGGAACTCGGGTACGACGGCAAGCCGGGCGACGGAATGGAACGCGTTTAAGGCGGTTGTTCGGGGGGTTTGTATATCGTCCACAGCCGGAGTGCGGAAGACTTTATTGAAGGAGGTTGATGGGGCGGAGGCCCTGCTGCGGGCGGCTGAACGGGCGCATCAGGCGGGAAACGGTGAGTTGGCTGCTGTTGCCGAGGCACGTGAGGGTGTGGTGGTGCAGGTGGAGAAGCTCCGCTGTTTTGACCATAAAAGCTACTTAATGCGAGCGCACGCGGAACGGGATAAGGTGGGATCCCTTCTGGCGTGGTTGGCGAACCCGACGGCCCGGGGGGAACCGATACTTTCTCTGGTTGAAGCGGGGGGTGCCCCGGTTTATTCCCAGATGGGGATAAATCAGCGGTTTGCCAGATATTATGCTGGGCTGTACGATAGCACTATGGAGGGGGAGCCTGAAGGCCTAGCGGGCTTCTTACTGGAGGCCCGCCTTCCTCGACTGGACCCGGAGATTGGGAAAGATCTCGGGGGTGCCATATCGCTGGGCGAGATTCGTGCGGCGATTAGGCACATGGCCCGTCGGAAAACCCCAGGGGCGGATGGGTTGCCTGTCGAATTCTTTGCGGCGTTCCCGGATCTGTTAGCGCCGCAGCTGCAGGTCCTGTACAGCGAGGCCTGGCAGCGTGGGTGCTTGCCCGCCTCTGCTCGAGAGGCGATTGTGATACCCTTATTAAAGCCTGGAGGAGAGGCCGACGCGCGTATGGCGTATCGGCCGCTCTCCATGCTGACGGTGGACTATAAAATATTGAGTAAGATACTGGCGTCGCGCCTTTTGAGTCATATGACCGCCTTAATCCACCCGGATCAGGCGGGCTTTATTCCTCGGCGCAGCACGGCCACTTCTGTGCGACGGTTGTTGCGAGTGATGGAAATGGACCGGGAAGTTTTCCCGGAGGCCTGCACGCTGTCGGTCGACATAGAAAAGGCCTTCGATAGCGTGGAATGGCCTTACTTATACCGAGTGCTGCGGGAGTTCGGCTTGGGGGAGGACTTCGTACACTGGACCACGTTGCTTTATAGCGATGCTACGGCCCGAGTGAAGACGGGGGCCTCCTACCGTGTACGGAGGGGGACGAGGCAGGGGTGTTCCCTCTCCCCCCTGTTGTTTGCCCTGGCCGTCGAACCGCTGGCGGCTCATGCCCGACGAGGGGGTGCTTATGTGGGAGTTTCCCTGCGGGAGGATACACACTATATCTCCCTATATGCAGATGATCTGCTGATGTTCTTGGCGGATGCGGAGAGTGCGCTGGACGGAGCGGTTACCCTCTTGGTGGAGTTTGGTCGTCTGTCTGGGCTTAAGGTCAACTGGGGTAAGACGTGCTCGTTCCCGTTGTCGCAGGGGGGACGGCCCCCGCGGGCGTTGGGACATATCCGATGGGAAAGCAGCTGCCTCCGTTATCTGGGGGTTAACATTTATCATACCCAAACTGATTTGCTGGAGGGGAATGTTGGCAGGGCACTTCGAGGCCTACGGGGTAGCATGCGGTTTTGGAGTACGCTCCCACTCTCGTGTGCTGGGAGGGTGGCGCTGCTGAAAATGGTGGCGCTGCCACGGCTTCTTTACTATTTTCGCACCCTTCCTATATGGATCCCGGCGTCATTTTTCGCGAGTCTGCGGGTATTATCCACGGGCTTCATTTGGGGCTCGGGAAGGCGTCGAATGGCGCTGACCACCTTGCGGCGGCCAAGGGCAGAGGGGGGCTTGGCGGCACCGGATTTTGAGTGGTACTACTTGGCGGCCCAGCTCCAATGGCTTACACAGGCGGTGGCCAGGGAGTACAGGGGCCCGGAGGGCCCTCAGGGCAGACTAATACCGCGACATGTGCTGGCCTTTATAGTCCTCCACCAGAGATTAGACCTCGCCCAGCTCACCTTGGAGGAACGTACCCTCCGGTTATGCTGGAACAGATGCCAGAGGAGGGCCGCCATAGTCCACCCCTATGCCCCGGAGATCCCCCTGGGGATGTGTACGGCGTTCCCGCATGGGGGAGATTGGTCGGGGTTAGCGGTCTGGGAGGAACTGGGGGTACAGATGGTGGGGGACTTATTTAGAGAGGGAGTACTGTTGCCTTTCCAGGACTTGCAGGACTCTTATGGGCTCCCGCGGGGAGACTTCCTGCTTCATGCGGCCCTGGTGGCGAGCCTCCAGAGGCATTGGAACATGGGGCTTTCGGAACCGCCGACTGCCGCGGGTTGCCAATATGTAGTGATGGCGGCGGGGACGACTAAGGCCATCACTTGCCTCTATCGCCGGCTGTCGACAGAGAGACTCCTCCCCCTGGGCGCTCTGAGGGAAAAGTGGGAAGCGGACCTTGGAAAAGAGATCCCCGAGTCCACGCTGGTGCGGAGGGCCTGGAGGGGAACGAGGAATGCCCGGTTTCAGTTAGTCCAGTTTTTTACGTTACACAGGGCATACCTGACGCCGGCCAAGATACTGCGATATTTCGGGGGAGCGCACTCTCAGTGTCCGCGGTGCGGGGTAGACGGTGCGGACTTTCGGCACATGTTTTGGTCCTGTACGCAGTTGGGCGACTACTGGGAAGCAGTGGTGGATTGTTTGAACCAGGTAACCGATCGCTCCATTGCCCCGGATATGGGGACCTGTTTGTTGCTTTGGTTCCCCCACACTCGCCGCACGAAGGTTACTAGCAAATTTTATGATTTGGGGTTGATAATGGCCAAGAGGGAACTGACTCTGCACTGGAAATCCCGGGGGGGACCTAACTTCCTGCGCTGGAGATCGGCGTTGGCGCGTTGGGCGGGGGCTGAGGGCACGCTCCGGGTGCAACTGGCCCTCCGGAGAGATGACGAAAAGGCGCTGGCGACGGCCCGGGCATGGGAAGCGTTGGTGGTAGAACTTCAGGGGTTGATGTCCGAGGCTGGGGCCGAGGAGAGCGGGTCTGACGGGCAGGAGGTAGTGGGGAGCGGGGAGTAGAAGAGGCGAGGCGGTGGGCTCTGGCCGCCTGCACCTTTGGCTGGGCAAGCTGGAAGGTTCTGTTTGTTTAGGGAGAGGCTGGGCTCCTGTATCTTATTGTCTAGGGAGGGGGGGCACGTCGAAAGAGGGAAAGGGGTAGGGGACGGGGGCACACTGACAGGGTGTGGGGGAGGGGGGGTAGGGGACCGGGTGGGAAGGTTGAGCCGTCTTCAGGAGAGTCGGGGTTGCTGCTACATGTGTGGTACTTCCTGGACGGGTGGGGATGGTGAGATGATTGTTGCCTTGTTGAGTTGGAAAACAATAAAAAATGTTTCAACAAAAAAAAATGGCTGTGAGGTGTAGTCTAATGGACGTATAGGCTAGATTGCACCTTTGTAGGTGGAGTAAGTAGCCTATTATGAGTTGGATGGACACGTCCAGTGGATTGATGGTGTTGTTATGGCAATAAACAACAAAACGTTTCCACTTGGCGGCGTAGCACGCTCTAGTGGTAGGTCTTCTAGCTTCTCTGATGACGTTCATACAGTCAGGGGGAAGATTTAGGTACCCGAATTCTAAGATTTCAGGAGCCAGATCGCAAGGTTGAGCTGCGCTGGGTCCGGGTGTTTGATCTCTCCATGGTTCTGGGTTAAGAGGTGTGGAGAGAGGTGTAGTTTTTGGTGCGGCACTACAGATAGTTCCAGCAGTGTGGTATACCACGGTTGTCTGGCCCACGTTGGAGCTACTAGGATTAGTGTGAGGGAGTGCTGTTGTAGGTTGCGCACCACTAATAGAATGAGTGGGAGAGGCGGAAAAGCGTACGCAAATTTCCCTGACCAGTTCATCCATATCGCATTTCCTTTGGACAATGGGTGTGGGTATCTGGCGGCGTAGCTTGGGCATTTGGCGTTTTCGTGGGTGGAGAAGAGGTCTATCTGTGGATGCCCCCACATTTGAAAGTATGGGTGAAGAACTTGCGGGTGAAGCTCCCACTCGTGGATCTGTTGCGTCTGTCTGCTGAGCAGATCTGCCACTGTGTTTTGGACTCCTGTGACATGCTGAGCTAGGAGAAAGATTTTCTGGGGTATCGCCCATCTCCATATGCTCTGTGCTAGGTGAGAGAGCTGTGAAGAGTGTGCGCCACCTTGTTTTAGGATATAATACATGGCTGTCATGTTGTCTGTCCGGATCAGGACTGCCTTACCTGAAATTTGAGTTTAAAAAGATTTTAGGGCTAAGAAGATTGCTAGTAACTCCAGATGGTTGATATGGACTAACTTTTGTTGCGGCGTCCATTTGCCCTGTGTGATGAGATGTAGTAGATGAGCTCCCCAGCCGGAGAGTGATGCGTCAGTTGTCAGTACTATTTGAGGAACCGGGTCCAGGAACAGTCGACCTTTGGAAAGGTTTGTGGTGTTCCACCACTGTAGAGAGCGTTGGGTACGACCGTCTACCAACACCAGATCTGTTAATTGACCCTGGGCCTGGTTTCATTGGCGCGCTAAGCACTCTTGGAGAGGATGCATCAGGAGTCTTGCGTGAGGCACTATGAAAATGCAAGAGGCCATCATCCCTATTAGTTGCATAAACACTCGAGCTGGAAGGGAGTGTTGTAGTGGGAATTTTGCGCGTAGAGCTTGAATGCTTGCAATCCTGGCCGGATTGGGGTAGGCTAGTGCTCTTGAGGTGTCTATGGTGGCACCGAGGTATTGTTTTATGTGGGATGGTTGGAGATGGGACTTCTGGTGGTTTACTGTAAAGCCCAGTTGGTGGAGTAGTTGAATCGTGGTGGATGTGTGTTGTACACACTGATTGTATTACCTGGCTTTTATCAGCCAGTCGTCTAAGTATGGGAAGACGTGGATGTGTTGTCTTCCCAAATGTGCTGCCACCACTGCTAGGCACTTGGTGAATACCCTTGGCGCTGCTGTGACTCCGAACGGGAGCACCTTGAATTGGAAGTGTTGTCCGTCCACTACAAATCTTGCGGTGAGCTTTGTGCACCGGAATGTGAAAATACGAGTCTTTTAGATCTAGGGTGGTCAAAAAGTCGTTTTGGGAGAGGAGTGGAAGTACCTGCAGAAGCGTCACCATATGAAAATGGTCAGAGTGTATGTATGTGTTTAGGGGCCGGAGATCTAGGATGGGCCGCAGAGTCTCGTCCCTTTTTGGTATGAGAAAATATAGGGAGTAGACTCCCATGTTTTGTTGGTTGGTAGGAACGGGTTCTATTGCTTGTTTTTGTAGGAGGGAGACTACCTCCTGCTTTAAGAGTATTAAATGTTCTTGTGACATTGGGCGCTGCCTGGGTTGAATGTTTGGGGGGTAGATATCAGTTCTAGGCAGTAGCCTGATTGAATTATTTGTGTCACCCATTTGTCTGAGGTGATGGTAGCCCAGACGGGAAGGAAATGTTGGAGTCTGCCCCCGACCGGAGTGGAATGGTCTGGGGGGAGTGGGGGGGGTGGAAGTCATTGGGTAGGCGTTGTGGCAGAGCGGGCGTTGTTTGTTTTGCCTCTGCCTTTAATATTGTTACCCCTATAGCCGCCTCTTTGATAACCCCTCGTGAAGGTGGACTGAGTGGGGGATTTGTACGAAGTGGACGCGGTATCCGAGACGTACTGCGAAAGGAAGAGCGGCGAAAGGAGCGCCTGGGAGGGTGTGACTGTAAGGCTCCCATGGACTTCGCCGTATCTGTATCTGTATCCTTCTTCATTTTTTCTAGGGCCTCATCTACCTTTGGGCCAAATAGATGTTCCTGGTCAAAGGGATGGCCAAGGATGGAGGCTTGTACCTCCGGTTTAAACCCTGATATTCTCAGCCAAGCATGGCGACGCAGGAGGACGCTTGTATTGATGGCCCTGGAAGCTGTGTCTGCTGCATCTAAGGCACAGCGTATAGAGGTGTTTGTAATCGTTTTACCCTCTTGAATTAGTTCATTGGCCCTAGCTTTATATTTCTCAGGGAGGTGGTGCATTATGCTCTCTAACTCATCATAATGTGCCCTGTCATATCTGGCCAATAGGGCTTGAGTATTGGCGATACGCCACATATTGGCTGCTTGTGACGCAGTGCGTTTCCCTGATGCATCCAGTAGCTTCGACTCTTTGTCAGGTGGTGGTGCTTCGCCTGACGCCTCGGAATTTGCCCTTTTACGTGCAGTGGATACCACTAGAGAGTCTAGTGGCACTGGCCCTCTGATGTAGGAGGGATCTGTGGGGGCAGCTTTGTATTTTTTCTCGATACGCGGGTTAATGACCCTGGCTCTAACTGGGTCCTTAAAACCCTCTGGCGCATGCTTTACCACTCCTTTAAGCATAGGTACTATGGAGGTAGACCTATGTGTGGTGTCGAACGTGTCGAGGAGGATATCTTTCTCCACGGGGTCGGTATGTAAGTCTACCCCGTGATAGTGTGTCGCCCTTTGCAGTAGGTGGTGGAACCCCAATGAGTCTTCTGGTGGAGATGGCCTGGAGGGGTAAAGGTCATCTTGTGGGACGTTGGGGATATCAGGTGTATTGTAGTCGTCCCATGTTCTGGGGATCCTGTAGGAGTGGGGTCCCCTGTGGGTAGGTCCTGTGGGACATCCCCTATGTCATCATATGGGTCCCCGTGATCATCATCTTGTGGAGAAGGGGTGGGAGAACGATGAGGTTGGGGTGGAGAAGGCGGAGGGGGTGCATGTGGAGAAGGTGGAGGAGGGGGAGGAGGTGGGGAAGGTATTCTGAACGGGGAGGTAGCAGAGTCCTTCCTCTTTGGAGGTGGAGGAGGCTTCTCCAAATGTCTCTTTTTGGAAGAAAGGGTCAAATGTTCAGTTTTTGGATCCTTGGTGAGTGTTTTTTGCAAGGGATCCGGTGTAAATAAGTCCGGTGAGGCTGGTCTGTCCGTCGGCGCCGAAGGAATCGGTGCCGTTGGCTTTTTAGGCTTTTCCGTGCCGGTTCGTTGTTTGGAATATGGTTTGGGAACCTCCGGACGCTTGGTCGGCACCGAGATGGATTTCGGCCTCGAAGTGTCGGTGGCCTTGTGTGGTTTGGTCGGCACCGAAGGTGGTGTCGGTGCCAAAGAGCTGGGTTTCGACCCCGAGTGCTTCGGTGCGGAGCTCGGTGTCGACATGGGGGTCGGCTTCTTTTTCGGCGCCGAAGCGTGTTTATCGGAACCGGGAGTAGGCTGGCTCGAGCCTGAGCCGCCGGAAGGCTTGCTTGGCTTCTTCACCGGGCCCGAAGGTGGGGTCTTGGAAGCAGTGTCCTTGGTCTTGCCTAGGTCCGGAGGCGAAGGCGTGACGGGAGCCTTTTTCGGTGCCGGCAGGGGTGTGGGGAGGGTGGGGATCAGTACTCACGACCCTCTGCGCCGGGGTGATGTCCTCCACATCTGAGTCGTCGGCCTCGGAAGCGCTGACGAGGCCCTCTTCGGTGTACTGCTCTGGAGCGTCGATGCCTTCTCCGAAGATGTCGTCCGGAATCGTCGTCGAGGAGTGCGCCATAGTTCTTCTGGCTCTTCGGTCCCGAATAGTCTTTTTGGACCGGAAGGACTTACACGCCGGACAGTCTCGAGCCTCGTGTTCAGGGGAGAGGCAGAGATTGCATACTTCGTGGTGATCAGTGTGGGGGAATTTGGACCCACATCGAGGGCACTTTTTAAATGGAGTCCTTTCCATCAGCCAGGACCGAAGCTAGGAGAGGGCCGAAGGCCGCCGTCGATGACTGGAACTGAAGGTCCGTGCCGATGAGAAGGCGCGTTGAGTGGGGGAGATCGCGATCGAAACAATACCGCAGTTTAAGGTGAGGATTGCGCGTCGACCGTCGAACTGGAAGCTGTTCGGAACCGGAGCGCAAACATCACATCCGAGCCCGATGGCGGAAAAAAACAATCTGAGGATGGAGCCGAAGCCCATGCACAATACGATCTAAAGGAGGAGTCACCGACCTTGTGACTTCCAAAAACTTTCCAAGAGGAAAAACAAACTGCAAACATCCGGGCCCAACACCAGATGGCGATCTATGCACAAGTGTGTAATCTGCAGCTCATATGCCTCGAACATGTAACAACAACAAAAACGTACAATCGAGCCTTCTTGGTTATAGCCCCGAGCATATGAAACGCCTTACCCCCTGAAGTCAGGTTGAATCCCTCCTCTGCCCTTTTCAAAAAGGAAGTTAAATTGATACTGATGAAGAAACTTTTACCACTGTAATGGAGCTCTCCATGCGGTATTAATGGGAGCTGAGAAAACTGCAAAATAACCCTGCTACAGAAGGTACTTAATGAAGTTGCACAATCTGTTTTTCCTTTCCGCAGGATGTTGGCATAAAGTCCACTAACCACGCTCAGCCCGGCTCCCAAACCGACCAGGTCCAGCCCAGCTCCCAAACTGACCAGGCCCTGTCCGGCTCTCACAGCTGACCAGCCCAGCTCCCAAACAGGCCAGGCCCAGTCCGGCTCTCACAGCTGACCAGCCCAGCTCCCAAACAGGCCAGGCCCAGTCCGGCTCTCACAGCTGACCAGCCCAGCTCCCAAACAGGCCAGGCCCAGTCCGGCTCTCACAGCTGACCAGCCCAGCTCCCAAACTGGCCAGGCCCAGCCCGGCTCCCAAACCGACCAGGCTCCCAAACTGGCCAGGCCCAGCCCGGCTCCCAAACCGACCAGGCTCCCAAACCGACCAGGCCCAGCGTAGCACCAGGCCCAGCCTGGCTTCCAAACCGATCAGACCCAGCTTGGCTCTCACACTGACCAGGCCCAGCCCGGCTCCCAAACTGACCAGGCCCAGCCCGGCTCCCAAACTGACCAGGCCCAGCCCGGCTCCCAAACTGACCAGGCCCAGCCCGGCTCCCAAACTGACCAGGCCCAGCCCGGCTCCCAAACTGACCAGGCCCAGCCCGGCTCCCAAACTGACCAGGCCCAGCCCGGCTCCCAAACTGACCAGGCCCAGCCCGGCTCCCAAACTGACCAGGCCCAGCCCGGCTCCCAAACTGACCAGGCCCAGCCCGGCTCCCAAACTGACCAGGCCCAGCCCGGCTCCCAAACTGACCAGGCCCAGCCCGGCTCCCAAACTGACCAGGCCCAGCCCGGCTCCCAAACTGACCAGGCCCAGCCCGGCTCCCAAACTGACCAGGCCCAGCCCGGCTCCCAAACTGACCAGGCCCAGCCCGGCTCCCGAACTGACCAGGCCCAGCCCGGCTCCCAAACTGACCAGGCCCAGCCCGGCTCCCAAACTGACCAGGCCCAGCCCGGCTCCCAAACTGACCAGGCCCAGCCCGGCTCCCAAACTGACCAGGCCCAGCCCGGCTCCCAAACTGACCAGGCCCAGCCCGGCTCCCAAACTGACCAGGCCCAGCCCGGCTCCCAAACTGACCAGGCCCAGCCCGGCTCCCAAACTGACCAGGCCCAGCCCGGCTCCCAAACTGACCAGGCCCAGCCCGGCTCCCAAACTGACCAGGCCCAGCCCGGCTCCCAAACTGACCAGGCCCAGCCCGGCTCCCAAACTGACCAGGCCCAGCCCGGCTCCCAAACTGACCAGGCCCAGCCCGGCTCCCAAACTGACCAGGCCCAGCCCGGCTCCCAAACTGACCAGGCCCAGCCCGGCTCCCAAACTGACCAGGCCCAGCCCGGCTCCCAAACTGACCAGGCCCAGCCCGGCTCCCAAACTGACCAGGCCCAGCCCGGCTCCCAAACAGACCAGGCCCAGCCCGGCTCCCAAACTGACCAGGCCCAGCCCGGCTCCCAAACAGACCAGGCCCAGCCCGGCTCCCAAACAGACCAGGCCCAGCCCGGCTCCCAAACAGACCAGGCCCAGCCCGGCTCCCAAACAGACCAGGCCCAGCCCAGCTCCCAAACAGACCAGGCCCAGCCCAGCTCCCAAACAGACCAGGCCCAGCCCAGCTCCCAAACAGACCAGGCCCAGCCCAGCTCCCAAACAGACCAGGCCCAGCCCAGCTCCCAAACAGACCAGGCCCAGCCCAGCTCTCAAACCGACCAGGCCCAGCCCAGCTCCCAAACAGACCAGGCCCAGCCCAGCTCCCAAACAGACCAGGCCCAGCGTAGCTCTCAAACCGACCAGGCCCAACCCGGCTCCCAAACCGATCAGACCCAGCTTGGCTCTCACACTAACTAAGCACAGCCTGGCTCCCAAACAGACCAGGCTTAGCCTGGCTCTCAAGCTAACTAGGCCCAGCCTGGCTAACTAGTTTGGGAGGAACGCCTGCTATCCCTGTCCATCCATAAATAGACGGGCCCAAATTCATAGCTTGTAGGAACATGTTATCTGTCACACTACTGAAACCCGATACTAATATTATTGTTTTTCTTTTCGACCTTAGCTCTTAATTACACCTACTATTCACTGTAACACCAATGGTATTCAGAGTTTTCCCTTTAATAATTTGTGACTGTAATTGGACTTGTAAAAATATGGCTCGTTCAGAATCGAAATAAAACCTTTTTACCAAAAAAAAGCCCATCTTCCATAGACCAGCCTCTTAAGCAGTCAGATATTTCCTTCAAATCAAAATGGCTGCTCCAAGGTCAGCATTGAGAACTGCCCTCAAATCAGCACATTCAACACCTCTAAATTATTATTCGAATTTCCTCAAGTGCCCATCATTTTCCCCAAATCAGGTATGGCATTTTTATAAAATTAGGCAAATAATTATCCCAAAGCAGATTAATAATTAATCTCATATCCGATCAACAACAGCCATAGAATCAGCAAAATGATTCTCCATCTACTCGTGAACGCCCCCCAAATCAGAGCAGCTCCTCGGCTGCGTTTCATGCCTCGCGGGCTCTTACCTCGGCTTCGAGAGGAGAACCTCACCGGCCACTAGAAGGACAGATACTTAGATTAGGGGGACAGAGTTTGACCGATGAAGAAGAGAGATTAAAACAAAATAGGTAATATAGGAGGTAGAGAAGATGTGTGCAAGAAAATCCAGAAAAACAGAAACAGACACCTGATATATTAGGTCGAATGCACAAACTAGCCCAGAAAGATTAAAAATAAAAAAAACAGTGAACATACAAAATAGATGCAAAGATAGGTTTCAAAGATGCCAGACCGAGACAATGGTCTTCACGGAATACTGTAGATTACAGGGAAGTGAAGTAGACAACACCGGTTGTATTAGATCCACTTAGTGCATATACAGGAGAGATCCAGGGTGAAATAATGAACACAACTTTGTGTATTAAACAGATTATATTTAGACTGAAGAAGTTAAAACGAGAGAATTCCAGAGACATACAATAAAAAAGAAGACCAATATTAGATAGATCTGAAGTCAATACACTTTAATAGAAGAAGCGGCTGCGGCCCGTCCACTCTGGCCATCTTGTAGGACAGCCCGACTGGCCTCCGCCAGACCTCCCGTGTGAGTGAGACCACTCCCCCATCCAACATGGCGGTACGTACCTGGCCGACCCATCCCGATCTTCTCCAGGTCCTCGTTCTTGACATAGTCGAAGTGCGAGAGGCGAGTGACGTTGAGGTCATCGCGGACGCGGATGAAGTACTGTTGCAGCTGCACCTCGGCCAGGAGTTCCAGGAGCCAGTCTGTGCCCTCATCGGACTGCATGCTATTGGTCAGCTTCTGCAGAGACCGGGAGGGGAAGGGGCATTAGAGATAGGGTGGGATAAGGGCATAAGAGACATGGTGGCACAGGGGCATCAGAGCAAGAGATCAACATCCAAGTGGATACCTGCTAAGTAACCTTCTGGAGTGGGCATGAGGAGGCCATCAATGGCAGGAACGTCAGAGGAGATGCGTGTGTGCACGGTCAAGGCGCAGCCAAGGGTTCAAGGCGCTAGCATGAGCACCGACTGACCCGCCAGCAGCTCCCATCAATGAATCAAAAACCTGCCATGAGCAGTCAGCACAAAGCAGAACAGCTAAAGAAAGGTTGATCCCAATGCATGCTGGGTATTATCTACTGATGCCTTATATCTGGACCACTGCCTTCTCAGGCTGTGACCCCAGATAGTATGGCCACCTATGACCCGTAATGTGCAAACAAACCGCCCAATGCGGACATGATGTGGGAACGCTGAGGCTCAAACGACTGCACCACATCAAAGCCCTTCAGATCCCACAAATTCCCAAAGAAGTGTCAGAAGATGCAAGACCTGAGAGGGGAGAGGCGGTGAACGAGAATCTGTAAACAGAATGTGGTATCCAACTGAACCCATGCGACCACGAACATTTGACCTTTTCCAATGGACGCCATTTTCTCTGCAGATCCTCTTGATTAGGGATTACTCAGGAACACCTAATCCAGCTGGATGTAGGGCTCAGAAAACCAGTAAGAGACAAAGCTACTCTTAATAGTGCTGAACCACCAATCTTCCCAGAAACATTTCACCTCTTGCACCACAGACAAGGAGATGATGCTTTGCAGAAGTAGAGTGAAGACCAGGCAGCTGTCTGACGATTCTCCACCAAGAGCATATGGCTCAGAGCAGCAGCATCTCCTCGGCTCTACTAAACCCTCAGGGGCGGTAGTCTTAGCTGCCTCCTGTAACTCCGCGACGCAAGAGGCAGCCATCTTGAATTTCATTGTTTCAATAAGAACCACCCCATAGTACTCATTTATGAGCTTATCGTATATGGTTTTCTATAGCGCTCCATCACTGCAGAGCCTGTGGGCGCTGTACGCATAGAACAAATGAGGCAGAAGGAGATCTAACCTTAAGTATATATGGGATGGGATCAGCAGTAAAAACAATGATCTATTAAAGGTGAGTTATGAAAAGACGAGCTTTGAAATGTCATTTCGTGGACACAAGTCTGGGCTTCAGGCTCTGCTCGGCAATGACCTCCAGAAGGTGGGGGAAGTCCCTTAGAATGAATTCAGTTATAATGAATGATGCTGCTCTCAAGCGGTCCGTCTATTCTTTACTCATCAGATCTGAAATGGAGCGGCCTCCGTAGAGCCAGCCTGCCAGAATCAGTCCTGCCAGACTGATTCCATGAAATCCGGTAATCAGCGGAGGAATTCCCCCTTCATGCAACCGCGTACCTCTTCAAATGCATAAATTGTGATTTATTTCAAGTATATGAAATAAATATACTATAACTGAATTACTTTTGGCATCTTTTCCTTGATTTACATTTATTGTATGCTTTAAAAACTCTTATCTTGCTACTCTGGAACGTAGTTGTCTTTCTACATGGTATTAATTACTTCTTCTTTCTTTGATAAACTTTATTTCGGCCACAAAGGCAATAAAAGTACACAAAAAAAAAAAAAAAAAAAAGGGCAGCATACAATTCATAATTAGACAATGAAAAAAAAGGAGAAATAAGGAACAATAAAATCAGAAATTGTACTTCGAATACAATAAAAGTGCATGGAATACATTGATGCCGGTTACTCAATTACAATCATTTCTGCGTTTAATCCACATGGCGTTTAAAAAACGGGAGACTGCAAATATTAATTACTAGCGTTGACTGAGATTGCCACACACACTAGATAGATTGTACTTCAATTCTCCTTTAAGCAGTCACGGACCAATTTTTTGATTCCCGAGGAAGGAAGGGAAGCAATTCTACAAACCTTTCCTCTCCTTGCTGAACTTAATTCTGACACAAAATATTTTAAAGGTAGGGCACAGGCTATCCAACTGTGCTGGTCTGGAAAGGCCGGCTCACTGAGACCACATCTCTTTTGAGGTACCAATCAATAGGAAAGAAAGGGACAGGTTGAGGTTGGCAAACATACAAATTAATGGGCAGGGCCGAGCCGAGCCAAGGGCCCAGCTCTAATCTTAGAGCCCATGTAGGAGCCGAGCTCTGAAAAGGTTTGCTATGTAAATCATACAACAACAAAATCACATAAAATATGATAAAGTCTCTTCAAAATTAAAATAACTATCTGTCTAACGTGAAACTTTGACATTAATATGTCACACTATAGCACTGCACTGCAAAGTACTTATTAAAAGTGATAGCTTTTAAACATGAAGCCCTAGTGAACTTAAAGACAAGACAATAGTCATGTAAACCCTGTATGTGGCTTAGAATATAGAACAACATTATCGGTGCTTAATTTGAGCCGGTGGTTTCCGTCGCTTGGTACCGCACCAGCACTTAATTGTCAACACCAGCACTTATGACACTGCCACATGGTGGCGCTGTCTGTCTAATTTAGAGATGAGCACAACAACAGTTGTTTATTAATTCAATATGCATTAAAAAAGGACCAATATTTTCTGCGAAAGCCATTGTTAGAGCTCTGGGGGCCTGGAACAGTCTGAATTGTCACCCTTGTAGGTGTGTGATGGTTAGTAGTTGTGTTGGCACTGTCATTGGCAGCGCTGGCAGGGGCAATGGGTGGGGCAAGCAACAGTGGCCTCCTGACGAGAGCCCTGTCATTTATTTCTTTTACAAATTAAGCACTGGACATTATAGTATATTAAATCAAATCAATAGGTTTTTTTACAACTTCATTTTGAACTCATATTTGAAAGTGCTTTCTTTGGCGATAATGAAGAAAAATAGGTTTTGGCAAACTAAAATATTTGCCTAAGATCACACAATTTTAATGGGGAAGCCATGATTTATCCAGTTTTCTGGCTTCACTTTGTACAAATCAGCCAGTAAATGAGCATCGATTTGTCTTTCCTTATGTCAATGGTTTGATTTTACCTCTTTGTGCATTTTTCTACAGTTTTTATGTAGCGCAATCTCGGCCCGAAGGTACTGGCGGGCTTTACATGAGCAACAGTTACAATATACAAAGTCACATTCATATTTTATTTTTAGACAAGAAGATTAAAAGGTTTGCCCAGAATCACAGGATTTTGTGCCGCCACCGAGACTTGCACATGGTCTCCCAGTTCTAAAGTCAGCATCTCTCGCCATAAAGAAGGCAAGCAGAAGCCGTGTGAAAGCTCGGCTCGTTATGGGATTGAGGTTTTTTGGTTTTTTTTAATGGAGTTTTATATAGCGCCAACTTGATCCGAAGGTATCGGGTATCAGAGCGCTTTACATAGCACCAGTTGCTTTACATGAGGACACACAGGTCCTACAGCTGACCCAGAGCCGGGCTTCAGGCTCGAGTTTTCAGTGGCTCGCCCACCTCAAGTTAGAAGTGGAAACCAGTTCACACAACTCTTCAAAAACAAGGAACCACCGGGAACTCAAAAAGGGAATGATTGGTCAAAGAGAATTATTTCCAGATACCTCCTAACACTCAACTCCTCCAAATCTTCATGTAAAACAACACAGAAAAATTCAGAGCTTCAGATATTGAACTGGAAGTCCATCAATAGGCCTCCAATATCTAAATACATCAAGCACCTTGACTTCTAGAGACACTCAACCCACTTCATCTGACATCCATCGTAAGATCCATCTTCACATAGCATCA
Organism: Triturus cristatus; assembly: GCF_964204655.1. NCBI lineage: Eukaryota > Metazoa > Chordata > Amphibia > Caudata > Salamandridae > Triturus > Triturus cristatus. The sequence continues at coordinate 1,183,778,474 of NC_140594.1, read as the reverse complement.
TCTTCGGGAACCTTAAGCACCCGGCGCACGTCCCTCTGAGATTCCTCACAACATCCATCCATATAACTCACATAGCACCACCTCTAGGCTGCGTAGGCACCTGGGGCCAGATGTACGATTATTGAATTTTGGGACACGCAAATTGCGACAAATTGCCAGTCGCAAAAATCAATGTACAACAGTGTCTCAGACACTGTTTGGGAGTCCCAATGGGGTCGCAAATTGCATGCCTCATGAATATTAATGAGGCTGTAGAAGTTTGTGACCCCATTGGGATTGGCTAGCACTCCAAGGGATGGTGGCCTGCTGGCACAGCAGACCACCATGTCTGGAACTGCTTTGTCAATATAGCAGTTTTTTCTTTTTAAATGCAGCCCGTTTTCTTAAAGGAAAACGGGCTGCATTTAAGAAGAGAAAAATGAAACTTTTCATTTTAATTTTTAAAGGGCAGGAAGTTGTCCTTGGAACCACTGCCTGCTCTTGAAAAATATTTGCGCGCCCGTTCACAAAGGGGCAGGGGTACTCTGGGGACTCCTGCCCATTCGCGAATGGTTTACCACCTACTAGAGGTAGGTGGTAAACTGCGAGTTTTTTACGACCACAAATGTGGTCCCAAAACACTTATACATGGCATTTGCATGCACCTTCCAATTTAGCAACTCGCAAAATAGGGTTAGTACATTGTGCATCTGTTTTTTGCGGTCACAAACGGGCCAAATGCCCCTATCCGACCACAAAAAACAGTGTTCATCTGGCCCCTGGACTTCTAGAGACGCCGGGTGCGTGTCCATGTGACATGCATCGTAACGTCCATCAGTAAACCTCAGATAGCACCATCTCTAGGAACTGTAAGCACCTGGACTTCTAGACACGCTGGGTGCGAGTCCATGTGACATGCATCGTAACGTCAATCAGTAAACCTCAGATAGCACCATCTCTAGGAACCGTAAGCACCTGGACTTCTAGAGACGCCGGGTGCGTGTCCTTGTGACATGCATCGTAACGTCCATCAGTAAACCTCAGATAGCACCATCTCTAGGAACTGTAAGCACCTAGACTTCTAGACACGCCGGGTGCATGTCCATCTGACAAGCATTGTAACATCTATCCGTAAACATCACACAGCACCATTTCTAGGAACCATAAGCACCAGGACTTCAAGAGACACCCGATCCACGTCCATGTGACATGCATCATAACATCCATCAATAAACCTCAGATAGCACCATCTCTAGGAACCGTAAGCACCTGGACTTCTAGATACGCCGGGTGCATGTCCATCTGACATGCATCTTAACGTCCATCAGTAAACCTCAGATAGCACCATCTCTAGGAACCGTAAGCACCTGGACTTCTAGAGACGCCGGGTGCGTGTCCATGTGACATGCATCGTAACGTCCATCAGTAAACCTCAGCACAGTCTCTAGGAACCTTAAGCACCTGGACTTCTAGACAAGCCGGGTGCGAGTCCATCTGACATGCATCGTAACATCCATCAGTAAACCTCAGATAGAACCATCTCTAGGAACCGTAAGCACCTGGACTTCTAGAGGGCCAGTACCACGTCCACGTGACATGCATCGTAACGTCCATCAGTAAACCTCAGATAGCACCATTTCTAGGAACCGTAAGCACCTGGACTTCTAGAGACGCCGGGTGCGAGTCCATCTGACATGCATCGTAACGTCCATCAGTAAACCTCAGATAGCACCATCTCTAGGAACCGTAAGCACCTGGACTTCTAGAGACGCCGGGTGCGTGTCCATGTGACATGCATCGTAACGTCCATCAGTAAACCTCAGCACAGTCTCTAGGAACCTTAAGCACCTGGACTTCTAGACAAGCCGGGTGCGAGTCCATCTGACATGCATCGTAACATCCATCAGTAAACCTCAGATAGAACCATCTCTAGGAACCGTAAGCACCTGGACTTCTAGAGGGCCAGTACCACGTCCACGTGACATGCATCGTAACGTCCATCAGTAAACCTCAGATAGCACCATTTCTAGGAACCGTAAGCACCTGGACTTCTAGAGACGCCGGGTGCGAGTCCATCTGACATGCATCGTAACGTCCATCAGTAAACCTCAGATAGCACCATCTCTAGGAACCATAGGCACCAGGACTTCAAGAGACACCCGATTCACGTCCATGTGACATGCATCATAACATCCATTAGTATATCTCAGATAGCACCATCTCTAGGAACCTTAAAGACGAAGACTTCTAGAGCTGCCCAGTATGTGTTCCTCTGACATCCATCGTAAGATCCAGCACCACTTGAGAACAGCAAAACCCCAACAAACCAAGCCTTACTGGATCCAGACATACCATAGAGAGACATGGATGCAATAGGCTGCTAAGACTCAGAAAGGAAAAACAGTCCTAACCCATGTCACACTGCTGGTGGACTATTACTGTCCCCACAGAGCACCCCTCTTCTGAAACACCCCAAAACATGATCAAATGGCATTTTATGATCTGGTGACCTGCAGATAGGCCACATCGGAAAAGGCCTCACCATGACACGCGGGTCAAAGCTGCATGTGTGTGAAGATGGCTGAAGTCCACGTCCAGCATAGTCCATGAACAGGGTCTCCATGGGGCTCACCCGTTCTCAGAGCATCTCTGGTACCCTATACAATATATGTCCAAGGGCTATGCTACCACACACAATGGCACGCTGGAAGGCAGTCGTATTGTGAAGTTCTTGGCACAATCCCGCATGTCACGGTGCGCCTCACTCCATGGTATGTTTTTAAGTGAAGGAGACTGTGTCTGTCGAGTCCCCGAACAGGTGCTACAGGCCTCTTGGGTGTTCATCAACTGAATTCAAGGCTCTCTCGGGAGACAGAGGCACACTGTAAGAGGTACTCCTTTTACCACAGGTAACTACGGTCCCATGGCCAACCACTGGATGGCAGAATAATGCACAGCATGTGAATCCAGAAAAGATTAACGCTGTAAAACTACGGCCCTATGGTGAGACCATGACGCACATAACGGTGGTGGTCGAGGCTACTACAGTTGTAGGGCATAGGTGTCTTCACCTCCACCACTCAGTGAGGAGATTACCTCTGCTTGCTCAAGTCTGTGCAGTACTTCACAACATGGCCTTCTAGGAGGCCAAGGGGTATCTGTGAGGTACTGCTTGGAAAACAGGAGTGGTGGACCTCAGAGCAGGGCCTCACAGGGAGTATGACGTCACCATGCTGCAGGGTCTGTTGCATCTCATTCACCAAATGTCCTGGCACCCTCTGGGCTGCTTTTCTTTGTCCTCTGCTGCCACCCAGAGGGCACTATTGTAAGACAGGTGCACATGTGTGGTCTGGATTCACAGCTCCTCCCACAGGGCAGGAATGTGTCTTCGTTAGGTCTCGCCTGACCCAGCGCATGCGCTGGTCTGCTGAAACTTATTGAGAGGGCTCCAAAAAGTGCTACCAGGCCAGCCTAGAGCTATAGTGCATGTGTGCGGGCGCGCGCGCCACTTTTACCGCGATTACTTTCACGGCCGCACGGCCGCTTTGATGTTTGATCGCGATCACTTTCACTTTTGGGACCTTATAAGTGTTTAGTTATGCAACTGTTGCATGGCTAAACACTTATAAGGTCCCAAAGGCGAGACCTATTGGCTATGCCAATGCTTGTTTTTACCTTCCCTCCTGACAGCCACTTCCGGCAGATCAGTCTGCGGCCAGGGAGAGGAGACACCTGAACCAATGTCTGTGGCCAAAAGCAAGGTGATGACTAGACACACAAGACAGACCACGTGCCCACCCAACATCCACATCTCAGACCTCCCCCACATTTCAACCATGTGCCCACTTCCATATTTCAGATTACGTGCCCACCCCATCTCAGACCACGTGCCCACCACCCCATCTCAGACCACGTGCCCACCCCCCCATCTCAGACCACGTGCCCACCCCCCCATCTCAGACCACGTGCCCACCCCCCCCATCTCAGACCACGTGCCCACACCCCCATCTCAGATCATGTGCCCACCCCCACATCTTGTGTCTCCAGTTGTCCAAACAGGATTGAATACAGATTTCAGAAAGCAATGGGCGTTTGGGGACACAGTTCCATTCCGAAGTAAACTGGAGTGACTGAGTAAGCAGTGGCACAGTCCAAAATCCCTCTGTTTCTGTGCCACGTAATGCGCCTAGAGTTCCTTTTCACTTGTAGCGCTACACAGGTGTACAGGGAAAGGGCTGGGTCACAAGCTGCCAGCTCTCCCCAGCTGGGATATGCAGTCAGATCTGGGGCTGATGTGACCTGAAGGGGACAGGCAACTAGCCAAAAGCTACAGGGATGGCAAGGTGTGCCCAGATGCGAGATCTGTTGGCGCTGCCCAGCCTGACACTACCTCTGATCTGGGGGGGAAAGCTCCTTCCAACCCTAACCGCTCCAACACTATCCAAGAGTAAGCCGGGGCTCTTCGACCCCTCTATCCTTAGGAAGGAGGCGCTCGACACTTCAGTGAGCTTCAGGGAGAGTTTTCCTAGCAGTGCACACAGACACCGCTGGGTGGCGCCCTGTGCCTGCAGGCTGACTCCACACCGCCCGGAAGTGACGCAGCCCGTGTCGCCATGTGTTGTCTGAGGGACTTGTTTACAAGGACTCCTTACTAGCTCGAGTCCCACAGGTCCCAGAGAACTGACTTGCAACGGAAGCATTCCAGGACTGCACCTTTAGAGGGTTTTACCAGAAGGAGGATTGAGCTGTACAATAATATAAAATGCAGAGTCCACCTCCGGGACTGGCATCCTTAGCAGACGTGTATTATCACTGCTGGTCACTCAGGTTTGAGTCACCGAGCTGAGGGGTGCACAGGTACATGCAGGAGAGGGGTGCACAGGTGCATGCAGGAGAGGGGTGCACACGGTACATGCAGGAGGGGTCCCCACGGTACATGCAGGAGAGGGGTGCACAGGTACATGCAGGAGAGGGGTGCACAGGTACATGCAGGAGAGGGGTGCACACGGTACATGCAGGAGAGGGGTGCACACGGTACATGCAGGAGAGGGGTGCACACGGTACATGCAGGAGAGGGGTGCACGGGTACATGCAGGAGATGGGTGCACACTGGTACATGCAGGAGAGGGGTGCACCGGTACATGCAGGAGAGGGGTGCACCGGTACATGCAGGAGAGGGGTGCACGGGTACATGCAGGAGAGGGGTGCACACGGTACATGCAGGAGAGGGGTGCACACGGTACATGCAGGAGAGGGGTGCACAGGTACATGCAGGAGAGGGGTGCACCGGTACATGCAGGTGAGGGGTGCACAGGTACATGCAGGAGAGAGGTGCACACGGTACATGCAGGAGAGGGGTGCATACGGTACATGCAGGAGAGGGGTGCACGGGTACAGGGTACATGCAGGAGAGGGGTGCACACGGTACATGCAGGAGTGGGGTGCACACGGTGCATGCAGGAGAGGGGTGCACAGGTACATGCAGGAGAGGGGTGCACAGGGTACATGCAGGAGAGGGGTGCACAGGGTACATGTAGGAGAGGGGTGCACAGAGTACATGCAGGAGAGGGGTGCACACTACATGCAGGAGAGGGGTGCCCACGGTACATGCAGGAGAGGGGTGCATACGGTACATGCAGGAGAGGGGTGCACGGGTACATGCAGGAGTGGGGTGCCCACAGTACATGCAGGAGTGGGGAGCCCACGGTACATGCAGGAGTGGGGAGCCCACGGTACATGCAGGAGAGGGGTCCCCACTGTACATGCAGGAGAGGGGTGCACACGGTACATGCAGGAGAGGGGTGCCCAATGTACATGCAGGAGTGGGGTGCCCACGGTACATGCAGGAGTGGGGTGCCCACGGTACATGCAGGAGAGGGGTGCACACGGTACATGCAGGAGGGGTGCCCACTGTACATGCAGGAGAGGGGTGCACAGGTACATGCAGGAGAGGGGTGCCCACGGTACATGCAGGAGAGGGGTGCCCACGGTACATGCAGGAGAGGGGTGCCCACGGTACATGCAGGAGAGGGGTGCCCACGGTACATGCAGGAGAGGGGTGCAGGAGAGGGGTGCACAGGTACATGCACAAGAGGGGTGCAGGAGAGGGGTGCACAGGTACATGCACAAGAGGGGTGCACACGGTACATGCAGTAGAGGGGTGCACAGGTACATGCAGGAGAGGGGTGCACAGGGTACATGCAGGAGAGGGGTGCACAGGGTACATGCAGGAGAGGGGTACATGCAGGAGAGGGGTGCACGGGTACATGCAGGAGAGGCATGCACAGGTACATGCAGGAGAGGGGTGCCCACGGTACATGCAGGAGAGGGGTGCACAGGTACATGCAGGAGAGGGGTGCACAGGTACATGCAGGAGAGGGGTGCCCACGGTACAAGCAGGAGAGGGGTGCACAGGTACATGCAGGAGAGGGGTGCACATGGTAGGGTAAAGGGGACAGCGAAGCAACAGGTGGGGGGACAGCGAAGCAACAGGTGGGGGGGACAGCGAATCAATATGGGACGGGACACGAAAGCAACGGGAGTGGTTTCAGGGGGCGCAAAAGCCACAGATTGGAAGAGGGTGTGATTGAAACAACACGAAGGCTGAGGAGAGAAAACACAGGGGTTGGGGAGTGAAAACAACACAGGGCTGAGGAGAGAACACAACATAGGGGCTGGCGAGTGAAAACAACACGGGCTGAGGAGAGAAATCAACACGGGGTTGGCGAGTGAAAACAACACAGGGGTTGGCGAGTGAAAACAACACAGGGGCTGGCGAGTGAAAGCAACACAGGGGCTAACGAGTGAAAGCAACACAGGGGCTAACGAGTGAAAGCAACACAGGGGCTAACGAGTGAAAGCAACACAGGGGCTAACGAGTGAAAGCAACACAGGGGCTGGCGAGTGAAAACAACACAGGGGCTGGCGAGTGAAAACAACACAGGGGCTGGCGATTGAAAACAACACAGGGGCTGGCGATTGAAAACAACACAGGGGCTGGCGAGTGAAAGCAACACAGGGGCTGGCGAGTGAAAGCAACACAGGGGCTGGCGAGTGAAAGCAACACAGGGGCTGGCGAGTGAAAGCAACACAGGGGCTGGCGAGTGAAAGCAACACAGGGGCTGGCGAGTGAAAGCAACACAGGGGCTGGCGAGTGAAAGCAACACAGGGGCTGGCGAGTGAAAGCAACACAGGGGCTGGCGAGTGAAAGCAACACAGGGGCTGGCGAGTGAAAGCAACACAGGGGCTGGCGAGTGAAAGCAACACAGGGGCTGGCGAGTGAAAGCAACACAGGGGCTGGCGAGTGAAAACAACAACGGGCTGGCGAGTGAAAACAACAACGGGGCTGGCGAGTGAAAACAACAACGGGGCTGGCGAGTGAAAACAACAACGGGGCTGGCGAGTGAAAGCAACAACGGGGCTGGCGAGTGAAAGCAACAACGGGGCTGGCGAGTGAAAGCAACACAGGGGCTGGCGAGTGAAAGCAACACAGGGGCTGGCGAGTGAAAGCAACACAGGGGCTGGCGAGTGAAAGCAACACAGGGGCTGGCGAGTGAAAGCAACACAGGGGCTGGCGAGTGAAAGCAACACAGGGGCTGGCGAGTGAAAGCAACACAGGGGCTGGCGAGTGAAAGCAACACAGGGGCTGGCGAGTGAAAGCAACACAGGGGCTGGCGAGTGAAAGCAACACAGGGGCTGGCGAGTGAAAGCAACACAGGGGCTGGCGAGTGAAAGCAACACAGGGGCTGGCGAGTGAAAGCAACACAGGGGCTGGCGAGTGAAAGCAACACAGGGGCTGGCGAGTGAAAGCAACGCAGGGGCTGGCGAGTGAAAACAACACCGGGGTTGGGGAAAGAAAGCAACGCGGGTATGCGGTGGGAAAGGCAATGGTGAGAAGCACATGGGCGAGAACAAGAGCAAGGAGAGCGGAGAGAAGCAGATGAGCAACAGAGTCACACAGAGTGCACGGAGGGATATGTAGACGGGCGAGACAGCTTGAAAACACGCACTCTCTAATGGAATGCTTCACACAAAAGAACCAAGCATTGGCAACGCCAATAGGTCTCACAATGGTTTTAGTGATTCGGTACACAATGGTTACTTGTAAACATTTTCTCAGGGGCCAAACAATATGTTGTGTGGTATGTCCAAGGGCCGCTTAGAAGCCAACAGCGAGGGCGTAACGAGAGAGGTGGAATACAGGGTGGAGCGAAGCATACACTTGGCGTAGACTGTGTTGTGGAGTTTTTTTAGGGTTGCATTCCATGAATGATGCCCCTAGGTTCTACAAGAGACGCAGATTTGACAATACTGTGTGATGCTTCACCTTAGCTGCTTTCCATTTACAGCACCCTGAAGTACGCCTTCCCTGCTCGTTATCACTACCTTTAGTTAGTCAAGTGTATAAAGGAAGTAACTTGTTTACGGAATTGGAATGAAACAGAATCTTAGACCTCTCAATCTCCCTATGCCTTTAGTCTCTTATCTGTAAACATTAGGAGTGCTTAGAAACGCTCAGTTATGGTAAAAAGCCCTATAAAAACTCTTCGACAACAACCGCCTTCTTTTTGGAGACTTGCACGACCAGTGTTGCTGAAAAAGGAGCATTTTGGGTGGTGGTTCTAAGTGTCGTTTGTAATGTGCATACACACACTTCCTTTGTTTCTTTTATATCGCTGCCTATTTTTAGGTTTGTGTGAAAAGTCCTCTGAACGTGTCCCTGCACGGTTTCAGCAGGTCCTTTTAACATCTGTTCTAATGTTTAATAATGTTCCATGAATTGAAGATGCTAATAAATACATTAATCTGTGTATATGATGCGTTGATGAAGACGAGTCTTTCAGCACTAGTGTGTTCAAACTTAATACTGAAGTAAAAGCGGAGAAGTGCATGTCTGATAGTTGAGCAAATGCTACTTAAATTACAGTACGCGGTTTCCTTTAAAGCCTGCTTAAAAACACGATGGTTGAAAGGAAGGGTAAAAATTAGGGCGTATACGTGAATGATATTTCGCAATTGAAACGCCGCAGTGGTGCTGGAACAATGTTCAGAGTGGGGATGCTGCCTATTAACGCTATATCACTTAAGTCGTAGGGATTGTGAAAAATGCATGTGTCGTACAACGCACAAGTGTAGTAAATGTATTCAGCAGGAGAGTGGTAAGGGTGTAGTATGTAGCTGGTGGTACATTTTGACGCACACTGCTGCAAATATATTACTAAAGCAAGGTGTGACCGCGCAACATCTTTTACAGACAGCCCATTTTCCACTGAAATGACCACTAAATTTGCACAGACATACAGTTCTACTGATAAAACTATGCAGCGTACAAACGGCAGTATGCGGAAACCGGGTTTCAGCAAATATTTCATTTGAGCATCTCCATGTGTATTGCGTACACCCCATTTCAGAATTACAAAAAAAAGTGCCCAAGTTGTGCTTTCCTAATTTCTAATATATAGCAAAATATTTGTACAGTTCATTTACAAGTATTTAAATATTGATGTATGCTAGAAATAAATTGACATCTTGCAGCCTTTCCTTTCACACTCCCTGAACCCAGCAAGATTGTGGATTCGCTCACTTTAGAAAACCCTCGCATTCTGCAGGCAGAGAAGGAAAAGTAAACACCAACCTCCCTTTTAACAGAATAAAAAGCAGTTTGTCAGACGACAAAGCATGAAATCTGACCTCTGTCTTCGAAGTACAGCAAATGTGCCAAGATAAAAACAAAATTGAAAGGGCTCTTTGTTGCTCATCTTCTGAACTCCTGCGCGGCCGTGTAGGATTCATAAACTCTTAGTGCCAGATAGCAGTAGAATCAGTCATTCATAGGAAATCTTTTCAAAGAAATACTGTATGTATATTACAACTCGCAAACTGCAGAAGCTGCTTCATGAACCAGGGTACAAGGGAGACAGCTGAAAACCAAGGCAGGCTCACGAAATGCCTCGCGGGAAAAAAAAATAAAAGAAAGAGTTCCCGGAAAGTGAGCCCTTGTGGAAGAATACAAGGAGCTAGTCAGAGAGGTGGTAAAGAGGAAATGCGTCCCTGGGGGGACAAAGATATGCTGGATGGCCTAAAACAAAGTCAGTTAATAGAACGGAAGCAAATGTGAGCTACAAAACACAAAGCCAATGGTAAGCCGTGGACGGAATGCATTCCCAGCGAAGCCTTCAGAATGTCCCCAATATGTCTTTGGGATCAGACAGCTGCAATGTCTGGTAGGCTTCGACCTAAAAAGTAGTGCTTGAAAAGCAAGCAGTGGAAGCAGCGATGTTAGCCAATTAGAGATTGTAAAGAAGCAATGCTCCATGGGAGGGACAAACACAAGATTGACAAGCTGGGACACCAATATGAATCAGGCAAATGAAAGTGACAAGGAAAGCCAACCAGTGGTAAGCAATGGGCAGGCTCCAAGCCCCTCTATGTTCTAGTTAAGCTACACAATGCCTCGCAACCAGCAACACTTTCACTGTTTAGTAGGCACGTACCTAAAAATCCTTAAAAGCACATTAACTTAAATCGCTAGGGCCAGGCTCCAATAAGTTTGTATCTGTGCAAAGTTCCGATCAGCTGCTGCGGTCACACTAACCTTCGAGTACACAGCATATGCACCCAAGGTGGTAGATTACCAACTGTGGTCAGGCAATATGGGGGCTCTGTCCCTTTAGGGGTGCCTGGCGCAATATGTGGTAGCACCCATTGACAGCAGGGGGTCCCTGGGAGGACTGCAGAGAGGGGAGACCTAGGACCCTGCTCCAAGCTAGAAGCCGGCACTAGGTAACTTGGTCTCTGATTCGGGGCCCTATGCAAGATGGCCAACAGGTTGATGACGATAGCTGTAGCCACCCATGTTAAAAGGAGTACCACGTTGAGTGCGTCCATATCGGCGGAGCAGAAAATTATATGAACATAGCACCACAAACTTTTGGCACTACAGGGGTGTATTTTACTGCCTGAAACCATTGTAGGTCTGGGCTGCAACTGTTAGCAGGAGACACTTAGTTGTACCCCAGTAACTAACAACCGACTCCCTTTTGCATTTTTCACTTTTTGTTTTATGCGACACACCCTCCTAAATGCAACTTTTTCCCTTTATGTTGTGATATGCATGTGTCCTTCTCCTCTGCAAGGAACTGCAGCCAGACACCATGTCACTTCCTCTGCCCCACGTAAGTCCCACCCTCCTCCCCCCCCCATACTCCGGCCTGCCCTCCTACTCTCTGGCACCCTGCCCCATCTCACTGCACAAAGCACAGGGGACAAGCTGGAAGGTAATCTTTCTTAATAATAACAGGACAAGCACTGTGCACTTTGTTGTCTAACCTTCCACAAAAGAAAAAGCACCTTCTATACATTCATAAATGATTATTTTCAGTATAGAAAATGTTAATGTCTGTTTAATTAAAGGGCATATGGTTTATAGGGGACTGTTGAATGAATTTCTCTCCTATTACAATGTAATTATTTCGTAATATAAGACACTTTTTTATATTTAGCAATTCTTTTATTTTACTGTTTTTTTTTTTTTTTACAGATTACTTGCCTGCGAGATAAAAATACTCGCATCAGTGGAATTATTGAAAAAGTTTACACCGAACCCGACTGTATTTTGCACAGAGATAATGTTAACCCTGTTATGGAATTAAATTGGAAGAAATGTTCCCCTAACATCCCTGACATGGGGTTAAGGTTTGTCATTTTTTTATGAATTAGGTGAGATTTTAATGTTTTTTCATACTTTTATACATAGAAAGGTCAGGGTTAAAACAAGTACTTGTTGATTTTAAAAGCTTGCATGTGGGCGGGTAATGTATATTTGTATATACGTTTTAAAAAAATTGTCTTAGTTGCAAAAGTATACCTTTTAATATGATGTGAATTATGTGTGTATACGAACTGTTCGTATAGCCTTTTTAGGCATGACACCAAACTGTTAATAAAAACTGAAAGTGAAAACACAGGGGACACCCTCTTCTCACATTTACAAAAGTTTCAGCTATTGGCATTGTAAATGACAATGCCTTTTATTCATGTGTTAATTAGCAAAACAGATAAATAAAAGGCATTGTCATTTACAATGCCAATAGCCTAAACTCTCAAAAATGCGAGACCTATTGCATTGCAAATGCTTGTTACTGTCGATTTACAGATATTAAAACAAAGATTGCCTCCATCAATCTGGCATCCATGCAGTCTTCTAACCCTTGCATAACAATTAGTGTGGCTTTAAAAGTTCAAAACTTATTAATTTGCAAACGTGGGTCCATTTTTAGTGTTCTAATTCATTAATGGTGGGACACTTTTATTTTGGTGCTGGGGTCTACTCTCTGTCCCAGTCCCACCCTGGCGGACACGCAGCGCTACGCTACAGTGCAAGTGTCTGAATTACACACGTGACGGACGGGTGTGCCGCCATGTTGTTTTGTTATTTACAGCTGAGCTGACGTCAGCTACGCTTCTATTTGTTCAAGCCAATGTTATTAAATGACAGGAAAAGTAACAAGTTTCCCAGACTTACCTTGTAGACTCGAAAGTGGGCCAGGAACGGGAAGGTTCTCCTCAGTGCCTCGAAGCGCTTCATCTTGGACCACTGCAGTGGGCTTCAAGGCCAGCGGAGAGGGTTGCGGGTGCGAATGGAGGGCAGGCGGGGGTGCAAGTTAAGGATTCCTTCAGTTTTCTGCCCAGCACGCTCCCATTGGGTTATTCCAGGTGTCCACCTTGTCTCCTTCGAGGTTCATCTCTCACAAGATGGCGGCCACCTCCTGGGAAAGCGCCATGTGTGACCCTCGGCTCCTGTGCGCATCCTGCACTTTCAGGGTTCAGTCACGAGGCCATGCTTGGGCTTCCCATGGTGGGGGGGCCATGCTGCCCTGGGAATCAGTACTCCGGTCTTTTCCCAAGACGACAGGGCCCTGGTGTATTTCCTGGGATCTCAAGTCACTGTCCTCCTGTGGTTTGCGAGGATGGGAAAAGTCAGCTACATCCAAAGCGCCTTGACTCTGTGGCTGACGGGCACTGCGAATCAGGGGGTTGAAGCCTGGAAGAACACACTGGGATTCAAAGCGCCTTGACTCCGTCTGAAGGGCACTGCGGAGCTGTGAGACGAAGACTGGAAGAACACAATCCAACGTTCCCTCGCTGTCCAGCTCAGAAGATGGGAGATCTGATGAGATCCACCGTCCTTGGAGATCCGCTCAGAATCCTCTGCAGGATCCAACAACCACGGAGTCTCAGCCCCCCCCCAAAGAAACAAGGGGTTGAAGGCCAGGCCTCCACTCACTGTCCACTGGTGAGCCCTGGCATCGGGAGGAGTCCAGGGTCGGTCCCTGGGATCTCAGATCAGCTTACTCCTCCAGTCTGTAGGAGAGGAAAGAAACCCCCAGATCCGGTACCCCCATTGTCTCTACTCAGAATCTTCTGCAGTCCTCAGAAAAGGGAGGTGGAAGTTCCTGTGAAGATCCAAGGCCGGGGATCTCAGCTCAGGATCTACTCTGGATCCTGGTCATGGGGAGGCGAAAGGTCCTGCCCTGATCCAACACTCCAGGATCTCACTCTGGCATTTTCTGCTGATCCCTGGGATCTAGAGGCACATGGTCCTGCAAAGATCTAGTAATCGGAGATCTCAGCTCAGGATCCACTGCTAAACCCTGGGATGGGGAGAACAAAAGTCCAACCCAGAATCCACCGCCCTGTGATTTCAGCTCGTAGATACACGGTCAGGAGGTGAACAGTCCAGCCTCGATCCAACACCCAGGATCCCAGTTCAGCAACTTCTGCAAATCTTTGGGATCAAGAGATGAATGGCCCTGCAATGATCCGGTGCTATGGGATCTAAGCTCAGGATCCACTGCTAATCCTTGGGATCCGGAGGTGAAGGCCCTGCAATGATCCGGTGCTCTGGGATCTAAGCTCAGGATCCACTGCTGATCCTTGGGATCCAGAGCTGAAGGCTCTGCAAAGATCCGGTGCTCTGGGATCTAAGCTCAGGATCCACTGCTGATCCTTGGTATCCGGAGGTGAAGGCCCTGCAATGATCCAGTGTGCTGGGATCCAAGCTCAGGATCCACTGCTGATCCTTGGGATCCGGAGGTGAAGGCCCTGCAATGATCCAGTGCTCTGGGATCTAAGCTCAGGATCCACTGCTGATCCTTGGGATCCGGAGGTGAAGGCCCTGCAATGATCCAGTGCTCTGGGATCTAAGCCCAGGATCCACTGATGATCCTTGGGATCCGGAGGTGAAGGCCCTGCAATGATCCAGTGCTCTGGGATCTAAGCTCAGGATCCACTGCTGATCCTCAGGTTCCAGAGATGAATGGCTCTGCAAAGATCCGGTGCTCTGGGATCTAAGCTCAGAATCTACTGCTGATCCTTGGGATCCGGAGGTGAAGGCCCTGCAATGATCCAGTGCTCTGGGATCTAAGCTCAGGATCCACTGCTGATCCTCGGGATCCAGAGATGAATGGCTCTACAAAGATCCGGTGCTCTGGGATCTAAGCTCAGGATCCACTGCTGATCCTTGGGATCCGGAGGTGAAGGCTCTGCAAAGATCCGGTGCTCTGGGATCTAAGCTCAGGATCCACTGCTGATCCTCGGGATCCAGAGATCAATGGCTCTGCGAAGATCCAGTGCCCTGGGATCTAAGCTCAGAATCCACTGCTGATCCTTGTGATCCGGAGGTGAAGGCCCTGCAATGATCCAGTGCTCTGGGATCTAAGCTCAGGATCCACTGCTGATCCTTGGGATCCAGAGATGAATGGCTCTGCAAAGATCCGGTGCTTTGGGATCTAAGCTCAGGATCCACTTCTGATCCTCGGGATCCAGAGATGAATGGCTCTGCAAAGATCCAGTGCTCTGGGCTCTAAGCTCAGAATCCACTGCTGATCCGGAGGTGAAGGCCCTGCAATGATCCAGTGCTCTGGGATCTAAGCTCAGGATCCACTGCTGATCCTTGGGATCCAGAGATGAATGGCTCTGCAAAGATCCGATGCTCTGTGATCTAAGCTCAGGATCCACTGCTGATCCTCAGGTTCCAGAGATGAATGGCTCTGTAAAGATCTGGTGCTCTGGGATCTAAGCTCAGGATCCACTGCTGATCCTTGGGATCCGAAGGTGAAGGCCCTGCAATGATCCAGTGCTCTGGGATCTAAACTCAGGATCCACTGCTGATCCTCAGGTTCCAGAGATGAAGGCCCTGCAATGATCCAGTGATCTGGGATCTAAGCCCAGGATCCACTGGTGATCCTTAGGATCCAGAGGTGAAGGCCCTGCAATGAGCCAGTGCTCTGGGATCTAAGCTCAGGATCCACTGCTGATCCTCGGGTTCCAGAGATGAATGGCTCTGCAAAGATCTGGTGCTCTGGGATCTAAGCTCGGGATCCAATGCTGATCCCTGGGATCCAGAGGTGAAGGCCCTGCAATGATCCAGTGATTTGGGATCTAAGCCCAGGATCCACTGGTGATCCTTGGGATCCAGAGGTGAAGGCCCTGCAATGATCCAGTGCTCTGGGATCTAAGCTCAGGATCCACTGCTGATCCTCGGGATCCAGAGATGAATGGCTCTGCAATGATCCGGTGCTCTGGGATCTAAGCTCAGGATCCACTGCTGTTCCTCGGGTTCCAGAGATGAATGGCTCTGCAATGATCCGGTGCTCTGGGATCTAAGCTCAGAATCCACTGCTGATCCTTGGGATCCGGAGGTGAAGGCCCTGCAATAATCCGGTGCTCTGGGATCGAAGCTCAGGATCCACTGCTGATCCTTGGGATCCAGAGATAAAGGGTCTGCAAAGATCTGGTGGTCATGGATCTCCTCCAGCTGCTGATCCTTGGGATGGGAGGTTAAAAGTCCTCCTCAGATTAAATGCCGCAAGAGGTCAGTTCGAGGTCTGCGGGTCAAGGTAGTTGCGGGTGAAAGGTTTGGCCATACGACGACGCGCTGGAATCTCGGGATCTTCTGGTCGCCCTTGGGATCAGGACGAGGAAGGTTCAGCCAATGATCCCAGGCCCTGAGACTGCATCTTAGCCTCCTCTGTTAATCCAGGGGTCCGGGAGCTAAAAGGTCCTGACCACATCCAACGTCACAGGATCCCAGCCTATCATCCGCTGCGTGACCCACAGGTCCAGGAGCTAAAAGGTCGTATTGTAATCCAACGCCCTGTGATGGAAGCTCAGCATCCTCTGGTCACCCTTGGGAGCAGGGGGTGAAAGGTCCTGGTCACATCCAGCGGCAAGGATCTCAGCTCCGCATCTTCTCGTGACCCACGGCCCGGGAGGTGAAAGGTCCTGAACATAATCCAACCCCCCTGTGATCTCACCTCCGCATCTTCTCGTGACCCATGGGAAGGGGTGAAAGGCACTGCCCACACCCAGCAGCAAGGGTATCAGCTCCGCATCTTCTCATGACCCATGGGACAGGGAGGTGGAAGGCACTGCCCACACCCAGCGGCACGGATCTCAGCTCAGCATCGACCCACGGTCTGGGAGGTGAAAGGCACTGCCCACAACTGGCGGCACAGATCTCAGCTTAGCGGCCTGAGGCACCCCTGCTCCGGCGCCGCCACTGGAGCAAGTGAGCGAGGCGCTTTCCTCTGCAGACGGCATCTGGGGACGGCCGCAGGTCCCTCCCGCCCTGGCAGACCCGGCATCTTCTAATGCGAAGCAGCGACATCCCCCTCTGAGGGAGGCCAGACGGGCTCATGCAGGGCGGGGTCGGTACAGGGTCCGCGGGGCCCCTAAACATCCCACGTGTTGCGCAAGGTTGTACCGAGCCGGATCCTGCGAACGGCGCCCAGACAGGTCCGCATGGTGGACTCAATGCCCTGCCCGCTGGGTGGCACCGGCTGCCTCCTTAGGCCATCCTCGGGGGGCAGTCGAACAGTCACCGGCCCCAGCACGATCCACACACTCCAGAAATAATCCAGGCGCCTCACTGAAGCCTGAGAGCCGTACACGAGGCGCTGATCCACGGGGCGGCTGTGCGCGCAGTGTCCAAAGGCGCATCCATGGGCCCGCGTCAGGGCGAGTGTGCACGGGAGCTCCTGGCACAGCTGGGGCACCCCGGCGGGGCGGCACAGGCCGGGCCTCCCCCGGGGGCCGAACACAGCCGGCTCTGTGCTATTCCCGGACAGTAGAGACCATTTGATCGGCTGCCAAAGGCCGGGGCTGGCGCGTCGCAGGCTTCCTTCCGGCCGGGCCTCTCGGAGGGGCTCAGGAGGGCGAGCCCTCAGCCGGATCCCCGTACACAGAGCCCCCTGTCACTGCCAGGGGAGTGGGTGTCACTCGATGCCTGTATGGAGAGGGGTGGAGGCTTCCAGGGGTGTGGGTAGGGCACGGAACAGAGTGCACCCCGCCTGTGCCAGGGGTGGGTAACCGGTCTGTGGCTAAAGAGGTGTGGAGGCTTCCAGGGGGCATAGCACAGAGTGCACAGTCTGTGCCAGGGGTGGGTAACCTCTGACAGTGGATGGAGGGGGCTGGAAGCTTCCAGGGGGCGAGGAGGGCACATCACACAGTGCACCCAGTCAGTGCCAGGGGTGGGAAACCTCGGACAGTGTATGGAGAGAGCTACAAACTTCCAGGGAAGGGAGAGGGCATATCACATAGTACACCCTGCCTGTGCCAGGGGTGGGTAACTTCGGACTGTGGCTAAAGAGGCGTGGAGGCTTCCAGGGGGCATAGCGTAGAGTGCACCCCGCTGGTGCCAGGGGTGGGTAACTTCGGACTGTGGCTAAAGAGGTGTGGAGGCTTCCAGGGGGCATAGCAGAGTGCACCCCGTGTGTGCCAGGGGTGGGTAACCTCTGACAGTAAATGTAGGGGGCTGGAAGCTTCGAGGAGGCGAGGAGGGCACATCACATAGTGCACCACGCCTGTGCCAGTGATGGGTGTCCCCTCGCTGCCTGCATGGAGAGGGTGAAAGCTTCCAGGGGGCGGGGGGGGGCACATCACACAGTGCACCCCGCCTGTGCCAGGGGTTGGGTAACTGCGGTCTGTGGCTAAAGAGGGGTGGAGGCTTCCAGGGGGCATAGCAGAGTGCACCACGCCGGTGCCAGGGGTGGGTAATCTCTGACAGTGGATGGAGAGGGCTGGAAGTTTCCAGGGGCGTGGGCAAGGAACAGTGAACGCGGGCTGGTCGTTGGGTAACCTCTGACGGTGCATGGAGAGAGACAGCATCTTCCCAGCAGTGTGGGCAGAGAAACAACCCACAGTGCACCACACCTGTGCCAGGGGTGGGTAACCTCTGCCAATGGATGGAGGGGCTGGAAGTTGCCAGGGGTGGGGACAGGGCACAACACAAACTGCACTCCGCCTGTGCCAGCAGTGGGTACCCTCTGACAGTGGATGGAGAGGGGTAGAAGCTTCCAGGGGTGTGGGTAGGGCACAGTGCACCCAGTCTGTGCCAGGAGTGAGTACGGTCGGACTGTACATGGGGAAGAAGCTTCCAGGGGACGAGGAGGGCACAGTACACACCGCCCGTGCCAGCCGTGAGTAACCTCTGACAGTGGATGGGGAGAGTTGGAAGCTTCCAGGGGCGATGAGGGCACAGCAACCAGTGCACCCCGCCTGTGCCAGGGGTGGGTAACCTCTGCCAGTGGATGGAGAGGGGTGGAAGCCTCCAGGGGGTGATGAAGGCACACCACACAATGCACCACGCCTGTGCCAGCGGTGGGTTATCTCTGACAGAGGATGGAGAGGGGTGGAAGCTACCAGGGGTTTGGGAAGGGCACAGTTCACCCCGTCTGTGCCAGGGGTGGGTAACCTCGGACGGTGCATGGGGAAGAAGCTTCCAAGGGACGAGGAGGGCACAGTGCACCCTGTCTGTGCCAGCAGTGGGTAACTTCTTTATTTAGACAAGGACAGAAGCTTCCGGGGGTGCGGTCATGGGACCAGCACACAGAGGACACGGTCTGTGCCAGGGGTGGGTAACCTCTGCCAGTTAATGGAGCGAGCTGGAAGGTTCCAGGGGGCGAGGAAGGCACACCACACAATGCACCCCGCCTGTGCCAGGGGTGGGTAACCTCTGCCAGTGGATGGAGAGGGGTGGAAGCTTCCAGGGGGCGAGGAGGACACAGTACACCACGCCTGTGCCAGTGGTGGGTTATCTCTGACAGAGGATGGAGAGGGGTGGAAGCTACCAGGGGTTTGGGAAGGGCATAGTGCACCCCGTCTATGCCAGGGGTGGGTAACATCTTTATTTAGACAGGGACAGAAGCTTTTCGGGGGTGCGGTCATGGGCACAGCACACAGAGGACACGGTCTGTGCCAGGGGTGGGTACCCCTCGCACTGGATTATGAAGGAGTGGGCGCATCCGGGGAGGGCACCCAGCATGTGACAGGAGTGTGTACATTGGAACACCACACAGGGCACCATGTCGGTGCCAAGCAGGCCCGGTTCTAGAGGGTGGGCCAAGCCCACCCAAACATGAGCCTTGGCCCTCGCAGTGAGGACATGAAGGCCAATAGAAAATGGGCACTTTAGTTTAAAACGTTCCTCCGAACGTTGCTTTTTTCATATGCTGGGAGATGCGTTATTGGGCCTGGGCTCGGGTGCGCTGTGTCGTGCAAGTACAATAGGGGCATGGCGAAGGGAACAAATTCTTTATTTGACACCGAGTAACTTTTGCCTACCGCCCTGTGCTGCGTGGATATTTCCATTTCTGTTCAGCATTTGAGAAAAGAAGTTTGTTTATTGTGATTCACCTTTCCTGACTCCTGCAGCTGCCTGTCAGATCAGGCTGTGACACAAGGAGTAGGTAAGAGAATGTGTTACTCTTTGTTCTTATTTTATAAATCTGCACAGGACCAGAAAGGCATATACTGTGTGTATGCTTCACTTAAATTGCTTTTAGCATTATCATGGCCATGGATGCAAGACAACAATAAAACATGTCCAGAGAACTAGTGATTAATGATCCTGCTGGAGAGCAGCCCTTTGCCTGTTGGTAGTTTTGAAATGCAGATAAGCTGTACTTTATGTGGATAGCTCAGTGGGTTAACGCCTTTGTCACAGAGATTCTTGTGTTACTTGCAGTTCAGAAGTTACAATCCTAACATAGGACAGTGACCTATGAACTGTCATCAAAGAGCTGCAGACAAACATGAATGGTATAGTTAGAACTTCACTTTTTTTGTGTTACTATATAGTTAGAAACTCCCCAGTCCTTCATTATTTTAATGTTGCTAAGAAGAGTTTGGGCCGATATACATTTTTATTAGTAAAGCCAACCCCCAACCACAGGGGTATGCTTTAAATCCTGAGTTTGTGCTTTCCCAGCCCAAACCCTCTTAACATATACTGCCCACCAGTATGGGTGCCATGTGATTCCTACACCTTGTAATCCTTGTAATCCTCATTGGTTTATGTGACATTCCCTATAGACTGAACTACACACTTGTATGATTCATTGTCCCTGTATAATGTGTGTGTGATATAAAGTACTGTGACACCCTACACTCATATGAGAAGCGCTATACAAGAAATGAAATGCATATGAGAGAGGGGCTACGGAGAGATGAGGGGCACTGTTGGAGGGTGGCAGTGAGGGAATCCGAGGAAGAGGTCATGGGGTAGAGGGGGCGCTAGGGAGAGATGAGGGGCACTGTTGGAGGGTGGCAGTGAGGGAATCCGAGGAAGAGGTCATGGGGTAGAGGGGGCGCTAGGGAGAGATGAGGGGCACTGTTGGAGGGTGGCAGTGAGGGAATCCGAGGAAGAGGTCATGGGGTGGTGGGGGGAGCTAGGGAGAGATGAGGGGCACTGCTGGAGGGTGGTAGTGAGGGAGTCTGAGAAGGAGGTCATGAGGGGAAGGGGCTCCAGCGAGATGAGGGGCACTGGTGGAGGGTGGCAGTGAGGGAATCCGAGGAAGAGGTCATGGGGTGCAGGGGGGTGCTAGGGAGAGATGAGGGGCACTGGTGGAGGGTAGTAGCAATGGTATCTGCGGAAAAAGAGGTCATTGGTTGGGCGCCAAAAAAGACTTTCGCATCAGCGCTAAAGCTGGCCCTGTCATGGCCTTTCTGTTTTTATTTAATCAGCAGTCGGGTCATTAGGGCAACTGAGGAGCATAATTTAAAGTGCGTGCTAATTATATTTACTGCTATATTCAATGTTTTAAGTTTGAAGGTGATTTTACTAATGTTTTTTACGGGAATAATGAAAGTACAGCTGGATGGTGGCTGATGTGGGGCTGGGGCCCAAGGTCAGCTGTGAGATAAGGTGCACAGGAGAGGGATGGTAGAAAAGTAGATAATCGGGCCTGGAAGCACTTGTTTTTAAGCCTGGCCTGTTGGAATTTGAGGGTTTGCACTTAGATCCAGACATCGCTCTTACTTTCAAATAACTCTCCACATGCTCTGTATGCACACAGAATCGATCCGTTGTGTCATGGCGACTGTCTGCAAGTAGATAGAATGTAATCTAGGGCTTGTAGGCTACCACAAGAAGCGACAAATTGAGCCCGCAGTGGCTCACCCAAATGCACCCTTGGCCCACCCAACTAAAAATTCCTGGAGCCAGGCCTGGTGCCAAGACAGTGGTGAAGCGGGAGGGCTCTCGCTCAGGACGTCGAAGGATGGAGGCTACGGAAGTGCCCGGAGCCCACATCTGTGCCAGGGACAGGGGCATCCCACTCTACTAGCATGGAAAGTGACGGATGGAGGTGCCCGGTGCCCACATCTGTGGCAGGGGCATCCCACTCTACTAGTATGGAAAGTGACGAAGGTAAGTGCCCGGAGCCCACATCTGTGCCAGGGACAGGGGCATCCCACTAGCATGGAAAGTGACAGATGGAAGTGCCCAGAGCCCACATCTGAGCCTGGGGCAGGGGCATCCCACTCTACTAGCATGGAAAGTGACTGAGGTAAGTGCCCGGAGCCCACATCTGAGCCAGGGACGGGGGCATCCCACTAGCATGGAAAGTGACAGATGGAAGTGCCCAGAGCCCACATCTGAGCCTGGGGCAGGGGCATCCCACTCTACTAGCATGGAAAGTGACTGAGGTAAGTGCCCGGAGCCCACATCTGAGCCAGGGACGGGGGCATCCCACTAGCATGGAAAGTGACAGATGGAAGTGCCCAGAGCCCACATCTGAGCCTGGGGCAGGGGCATCCCACTCTACTAGCATGGAAAGTGACTGAGGTAAGTGCCCAGAGCCCACATCTGAGCCAGGGACGGGGGCATCCCACTAGCATGGAAAGTGACGGGGCAGATCAGCGAGGTGGCTGAGCCAGGGGCACCTCCCAGGCTGTGTGCAGACGGGCTGGAGCTTGGAGGGGGGGGCTACTGATGCCAGGCGTGAGTTACCCTTTATTTCGAGGGAAAGGACTGCATACCTGCCAACTCACACGATGCAACAGTGTGACACACAATATCATATCGAGAGGAGCGTTACCACACTGAAGCAGGGAGTACGAGCTGGAATCCACTGTAAATAGTGGTTTTCAGCTCGTTTTCCGAGGATTTTAACTGCCAACGTCCATTAAGGGGTGTGAAAACACCCCAGGACATCGGCACCAGCAAGATTTTTTTTTTGGGGGGGGGGCCTCAAACGTGCCTTCTAGGTTACTTCTCGGCACAAAGCCCCGCCCTCTCCTCACACAGTGAGACTGGTCTTCAAGTTGCCAGGTATGGGGCTGGGAGATTCGCCCCACACACACCAGGGTGATCCCTTGACTCTTCATCTAGCTCCACCAATTACTCCCTATCTCCTCCCCTGACCCCCCCCGCCACTCTCCAATAGGCTGCACCCTTGGGAGGCACAGGTCGACCCTCTTCCCTCCCCTCCCATTCTTCCCCCCTCACAGTATGCCCCCCCTCTTCACTTCAGCCTTACCTCTAGCTAACACGCTCCTCGCCCAATCTGCACTGTCTCTGCACCCCATTCTCATCTCCCCCCCCTATCCCTACCGGCCGCCCCCCCTCTTTAGTTCACCTCTCCTCCAGCCTTCTCCCCTAGTTAACTTTCCTTGCGTTCACCTTATTCCCTCCTCCTCTCCGCTTTTCCTCCCCCTCCTCCCCTCACTATGTACCCCGATTTCCCCACACATCCATTCCATCTCTCTCCTTGCCCACTCTCCTCCAGCAATGCTGTGCTACCCCCTTTCCCCCCCTGGTAACCCTTTCTCTCCCTCGTACCGAGCAGAACCACTTCCTTTCTTCAACTTCGCTTTCTCCCAACCCCCCTAACTCTGCCAGGTACACTCACAGCCACCTCACCTAGCTGCCAGGACCTCTCCCACCCCCTCCCCTCTCTTCCTCCCAAACCTCCTTCATCCCTATGACTCCACACACTCCTCCCCTCTCCTTCTGCCCCACCGCCTCGCTCCTCTCCTTTCTCCCCCTAATTATGTCCTTAATTCCTATCCTTCTTGCAACGCCAACAAAGACAACTCTGCTTCCACCTTTGGTGCACCAACGAACAAGTTACTTACCTTCGGTAACGATGCATTTGTAAGAAACATTAGTTAGATTCCTCACCTTAGAATATCCCCAGGCGTCAGACTGGATCCGGATGATTTTTCGTCAGCAATACCCCTTGCGCGTCGCTAGGCGTCGTCTGCGGCTTCGCGTCCGTCGTTGGCGTCGTGCGCCGGAATGACGTCGGAGTACTTAGACGCCGCCCTCGCGCGCTGACGTCAGTTCTTGTACATAGCTTTCCGCGCCAGGAACGCAGAGCCATGCAAGAGACTGATACTGGTGCCAAAAAATCTAGGGGCCTGAAAAGGATAACCTTAACCCTAGATGTCGGTTCGCAGAACGGGGAGGATGGGTGGGTCGGTGAGGAATCTAACTAACTAATGTTTCTTACAGATACATCGTTACCGAAGGTAAGTAACTTGTTCATCTGAAAGAAACACGTTAGTTAGATTCCTCACCTTAGAATAGATACCCAAGCAATACCAACCCCGGTGGTGGGTCTGCGAACCAAGATCACACCAGAAAGTCCTGGAGGACGGAACGGCCAAAGAAGCCATCCCTCCGGACTTGGCTGTCTAGGCAATAATGCCTGGCAAACGTGTGTAGCGAAGCCCACGTTGCCGCCTGACAGATATCCTGCAAAGGGACTCCACGTCCCAAAGCAGTAGTAGCCGCTGTGGCCCGAGTAGAATGGGCTCGCAGCCCAACAGGAGGGACCGTTCTTGCCAAGGAATAACAGATTTTTATGCACAAAACGACCCACCGGGAGATGGTCCATTTGTGCACAGCTTTCCCCTTCTTAGCACCCATGTATCCAACGAAAAGTTGGTCGTCCACCCGGAACTGTTTAGTGTGGTCCAAATAAAAAGAGAGCGCACGTTTCAGGTCCAGACGGTGGAGCCTCTCTTCCTCTTTGGAAGGATGCGGAGGCGGAAAGAAGGTGGGCAAGGTGACAGATTGCCCAAGATGAAAGGGGGTCACCACTTTCGGTAGAAAGGAAGGACGAAGCCGAAGGACAACCTTCTCCGGATGAACAGATAGAAAAGGAGGCTTGGACGAAAGAGCCTGGAGCTCACTCACCCGTCTAGCCGAGGTGATAGCTACCAGGAAAGCAGTCTTAAGAGTCAGAAGACGAAGAGGACAATTGTGAAGGGGCTCAAAAGGAGCGCACATCAGAAATGTGAGAACAAGATTCAAGTCCCACTGAGGCATTACAAAAGGGACAGGAGGGAACGTGTGAGTAATGCCTTTAAGAAAGCGTGACACTACAGGGGACTTGAAAAGAGAGGGCTGATCAGGAAGCCGCAAGAAGGCAGAGATGGCAGCAAGATAACCTTTCAGGGTGCCCAGGGCAGAGCCCTGCCGGGCCAAAGAAAGAAGAAAGAGGAGAACCTCAGAAAGAGGGGCGGAAAGGGGATCCACAGCCTTTGCTGTGCACCATGCCACAAATTTGTTCCACCGGCAGGCGTATACCGTCTTTGTGGAGGGACGCCTGGCTGCCAGAATGATATCACAGACTTCAGGAGGAAAGTCAAATGGGATCAACTGCCGCCGCTCAATCTCCACGCATGGAGGTGGAGGCTGGACAGTTTCGGGTGGAGGACCGTCCCCTGCTGCTGCGACAGAAGATCCTCCCGAAGGGGCAGGCGAATCGGAGGATCGGTCAACATACTGAGTAGCTCGGGATACCAGTACCTTCGTGCCCAATCCGGAGCCACCAAGATGACTTGGGCCCGGTCGTGCCTGATCTTCTTCAGCACTCTGGGCAGAAGTGGTATAGGCGGAAAGGCGTACAACAGACTGCAACTCCACTCGCGACGAAAAGCGTCGCCGAGCGTGCGCCGCCTTGGAAATTCCAACGCGCAGAACTGCTGACATTGCGCGTTCTCGTCGGTGGCGAATAGATCTAACCAAGGCTCTCCCCACTGCTGAAAGAGACCTTGCGCCACTTCTGAGTTCAGACGCCATTCGTGATCCATCATGCACCGGCGGCTGAGTTCGTCTGCTCTGGCGTTCAGAGAGCCCGCCAGATGTTGAACCACTAGGGTGACGCCCTGGTGTTCCAGCCATGTCCAGAGGCGCAGAGCCTCCTGACAAAGGGTCCACGACCCCACCCCGCCCTGTTTGTTGCAATACCACATGGCGGTGGTGTTGTCCGTGAACACCTGCACGACACTTCCCCTGACAGAGGGAAGGAAGGCTTTCAGTGCAAGTCGGATCGCTCTCAGCTCCAACAAGTTGATGTGGAGACGAGACTCCGCCGGAGACCAGAGGCCTCTGATCTCCGCCTCTCCCATATGGCCACCCCATCCCAGGAGGGACACGTCCGTCACTACGACATGCTCCGGTAGGGGTAGGGAGAGGCTCTTGCCCGTGACCCAATTGCGGTCCGTGAGCCACCACTGCAACTGCTGTGCAGTGCCCTCCGAGATCAAGACTTCGTCGGACAGGTTGCCGTGATGCTGGGCCCACTGAAACTTCAGGTCCCACTGCAGAGCCCGCATGCGCCGCCTGGCGTGATGCCCTAGTAGGATGCAGGAGGCCATCAGCCCCAGAAGCCACAACACTACCCTGACCGAAACCCAGGATAGAGGCCGAAAGATGGGAATTAGGGCCTGTATATCCCGGACCCGCTGTTCCGGTGGATAAACCCGGAACTGCGCCGAATCGAGAACCGCTCCGATGAAGAGGAGCTTCTGAGAGGGGCTCAGGTGTGACTTCGGCACGTTGATGGAAAACCCCAGCAAATGCAGGAGATCCGCCGTAGTCTGGAGGTGGGAGACGACTGCCCGGGGTGAGCCCGCCTTCAACAACCAGTCGTCGAGATAGGGGAAGACTGGAACCCCTGATCTGCGCAGATGAGCTGCGACCACCGCCATCACTTTCGTGAACACCCGAGGGGCACTGGTGAGGCCGAAGGGGAGCACGGTGAACTGAAAGTGCTCCTGACCCACCGTGAACCGCAGGTAACGCCGATGGGCCGGCAGGACGGGGATGTGGAAATATGCGTCCTGCAAGTCCAACGCTACCATCCAGTCTCCAGGGTCGTGGGCAGCTAGAACCTGAGCCAAAGTTAACATTTTGAACCGTTCCTTCCGGAGGAAGGCATTGACGTTCCTGAGGTCCAAGATAGGGCGTAGGCCCCCCTTGCCCTTCTTGGGAACCAGAAAGTAGTGGGAATAACAACCACGACCTACTTCTGGGCTCGGAACGCGCTCGACGGCCTCTTGGGCCAAGAGGGCCAAAACTTCCTCTCGCAGAAGATTCAAATGATCCTCCGAGATACGGTGGTGCTGCGGTGGCATGGCTGGAGGGGTCGTCTCGAAGGGGAGGGAGTAGCCCCTTCGGACGATTTGCAGCATCCACCTGTCCGAAGTGATGGTACGCCAGTGGAGCAGAACCCACTGGCGCGGAATGGGCCTGAAAGCTCGGACTAGGAAGGCTTTGAGGCGGATGCTGCCGGGGTGGGTGTGGACTGACCGCGTCGTCCTCCAGTACCGCCTCGGCAGAAACCACGTCCGCGACCGCGTGCAGGCTGGTTCTGCGGCCGGTGGCTAGGCGGACGTGAGGAGGAGGAGCCCCTTCCTTGGCCACGAAAGGAGCGAAAAGCGGAAGTTTGTGGCCGCGGGGCCGAGAGGCCCAAGGACGTGGCCGTAGCCCAGGTGTCCTTAAAGCGAGCCAGCGCACTGTCCGCTTTCTCACCAAAAAGGCGAGTGCCATCGAAAGGCATGTCCATGAGAGTGCTCTGGACATCCCCGGAAAATGACGTGGACCGCAGCCAGGCGTGACGTCTAAGCGCCACCATGGTAGAAATCGCCCTACCCAGCGAGTCCGTAGTGTCAAGTCCACATCGGATTGCATGACGTGCCGCATCTCTCCCATCGGCCAAAGCTTGGGAGAGTCGTGTCTGGGCCTCCTCCGGACACAGGGGTAGCACGTCCTCCACCGTATCCCACAGAGAGTGGGAAAAACAGTCCAAACGACAGGCGGTGTTTAAAGACCGCAAGCCCAAACTGAGCGAGGAGAACAGCTTCTTACCGAACTGTTCCAGTCTCTTGGAATCCCGGTCCGGAGGAGCGGTCGGGAAGGAGGATTGGGAGGTAGAGGCCTGGATAACCAGACTCTCGGGGTGGGGTGTTGGGACAGAAAACTGGGGTCGCCCGGAGCAGGGCGGTGGCGCCTGGCAACGTTCCTATCCACAGGAGGGACTGTGGAGGGCTTGGACCAGGTGCCCTGCAGAACGTCAATGAGGGCCTCATTGAATTGCAGCAGAGGCTCAGTGGAGCTTGCTGCAGACTAAAGCACCTCGGTGAGGATGTTCGTCCTCACAGCCACGGCAGGCAGCTCGAGCCCAAGGGCTTCCGCCGCCTTGCGCAGCACCACAGAAAAAGCTGCACCCTCCTCCGAAGCCACAGTCGGAGGAGAGATGAATCCAGTGTCCGGTGAGGTATCCAGACCACTGGCCTCCCCCAGTTCATCTGCCCAGTCCTGAGAAAGTTGACCCTGGAGGGTCATAGGGTCCTCAGACCCCTCCCAGTCGCCCCCGTCATCCGATTCCTGGTAAACAGGAGGAATGATCGGAGCCGGACGATAGACAAATCGTGTCCCTAGCGGCGCCGGATGCGGCGTCGATGGACGCCGCCGCACCGGCGCCGGGTCCGGACCGGGGCTAAACCGGGGAACGACGTCGACCGGAGTCGGCGTCGGAGGTGGCTTTGGTGTCGACGCCGGCGGAGGAGGCGTGACGAGGTCGACCGGCGTCGACGGGGGCCCAGGCCTGGGCCCCTCGGGGTCCTGCGGCGTCGGGCCGGAGCCTCCGACGGTGCGCAAGGACGCCCAGTCGAGTCCGCGGGGCCCGAAGGCGCGCCAGCGGGCATCGACGGCAGAGCCAGGCCCCTCATGGCCGAGAGGAAGGCACTGATCTCTGCCGGCGTCGCGTCAGTCCCAGGGACCGGCGGGTATGGAAACTTGCGCGGCACCTGCGGCTCCGACGGAGCCGCGGGGGTGGAACCATCTGGGCCCTCGGCCGAGTCGTGCGACTGGCGAGGGGAGTCCGAAGAGTGATGTCGCCTCTTGGACTTCTTGGATCGCTTGAACTTACCCGAAGAGCCAGACGATCGATGGTGTCGACTGCGGCTCCGCGACCGATCCTTGGACCTCCTCCTGGACCGGGATCGAGAGCGGCGCGGAGCCGAGTGGCGGAGCTCGAGAAGCTTGCGGGACCGCTCCCGCCTAGCTTTCGAGGGCAGGGCCTTGCAGTCGGAACACGACTCCGCGTCGTGGTCAAGGCCCAAACAGTAGAGGCACCGGCGGTGGTGATCGGTCACCGACATCAGTCGATTACAATCGTCGCAAGCCTTGAAACCAGGCATCCTACCGGCACCAGATGTCGAGACAGTGACAAAAGAGTCAAAAATATTTTAGTCGGGAGGAGCCTAGCGCTTGACCAAGATGGCCGCGTGAGCTTAGAGCTCCCGAGACCCTCGCGCCCTCCGTCGACTATCCTGACTCAAATCCTGATGGTATGCATGGCACCGTGTTGCTGAGTTGTCAGGGAGGCGATTGATGCTACCCGCGACCGGATCGCCCACCGGGAACCGGACTTATGACTGGCGAAAGATTGCGGCCTAACTCCCGGAGATGCCAGGGGCTAGAGTTGGCAGGATGCCCGACTCCTAGTTGATCAACAACGGCCTGGTGAGGTGTGAACTACCGGACGGAGGCCCTCGCTCTTTCACTTTCGGTTTCGTTCACTTTGTCTGCCTGGATACTGTAGTGCTCTGGGTGGTTCTATAACCCCAGGGACGCTCGGTGGGCTATTTTGGAAGAACAAGGCGGACCTGCTCACTCTTTATACCTCTCTCTGAGAGGGGACGGTCCTCTCTGCATTGGACTGCTTGGAGTCCATTATGTCGGGCAAGGCAGAAGGAGATAGGTTGAAGACTAAGTCCACCAGGCGGGGAACGTACTCCGAAGTCAATAGTATGGACCGTTACGCCCTCCTGAAGACATCGCCGAGTGGATCGAGCCAGGCGCCGGATGCCCAGAAGGAGGACTCGCCTGGGACCCCGGAGCTCTCCCTGCAGGATGTCATGGGCGCGCTTGATGGGATGCAGACCTCGATGGGGAGGCAATTCGAGGCCCTGGCGCATAAGGTGGATGCCATCCTGGTGGATGTCAACTTGATCCGCTCGGACCTGGGCAAGACAAACGAGCGCGTTAAGGACCTGGACCACAAGACCACGGGCCTCACTGATGAGGTCGCGGAACTGCAGAACGAGGTCCGGAAGCTGAGGGCCGAGAGTGACCTCGCCGCCCGCCGGCTGGAGGACTTCGAGAGCCGGTCCAGGCGCAACAACGTGCGCGTAATCGGGGTCCCGGAGTCCTCAGATGAGGCTTCGGCGGACCTGCTTGTGGAGGATTTGGTCCTCAACCATCTGAAGCCTAAGGGCCTTGGGAAGTTTTTTGCGGTGGAAAGAGCCCATAGGGTGCCAGGCGGACGGCCCAAGGCGGGTGCCCCGCCGCGGCCGATTGTCGCCCGGCTCTTTCATTTCCGAGATCGGGACGCTATCCTGCAAGCTTCGAGGGTGACGGGCCCAGTCCCCTTCCAGAATGCGTCGGTGAATTTTTACCCGGACTTTACCCAGCAGGTGCAGAGACAGCGACAGAGCTTCCTGGGGGTGAAGCGAAGGCTTCGGGAGCGGGACCTAAAGTATGCCATGCTTTTCCCCGCCAGACTACGGGTGGTGCATGAAGATCGGACATTCTTTTTTGACTCTCCTGTTATGGCCGATGAATTGCTGGACGCCTTGCCCTGGCGACGGACCGGGGACGACACAGCTGAGCATGGAGACAGTGGCCGGGATGGCCAGGGCTGATAACTCAAAGCCGGCCTGACTTGATTTGACCATATTTGTAGATTTGAATAGAGTGCAGTAACTGTGGAGGGTTGCGGGAGGACGAGGGGTGCTCTTTTCCTCCCTTGGGGTACTTTTTGTAGATTTTTGTTTTTGTAGGGCGACAGGCACACTGCAAGTTGGGGGGGCTTTTTAAGCAGCAGCAGGGGTGCAGGGTGGGGGGAGTTATGGGGAGTTTGAGTTTGTTGTTGGGGGGTTTATTTCTGCAAGGCATGATGATTATCCTCAGGGCTGTTCCATGGTGGCGCCTCGGGTGTGGGGTGGGCCTCTTTCCGTTTGAGGATGGGGGGTAGAGGCCTAAGTGTTATAAGCTGGAATGTTAATGGTTTGGGGGATCGCATTAAGAGGGGGATTGTTTTGCAATTTCTGAAACGCTCAATGCCAGACGTTGTACTGCTGCAGGAGACGCACCTCATAGGCAATACGTGCTATGCCCTGAATAGGAAGGGGTATAAATTCATTGCACACTCGGGATTCTCTTCTGGGTCCAGGGGGGTGGGCATCCTCGTTAGAGCCTCGCTGCCTTTTGAGGTGGACTCCACCATTGTTGACGATAGGGGGAGGTTTGTGGCGGTGGCGGGGCGGTGGGAAGGAAGGACTTTGGTTTTGGTTTCGGTTTATGTCCCGCCGGCCCTGCAGGCCGCCACATTTGCTGAGTTGGGCAGGGCTTTGCTGAATCTCCCGGGGGGCATGCTGGTAGTGGGAGGGGATTTCAACGCTGTGGGTTCCGGCCTGCTGGATAGATACCCGCCCAGGGACACAGGGGGGGCTCAGAAATGGCTTCCAGACCTCCTAGACACGTTTGGCCTGATAGACTGCTGGAGGCTCCGGCACCCCACACAGAGTCAATACACGTTTCACTCCGGGGCGCATGGTAGCCTCTCCAGGATTGACTACCTGCTCACTTTGGCCACACATGCCTCGTTGATATCCGAAGCGAGGCACATGGCACGTGGTATCTCTGATCACTCGCCAGTGTGGATCCGGCTGGATCTTGGTCGGGAGGGAGGAGGGAGGGTGGCCCCCATTAACCCTTGGTATTTCCGAGATCCCAAGATGCATAGCGCCCTGGTAAAGAAGGTAGATAATTACTTTAAGGACAATCTGGGATCTGTGGACTCGGCGATCTCGCTGTGGGAAGCTTTTAAGACCGTGCTTCGGGGGGAGGCCCTCTCCCTGGTGGTGACTGCCAAGAATCGGAGGGATTGCGAAGTGCGGCAAGTAGAGGAGGAGATTGCGGCCCTTGAAGGGGATATGGAGGAGGAGGTCACAGAGTCCTCATTGCATGAGCTTTGCTTGAAGCAGGCGGAGTATAGGGACCTGGTGACGGACGCCGCCAAGACCCTCAGCAGGGAACAACAGGGCCGTCTGTATGATGTTGGAGATAAGGCAGGGAAACTCCTGGCGTGGCTGGACAGGAAGGAACGGGTCAATAGAGTGGTGCCAGAGTTGATTGGAGAGGGGGGAGAGGTGATTGTGGAACCTGAAGGGATTGTGGAGTGTTTCGCGGAGTACTTTCATAGGGTTTATTCCTCTGTGTCGGACAGGCCGCCCGAGGACTCGTCTGATCTCCTTCGTGATATCGAGTTGCCCTGCCTCTCTGACATAGATAGGGACGATTTGGATGGCGACATCACGGTTGACGAGGTGGCGGGGGCGATTCGCGCGTTGAATTCGGGTAAGGCCTCTGGACCGAACGGACTGCCGATCGATCTGTACAAACTGTTCCCGGATAGGGTCGCCCCTCACCTGCGCGCCATGTTCTTGGAGGCGCGGGGAGATGGGATCCTTCCGTTGGATCAGCGGCTGGCGTCGATCGTGGTCATACACAAAGAGGGTAAGCCCCGAGATAGATGCGCCTCCTATCGGCCCATCTCACTCCTCAACGCTGAGCCGAAAATTCTGGCCAAACTCCTGGCAACCCGTCTGATTAGAGTACTTGGCGATCTGGTCCACCCGGATCAATCTGGCTTTATCCCGCACCGAAACACAGCATTGAACCTTAGGCGTCTTCATGGCGTCATCGCCAGGGCGGGCACGCTGCGTGAACCGGCTGTTGTGGCATCTCTCGATGCCACGATGGCCTTTGACACGGTGGAGTGGGCATACTTATGGGCCGTGCTGGCCAAGTTTGGTTTCGGTCGCGGGTTTGTGAGTTGGGTCCGGTTGCTGTACGAGGGGCCACTAGCGAAGGTTGTGGTGAATGGTCGGGCATCTGCTCCGTTTCAGCTTGGAAGGGGTACTCGGCAGGGCTGCCCCCTGTCGCCTCTGTTGTTCGCCCTCGCCCTTGAACCGTTGGCTGCGTGGATACGTTGGCACCCGGATATACGGGGCCTTCGGTGGTCGCCTGATCATGAGGACCGTATTTCACTTTATGCCGATGATATCCTGCTTTATCTTGCCTCACCTAAGAAGTCACTTATAGTGGTCTGTGACGTACTCGCATCGTTCGGTAGGAACTCGGGGCTTGTGATTAATTGGGGCAAATCGTACTTGTACGTTCTTAGTGGCGAGGTCCCACCGATCCCTAGAACATGTTCGATACAGGTTGCCCAGCAAGGTTTTGTGTATTTGGGGATTTTTATATCCATGGATCCTGCTGTGCGCTATGAGAGGAACCTGCTCCCCCCCTTGGCACGCTTGAGGCGAGATGTTGAGGGTTGGCGGAGGCTGCCGCTCTCCCTTGTTGGGCGTGCGGCCCTGTTCAAAATGATGTCTCTTCCCCGCTTCCTCTACGCCCTCCAGAACACCTTGGACTGGGTACCGGCTAAATATTTTCGGGAGGTCGAAGGCCTCCAACGGACGTTGCTGTGGGATGGGCGGCCGCGAATAGCTATTTCAAAGTTGACGCTCCCATGGTACGATGGGGGCATTGCGCTCCCAGACATCCGACGGTACTACTGGGCCACGCAGTTGAGCGCGATCAACCATGGGTTTTACGGCCCTGCCCTCAGCCATGGGTATGCCATGGATAGGTGGCTGCTGCGCGGCGGCAACTACTACAGGGCGTTGTATTCGCGGTCCCTAGACTCGTCCCTCACGGGGCCCACAGGTGTGGCGGTGCGCGTGTGGAAGATGGCGACCGACTCGCTGGGCTGGAAGGACAGGCTAACCCTCGCTACCCCATTGTTTGAATCGGAACGGTTGGGAAGACTTTGGCATACGAAGGGCTTTGATAAGTGGGATCTGATAGGGATATCCAAGGTGGGGGATGTGCTGCATAAGGGGAGGGTGAAGTCTTTCGAGGAGTTGCAGACTGAGTTTGAGCTAGGGCCTTCAGAGTATTTTAGGTATATCCAGCTGCGCCACGCCCTCCGGTCAGTCCTAGTGGAGGGTGAGAAGGTGCCGGAGTCCTCTCCCCTTGAGGACCGAGTCCTTGATGGTCATATGCCCGAGAGCACGATTTCGCTCATATATAAGAAGTTGATAAACGTCCGTGCGGACTTGCTATTGGGGCTGAGAGAACAGTGGACCAGGGATGGCCTCGAGTTGGATAATGAGGACTGGCAGTCAGCGGTTTCTTCGCCTAAGGAGGTTGCGATCCCGTCGCGTCTGAGGCTGGTGCAGCTCAAAATACTGCACCGGGTGTATGTTACGGGGCCACGGCTGGTCCACATGGGATTCTCGGAGGACGGCCTGTGTAGAAGGGGATGTGGTATGGTGGGTACTTTCCTGCACATCATTTGGGAATGTGGGGTCATCGTGGAGTTCTGGAGGAGAGTCCATGCAGTTATGGGGGAGGTGACGGGCATTGTGGTACAGCCGGAGGCGCGGTGTTGCCTCCTGAACGTTTGGGGGCCCACTGATCTCGATGAGGCACAGACCCAATGGGTGACTCTGGGTAACATGGTGGCTAAGAGGGATATCGCGCGATTATGGGGCTCCTCGGGTCCCCCTACACTGACCGCGTGGAAGGAGAACATGGATTGGAGCATGTTTAGGGAGAAGACGGTCTACTGCTCTAGAGGTCGCCCCCGGAAGTGGCACGCCATCTGGGGGCGGTGGAACCAATATAGGGGGGGAATATGTCTTGCCCCGGATCTGGAACCTCCCGAGGAACAGCTTTCCCCCGGACCTACCGTCCAGCACAGTTTGGTTTAGGTACCCGTTCTGGGCCTCTGCGGTTCCCCTTCTTCCTCCGCACACAGTCTTATACTTAGTAGATGAGTGGGGTCCTGCCTCCCCTGGGGGCTTTCGCCATGGGTTTTCAATGTTCTGCCTTGCTGGGGTTTGTTGTGTGTTTTTTCTGTGTTTATTTAAAATTGGACCTTTGCATTACACTTCGTACTGTATCCGGGACGCATTACTGTATCTAACTTGCAATGCTGCCGAACCTTCGGGCTGTCGGCTGAATAGCTGTGTCCTGAATTTCGAAATAAAGGTTTTCAAAAAAAAAAAAAAAAAATATATATATTTTAGTCAAAAAAGACTAAAAGGGGTAGCTCTCCCGGATCGGCGCTTACTGGCGCGGAAAAAAGAAGAACTGACGTCAGCGCGCGAGGGCGGCGTCTAAGTACTCCGACGACGTCATTCCGGCGCACGACGCCAACGACGGACGCGGAGCCGCAGACGACGCCTAGCGACGAGCAAGGGGTATTGCTGACGAAAAATCTTCTGGATCCAGTCTGACGCCTGGGGATATTCTAAGGTGAGGAATCTAACTAACGTGTTTCTTTCAGATGCCTGCTCTCATCCACCACCTTTCCCCACCTCTGAACCCTGTACCCCTACTCCCCTCCCGTTCTCCCACCTCTCCCTGCCCTCCACCGCCAAGTGCACCCCCTCCTGTTTCCGTCGAGCCACTCAACATGCCGTGCTCTGCCTTACTCTCTCTGGAAAATAAGCTAGGCTCTCTTATCACCTCCATCTCCCAACTTGAAGCTACCATTTCAGTTCTAAGCTCCAAGATCTCGTCTTTTCCATACACCTCAATTCCCTTGGAAAACACTCACCCTCCCAAGAGATGCACCTCGCCCCCACACCCCGTAATAGCCAAGCATAACCTGTCGTCTGAAAACATCGCAATCTCACACAAGCCCTCGAACGCCACCCTTCTTCCACTTTCATCTCCAAGTAACCCTACTATCAACACTATTCCGACCATCTCCTCTGTCAGAACCACTCATCCACCTAAACCCTCCCGAGCACCCTCGTATAAGTACAATATCCCCATCACCCCTCATAGCCCAAGTGCCCCCGTCACCAAAACAGTCTCGACAGAGTGGCGCTGTATGCTCCACAACTGCAGATCTGCAATAAAACACAAACTTGAAATCTGCGATACCATCATCCTGCACAATATTGACATGCTCTTCCTCACAGAGACCTGGTTCAACGATACCTCTCACTCTATGTTTGATCTCCTATTACCCACAGGCTATTCTATATTTAGAAATGACAGAATTGACAAAGTTGGGGGAGGTGTTGAAGTCATCTTTAGAAACTCCCTTCAACTTAAGGCTTTTCCTAACAGCTCCTTCCGCACTTTTGAATGCCTATCTCTTGAGCTTCAGTTGCACCACCGCTCACCTCTCAGATTCCATGCTATCTACCACCCGCATGGAAGCAGCCCTTCGTTTATGGAGGAACTCACGGACTGCATCAGCGACCAATACTCGCAAAGTGACAAAGGACTTCAATCTCCACTGGGGCTCGCCTCAAGACACCTCTGCGAATTTGCTGGCCACCTTCCTCTCTGCAAATGATCTTATACAACACTGCACAGAAATAACACACTCTAAGGGCTCAACCCTGGACCTTGTTATTTCTACAGCAGGCTTGCTGACCATCGCTACCCCTATTCATGTAGACTGGTCTGACCACCTCCTCATCCCATTCTCTCTTCACCTATCACACTCTATAACTCTCGGCCAACCTAAGAGGGCTACCTCATGGTTCCGTGACACTAAAAATATTGACCTCGGTACCCTCTGTGATTCTGCTTTGCTATCACTTCCGAGGCTAGACCCGAACCTAGATGTTAACGAACTCACCTCCCAATGCCTCACAGTCCTTGCAGTCGAAATCAATAATGTCGCTCCTCTCCAAAGCAAAAAGAAAAGGCCCACTCCCTCAGCACCTTGGTTCAACAAATACCTCTATGAAGAAAGAAAGTACCTAAGAGTCCTTGAGAAACAATGGAGACAAGCGCCCTCCACCGATAATTTGGCCACGCTTCGTTCAGCAAGATCCAAGTACCACAAGCACATCTTCCTTGGAAAAGCTTCGCACTTCAGATCCCTCCTCGACTCAGCCAAAAATAGACCCAAAAAACTATTCGACCTCATCAAGAACCCAAACTGCTCTCCCCCAACCTCCAAGTTGGAGGATTCTACAAAGAAAGCAGCGGAATTCGCTAAATTCTTTGACGAAAAAGTGGAATCACTTGTAGATCAGGTCATTCATCCTACCCCTCCAGAGGAGCGCAAATCCTTAACCATTTGGCAGAACTTTGACCCCATCTCTGAAGATGCCCTCCTCAAATGCATCCTCGATACAAAGCCCTCCAACCATTCCCTTGACCCCATCCCTAGTGCCATTGCCATTGACTTCTATACCCATTCTCTTTCCTATTGGACCACTCTGGTCAACCTCTCCCTCGGTCGAGGCTCCCTTCCTGTTTCCTTCAAAATTGGGCAGGTCACCCCTCTGCTTAAAAAACCCACCGCTGATGCGAACGACCTCAACGACTACCGTCCCATTACTAACCTACCTTTTCTTGCGAAAATCACAGAAACATGTGAAGCGAAACAACTCTCCCGCCATATCAAGGACAATGATCTTCTGGACACTTTCCAGTCCGGCTTCATTCAAAACTGCAGCACTGAAACAGCCCTGCTGCGAGTGATTGATGACGCGCTGCGGATACTCGATTCGGGGGAGTCTTGTCTTCTAATTCTCCTTGACCTTTCTGCAGCCTTTGACACTGTCAATCACAACACTCTCCTTAACACTCTTCAACAGAGGATGGGCGTGGAGGTCACTGTGCTCAAATGGTTTGCCTCCTTCCTCTCTGATAGATCCCAAATGATCAAAATAGCGAACAGTCTTTCCTCTCGTTTGGCGGTCGGTGAAGGTGTTCCTCAAGGCTCTATACTTGCACCCACTCTGTTCAACCTCTATTTGGAACCGTTGGGAAATCTCCGGAGTAAATCCGGGATCCACTATCATCTCTATGCGGACGACACTCAAATCTACCATAAGGTGGCCTCCACTCACGATCTCTCCATCCTAAGCTCTACTCTCGACTCCATTCAAAACTGGATGTTAACTCATCAACTGATTCTGAATCCCTCCAAAACGGAATTCCTCCTCCTCTCCTCCTCACTTTCTCCTCCCCCGGTTCAATCATGGATGGATCAGATGAATCTACTTAACAATAAACCCATCATTGTCGACAGCGCAAAATCCCTTGGTGTCATACTCGAC
The DNA here is from genome assembly GCF_964204655.1 of Triturus cristatus. Classification (NCBI taxonomy): domain Eukaryota; kingdom Metazoa; phylum Chordata; class Amphibia; order Caudata; family Salamandridae; genus Triturus; species Triturus cristatus. The sequence goes on along the minus strand of NC_140594.1, from coordinate 1,183,740,746 downwards.
AAAAAACTCAATCTACTCTCCCACGTCGATTCCATTGCAAAGTCTGCTCGATACCAACTGTGCCTTCTTTGGGGGATTCATCGCTTCTTCCCGGAGCAAGACCTTAAAACCCTGGTCCAATCGCTGGTTCCCTCCAGACTGGACTACTGCAATTCTCTTCTTACTGGCCTCCCCAAAACCCACCTGTCCCCCCTAAAGTCCGTTCTCCATTCAGCAGCTCGTTTCATTTATGGGGCCAAAAGAAGCGACCACACCACACCCATTTTATCCACCCTCCGCTGGCTTCCCATAGAGGCAAGATCTATCTACAAGACGGCCTGTATCACCCACAAAGCCTTGCGCTCCTCCTCCCCTCGCTACCTGGCGAATAAACTGAAACTCTCTGGAGGCTCTAGACCATCACGTAATGCGGAAAATTATTGCTTGAACCTCCCACTTTCAAGAAGGAAAGATCGATGGCCCAATCCTTTTCAGGCAACGCGGTGAGAATCTGGAACTCACTTCCGCCTCAGCTCCGGACCACCACCTCTTCCCGGTCCTTCAAAACTGACCTCAAACCTCTCCTCCTTCAAAGACACTTCCAAATTTAATTCACGCCCTCTCTATTATCTGAAGGAAGTCCTGCCGTTATAGGAAAGTTTGTTCTCCATGCGTATAGAAGTGCCTTCCCAGTGTGTTGTTATGTTTTGAGTGTCTGCCATTTAGTGCAGTATTATACCGCTACTTGTACTTTGTACTCTTTTGTAACTTGCACACGTGTCACCTTTCCTTTTGTAATGTATCGTTTGCTACCTCTTGTATTTTGTTTGCTTTTGATACATGCACAACGGCCACCACTGCCTCATGTAACGCAACGTTTGTTTTAGTGTTTTGAGTGTCTGCCATTTATTGCAGTTTTTTACCTCTACGTGTACTTTCTTCTCTTTTGTAACTTGCACACGTGTCACCTTTCCTTTTGTAACGTATCGTTTGCTACCTCTTGTATTTTGTTTGCTTTTGATACATGCACAATGGCCACCACTGCCTCATGTAACGCAACGTTTGTTTTAGTGTTTTGAGTGTCTGCCATTTATTGCAGTTTTTTACCTCTACGTGTACTTTCTTCTCTTTTGTAACTTGCACACGTGTCACCTTTCCTTTTGTAACGTATCGTTTGCTACCTCTTGTATTTTGTTTGCTTTTGATACATGCACAATGGCCACCACTGCCTCATGTAACGCAACGTTTGTTTTAGTGTTTTGAGTGTCTGCCATTTATTGCAGTATTTTACCTCTACGTGTACTTTCTTCTCTTTTGTAACATGCACACGTCACCTTTCCTTTTGTAACGTATCGTTTGCTACCTCTTGTATTTTGTTTGCTCCTGATACTTGCACAATTGTCACTATTGCCTCATGTGACGTAACGTTTGCTTTTGTAACTTGCTCACTTGTAATTTTCTCCTCATGTATCATTACTGTTCCTATTGTGAAGCGCTCTGACACCTTCGGGTAAAGTCCGCGCTATATAAAAACGCATTAAATAAAATAAATCCAGGACTCCAGGCCCGGAGAATCTACCCCCACCTATAAATAAAGCACGGCACCCCCCTCCCCATCGAGGGTCAGCCACAGAGTTTACCAGGACCCCAACTCTGGAGGCGCGCAAACCCCACCCACCGAGATCGAGACCCCGCCCTGGAGTTTCCAAGCGCCCAACCCGGAGGGGCCGGGGTCCCCTCTCGATGTGCGCAGTGTCTTCTCGTGCGTGTCACATGATCCGCCCGCCACTTAAAATAGAGCAGAGGAAATGGGATTTGTAAAAGTAACACAAATTGAATATGCTACTTACCAGTATGCATCTGTTCTTGGCATGTAGGGCTGCTGACATTCATATCTGTGCATAGATCGCCGCCTAGTGTTGGGTCCGGATGTTTGCACGTTGTTGTCCTGGAAGAGTCTTCGAAGTATCCTTGGATAGGTGACTCCTCCCCTGGACTACAGTGCGCATGGGCATCCTCTCCATCCTCAGATTGTTTTTCGCCATTGTGGCAGTGATGGAGTAGATACAGAAAGTGATGACCATGCTTGCAATAATTCTGAGAGCTGCAGCTGCGACAGGCGCCGGGGAGGAGGGAGGGCGATATGAATGTCAGCAGCCCTACATGCCAAGAACAGATGCATACTGGTAAGTAGCATATTCAGTTCGAGGCATGTGGGCTGCTGAATTCATATCTGTGCATAGAATACATAGCAGTGCCCTCTATTGGCGGCGGCTACCCGTGCCAGCTGCAGCGGTCTGAAAAAGTGTTTTGAGAACAGCCTGTCCTACAGCTGCCTGCTGTTTTGACTGCACATCTACGCAATAGTGTTTTGTAAATGTGTGTGTAGTGGACCATGTGGCTGCTCTGCATATATCATGCAGGGGAATGTTTCCTAGGAAGGCCATGGAAGCCCCCAACTTGCGTGTTGAGTGGGCTCGTGGTGGAATAGTTAATGTGCGTTTTGCCTTTTGATAACAGATTTGAATACACTTAACTATCCATCTGGCTATCCCTGCTTTGGAGATGGCGTTACCTTTGTGGTGTGGGGCAAAGGCAACGAACAGTTGTTTTGTCTTCCTGAAGGGTTTAGTCCTGTCGATGTAGTACATGAGGGCCCTCCGTACATCTAGTGTATGTAATGCCCTCTCTGCAACAGTTTGTGGGTTTTGGAAGAAAACGGGCAGTTCAATAGTCTGGTTCATGTGGAACTGCGATATTACCTTGGGCATGAATTTGGGGTTGGTACGTAGTACGACCCTGTTGGCGTGAACCTGAATAAATGGCTCTTGAACGGTTAGTGCCTGGAGTTCACTAACTCTTCTTAGGGAAGTGATCGCTACCAGGAAGGCTACTTTCCAGGTAAGGAATTGAATCTCGCATGAGTGTAGAGGTTCAAAGGGTGGACCCATCAGGCGTGTGAGGACCAAGTTGAGGTTCCACATTGGAGCCGGTGGGTGACTAGGTGGAATGACTCGTTTGAGTCCTTCCAAGAATGCTTTGATGGCAGGCACTCTGAAGAGAGAGAGGTGCTGCCTGGTTTGCAGATAGGCTGATATTGCGGTCAAATGGACCCGTATAGAGGTGTACGCCAGATTGCATCGGTATAGGTGTAAGAGGTAACATATGATGTTGTGGATGGATGCGTCCAGCGGGTTAATGTCATTATTACCGCAATAAATGACGAACCGTTTCCATTTGGCTGCATAGCAAGCTCTTGTAGTGGGTCTCCTGGCCTCCTTGATGATGTCCATACAGTCAGGTGGCAGATTGAGATAGCCAAACTCTAGGACTTCAGGAGCCAGATCGCCAGGTTCAGCTGTTGCGGATCTGGGTGCTGAACCTCTCCATGGTTCTGCGTCAAATGCGCGGGTTTGATCCGCAGCCTTTGATGCGGTACCACGGAAAGTTCGAGGAAGGTGGTGTACCACGGCTGGCGTGCCCACGTGGGAGCAACTAGGACGAGTGTCAGGGAGTGTTGTCGGAGTTTGCGAGCCACCAGCGGTATCAACGGTGCTGGAGGAAAAGCGTACGCAAATTTGCCGGACCAGTTCATCCATATCGCATTGCCCTGCGACTGCGGGTGTGGGAATCTGGCGGCGAAGCTTTGGCATTTTGCGTTTTCGCTTGTCGCGAATAGGTCTATTTCTGGGTGACCCCACTGCTGGAAGTACGGTTGGAGTACCGATGGGTGTAACTCCCACTCGTGCATCTGGTGGCTGTGTCTGCTGAGCAGATCCGCCATCTGGTTGTCCTTGCCGGGGAGGTGTTCCGCCATGAGGAACATGTTCCTCTGAATGGCCCACTTCCACATGCTCTGAGCCAGATGAGACAACTGTGGAGAGTGTGTCCCTCCCTGCTTCTGTATGTAGTACATTGCGGTCATGTTGTCCGTCCGGATCAACACGACCTTGTTGCACAGATGTACTTTGAAAGCCTTCATGGCCAGGAAGATTGCCATCAGTTCCAGAAGGTTGATGTGCATCTTCTTCTGTTGTGTCGTCCATAGTCCCTGCACTGTGTAGTGGAGTACATGAGCTCCCCATCCCTGGAGAGACGCGTCCGCTGTCAGTACTATTTGTGGAACAGGCTCTTGGAACGGTCGGCCCTTGCAAAGGTTTTGTGGATTCCACCAATGCAGAGAGTTGTATGCCCGACCGCTCACCAACACTAGGTCTTTCAACTGTCCTTGAGCCTGATTCCACTGACGTGCTAGGCACTCCTGAAGTGGGCGCATATGTAATCTCGCGTGCGGGACTATGAAGATGCAGGAGGCCATCATGCCTATCAACTGCATAAACACTCGCGCTGGAAGCGAGTGGTTGGGTCTGAACTTGGAGATCAGCGCTTGTATGCCGTTGATCCTCACTAAACTTGGCTGAGCTGTGGCCGCCAGAGTGTCTATAGTCGCACCTAGGTACTGTTGTACGTGTGCGGGCTGGAGATGAGACTTTGGGTAATTTAGTGAGAATCCCAGACTGTGAAGAAGGTGAATGGTACGGGACACGTGGCTTGCACATTGCTGGGCCGATCTCGCTTGAACGAGCCAGTCGTCTAGGTAGGGGTAGACGTGTATGTGCTGTCTCCGTAAATGTGCCGCCACCGTAGCTAGGCACTTTGTGAAAACCCTGGGCGCTGTTGTCACGCCGAAGGGAAGGACTTTGAACTGATAGTGCTGCCCCTGAACAGTGAACCTGAGGTATTTTTTGTGTGAGGGGTGGATGGGTATGTGAAAATACGCATCCTTGAGGTCCAGTGATGCTAGGAAGTCTCCCTGCTGGAGAAGCGGAAGGACTTGCTGTAGAGTGAGCATGTGAAAGTGCTCCGAAAGAATGTACTGGTTCAGGGGTCTCAGGTCTAATATAGGCCTGAGCGACCCGTCCTTTTTTGGAATTAAGAAGTAGAGGGAGTAAACCCCCGTGCCCCGCTCGTGGACGGGTACGACCTCGATAGCGCCTTTTAGAAGCATACTTTCTACCTCTTGCTGTAAGAGCGTCAAGTGCTCTGAAGACATAGGACGGTTTCTTGGTGGTATTGTGGGTGGAGTGGAAGTTAACTCCAGACAGTAACCGTATTTTATAATATCTTTGACCCACCTGTCCGTGGTGATGGAGTTCCACGTGGACAGGAACCGTTGTAGCCTTCCCCCGACAGGTGTTATGTGGTCGGGAGGAAGGGAGAGGGCGTCACTGCTTGTTCTTGGGGGAGGACCTGGTGTTGCCGTAGCCACGTCCTCTGCCCTTGGTACTGGAGCCACGATAGCCACCTCGGGTGTTCTTATCGTAGGTGGTCTGCGTATTACCCTTGTTATATGTTTGTTGTGACCCCTGTCCTCTGCCTGCTCCCTTGTTTCCGGGGCGACGAAAGGAGCCGCTCCGAAAGGACTGAGTTTGTAGGGCGCCCATGGACTTTGCAGTGTCCGTGTCCTTTTTTATCTTCTCGAGGGTGGCGTCAACCTCAGGCCCGAACAAAAAGTCGGGGTTGACAGGCTGATTAAGGATATTGTTTTGTACCTCAGGCTTGAATCCTGAGATACGTAGCCAGGCGTGACGTCGTAGGATGACGCTAGTGTTGATGGCCCTGGCAGCCGTGTCAGCAGCGTCTAGTGCACATTTGATGGCAGCATTTGTGAGTAGCTGTCCCTCTCTGATAAGGATTTCTGCACCTTCTTTGTAGGGGTCAGGGAGGTGTTGAAGGAGTTGCTCCATTGTGTCATAGTGCGCCCTATCGTAGCGGGCGAGGAGCGCTTGAGTGTTAGCTATGCGCCATATGCTTGCAGCTTGTGCGGCAACTCGCTTGCCGGAGGTCTCCAGCACCTTGGACTCCTTGTCCGGGGGAGGAGCGTCACCCGTTGTCTGCGAGTGTGCCCTCTTGCGGGCATTCGCCACAACGATGGAGTCGAGTGGTAATTGTCCTCTGATGTAAGTAGGATCCCCAGGTGCTGATCTGTATTTCTTATCGATCCTGGGGTTTATCACTCGTGCCCTGGTGGGTTCCCTGAAAATGTCAGTGGCTGGCTTAAGGACCCCCTTCAACATTGGCAGAGTCTTTACATGTCTTTCTGAGGATGCAAAGGTGTCCATTAGAAAGTCATCTTCGATGATATCAGAGTGAAGCTGTACATCATGGTTGTTCGCCGCCCGTTCAATCAGAGCGTTGAACGCCGCAGTATCCTCTGTGGGTGACGTTTTTGCCCCATATAGTTGTGGGTCCTGTGCATCAAGAGGTGCACTGGGGTCTGCAGGGTCGCCCCAAGTTTGGTCAGGGTCCTGCTGGTCATCAGGGTCCGTGTCCACATGGTAGGGGACTTGTTCACCCATGTAGTCCTCCAATGCATCCGTGTCGGAGCGTGTGGGGGAGGCCCGGTGTGGATCCTGGTAGGGTGAATGAAAGGGTTCATACAGGAGAGGTTCTGTGTCCACAGGCAGCTTCCTCTTTAGCGGGATCCTGAAAGGTTCCAATGGCGGTTCCGAAGTTATCCTTCGGTCGTGGAGAATCATCCTGCCAGTGTCGGCGTCGATGACGCGTGACGGTGACGGCTCGACAGGCGTAACCGCAGTTTTGGTGGCCTGTGTCCTGAGTTGAAACGCCTTCGGGATTGTGGATGGAGGCAAGCCGAAGGTAATGCTGGTCGGCACCGACGAAACCGCTGGATCGATCGAACCCGACTGGTCCTGGAGGGCAGCCTTGGTTTTGCAGCCTGGCATTGCGCCAGGCCGTACTCGGGGCGCCTTAGAGGTCGTGGCCCCCGCCAGGGTCGTCGAGGCGGCTGCAGATATCTTCTGCGCCCGTGGTGCATCGAGCCGAGGTGCGGAGATCACCGTCGACGTCTTCGACACGTGAGGTTTCGGTGTCGTCGAGGGGGTGCTGCGAGGCGTAGCAGGCGGGACGGCCCTCGGTGTCGGTGGCGTCGACGCCGGTAACCGAGCAGGTTTTTCGGCGCCGATGGCCTTCTTCCGTTTGTCGACTCCCATGTCGCCCGTCTCGAGTTCGGCACCGAAGTCCCCCTTGGTGCGGTCGGTGCCGACACGGTGCGCCGGCGTCGAAGGTGTTGAAGGCCTCGATCCGACTAGCGCCACTTTCAGTTTCGGTTTCGTAGGAACCTGAGCAGCTTTCGGTTTCGGTTTCGTGGAAGGGAAACCAGCTGGCTTAAGCGGTAATGGCTGCCGCTGAACGTCCGAGGCCGGGCCCGAGGGCGGGGCCGAAGGACTGCGTGATAGGTCTCGGGTAAGGCCCGAAGGCGATCCCTCGACCGGAGCCATAGTCTGTGGCACTGGTGAATTCTCGGTTTGAACAGGTAGGCCTTGTTCATCATCGGAGCTACTCTCTTCGGCCCCTAAGGCCTCCTCGTCGTCTCCTACCTCGGTGTCGTCTTCACCTCTGTGGAAGAGTGACTCGTCGGCCTCGTCCGATCCGGGTTCTTGGTCGGAAACGGGACTGGAGGGTAAGACTTCTACTTCTTCGACGTCGTCCGCGTCGTCGAAGATGTCAGCTGGGGCCGGTGCCGCGTGCTGCGCTTCGAGCCTCGCCGCTCGACGATTCCGCAGAGTCTTCTTTGAACGGAACCGGGCACAGGCCATACATGTCGACTCGTCGTGGTCCGGCGAAAGGCATTTGTTGCACACCGGATGGACGTCGATGTGTGGGTACTTCGCATTACATACCGGACACCTTTTGAATGGCGTCCTCGATTCCATCGTCGAAGTAGTTGATGGACAGGTAAATGCGAACAAAGTCGGTGCTGGAAGTTAGTAAACTAACAGAGAGTATCGAAAACCGATCGATAAACAGTACCGACGCGAACTAAAGGCCTCGACAAAATTTTTTTTCCTAACTTGAGCTAAGATAGCACATCCGAACCCAATGGCGGAAAAAAACAATCTGAGGATGGAGAGGATGCCCATGCGCACTGTAGTCCAGGGGAGGAGTCACCTATCCAAGGATACTTCGAAGACTCTTCCAGGACAACAACGTGCAAACATCCGGACCCAACACTAGGCGGCGATCTATGCACAGATATGAATTCAGCAGCCCACATGCCTCGAACAAATAAGTTACAGAGACAAGAGACGGCCCGCTGCTGCGCGTATAGACATGCATTCCAGGCGCAGGAAGTCAATATAGAGGGGTCATTTAGTACAGCCCAAAAACTTAGGGGGCGCTCAGCCTGTGTCATCTTCTGCCCAGACAGAAACAAGGCCAGGCCCAGCTATCTGGCACACTGTGATCTTGGGCAAACCGTTTCTCATCGTATGTCAGTCTAGTCGACAACCTGGCGCACAGTGTGACCTTGAGCAAGTCACCTCTATGCGCCTTTAACTATTTCCACGTCACGCAGGATGACGATTCTTGAGTTGGCGAGTAACACAAACAACTTTTCACTATAATATTATCAAAAGGCACGGATTTCTTGCAGGTTCTCGCCGCCCTTAAGTCACTGGACAAGCCGCTAAGGGCAGGCGACGGAGGTCACGACCTGTGACCCGCTGACCTCACTGAGGTGAGTACTCGCTGCAGGCGTGTGTGACTCGAGCCACGGGACCGTGCCCGGGTTAACTCACCCTCTGGGTGACATGTTATTAATAACCAGGAGACCCGTCTGGTGTGGGAGCACATGCACTCTAGTAGACGAGACCGTACCTGTGCAGCCATGCGCCCGAACTGTAATCAGAGCTGCCCACAAACCACCGAGTGATCTTGGGCACATTCCTTTCTATCCTTATTCACCCACGACGATTGTCAGTGAGTGAATTATGTTTTCCAGTCCATCGGCTGCCTTTAGCTGACCATTTGCCAGCAGAGGCCAAGGGTCATAAGCGGCGTGGTGTGCAGCCTGCCTAGACCTGGGTACAACACTGAGTTTTGATTGGCTGAGTTACTATGACGCCGGAGCAGAAGGTCATGTGTGGCCAGGCAGGGTGGGGGAGCTCCTGACACTCACCCCGAGGGCAGGCTCAAGTCTGGACCCCATGGGGTTCAGAGAGGCCTTGGGGTCTCCCCGGTGTGAATGTGGGACAAAGACCTCTCTCCAGGAATCTGGAGACCCCGGGGCAGCAGGAGGTCAGGTGGGGCCCAGGCAGGTGGAATGAGTGAAACGTTACTCTGTAGTGGGGCCCTTTTAAATCTCTGCAGATCAGCAGTCTAAGGTTGAATGGCGCTGATTGGGACCCCCATTTTAAGGCTCTTTAAACGTGTTCTTTCAGCCACCGGAAGACCCGCCTCCGTCCAGGGACCAGTCGTCCATCTACGGACTTCAACCTTGAGAAAGCAGAGGGCGGATTCCAGGCCAGAGCGAAACTCGTGTCATCTCCACAGCTGCCTTTAGTTAACAGATGCAATCAGCAACCCCGAGACCTTCCCCTTGAAAATACACACCCGCTGGTACCCTCACGAAAGAGGGGTGGGTCTTAAAAATGATCATCTCGAGTTGTGCACCCCTCCCCCCCCCCCCCCCCCCCCCCCCACACACACAAAATCAGGTTTGATGGATGGACTCCAGGTCTGCCTGATCTCCTGCACAGGACCGAGCACACACAGCCTTGTTACATTATGCATTATTATATTATAACAACATTGTAAGAGAGTGTGATCAGAGACTAAACATGTACAGCAAGTTGACATGGAGACGAGACACAACAACCCTAGGGCTGGCTCGGGTCTCAGAGACATAAAACGAGCCGAGCCATGGTCTCACGCGGAAATATGGACAAGTCTATTTAAAAAAAACTAAGAATTTGTTTATTTCAAGGGCAGCGCATCGGTGGATTCGAGTGCATCGCTGCATTGAGCGGCACTTATTAGAAGTGATATGGTGTAAACGCAACATGCATGTCCCCCCCCCCACCCCACTCCCTCCAACCTGGCACCCACCCCGGTAGTAAATTAGAAGGCAAGCAGATATGCCAACTCCCAGGGTGCCATTGTGGGCCAAACAATGCAGACTGTCTTCACACGGGTACACAATAAAAGGGCCGATGTGGGGAAGGGGAGATGAAAACACATGGGGGGCCCCAGCTTTTGTGAAATTGCTCTGCAAAGCCGATGTCCACCACGGGTTTGCAACCCCCCAGAACACCAGCCGCAGACAGGGAAACTTTTGTTTGCATTTGGGGGGGGGGGGGGGGGGAGTTGTTGGGTGTTCTTTAGGAAGAATGGTCATTTCAGTTTGGCCCTTTGAAGCTCAGATTTGGGGGCGTCATTTCTACTGACAAGCGTTGGACCCCCCCCCCCCCCCCTCGAGGGCGCTTGTGCGCCCCCAGCCCCCTCCCTGCCGGGACTGAGGCGCACACCCAGGCCTTCCACCTTGAAAACAAGGGGCGCCTTGTGGGAAGGGTCCGGGCTTTAGGCCAAGAACTACCTAAGGGACCCAACAACCCCCTCCTCTGCCCCCACCAACCTCCTACTCCCTCCCAAGGCTGCGGCAGGTGCCCTGGGGTGCTTTAACCCACCTTAGTGGACCCCGGCTGCTTCCAGCCTCATGAGAAGAGCTGGAAATCCACTCTTTGCAGTGGTTTCCAGCTCGCCTCGACTGCCACCTTGTGCCATCGGCTCCTCGTCGGGTGCCCGCGTGGCACCGTGCCAGCTGGCAGGGACGCACACATTGCGCAGCAGCGGGCGCTGGTACCTCGTCCTCCTCCTCGCTGGACAGGCGCTGGTAATCCGTCTTCTCGCCCATGGCAGCCAGGCCGGCGGGGCCGAGGGGGCCACCAGAGGGGGCCGGGGGCGACGCCAGCTTGTCCTGCTCATCCAATCAGAGATACGAGGAATGCGCTGGGTCCCTCGACCGAAGATGGCTCAGGGGGCAAAGGTAGAGCTGTCCGTCTCTGCCTCCGGGGTGGGCTCGTGCCCCCGGGAACCCACTTCTGCCTCGGCTGCCTGGGCACGTGCGGGCATCCTCGAGCGCAGCTTCAGGGGGCTCAGTCTCCAGGGGTCCCTTGCCACGACGGTGCCACCGCCCCGTGGACTTTATAAGTGTCTGTCCCAGAAGATGCTCTCATTGGCACAACGGAGCCTTTGTCACACGGACGACTGCCCAAGGACGTGCCCCGTCACCCCCAGAGCAGCTCCCGGGATCGCCGCAGTGACCACTAGTGGTGCCCTCTGAGCAGCTCCCAGGATCACGGCGGTGCCCACCAGCGTTGCCCCGTCACCCTTAGAGCAGCTTCCACATCGCGGCGGTGCCTACCAGAGGTGCCCACACAGCAGCTCCCAGGATCACTGCGGTGCCCACTCGAGGTGACCCCACATCAGTGTCCAAACTCCCACGCGAGGGTCCCCAGCCTCGGGGGCGAGGGGTCTACGGGTGACAGGAAGCACAGCTCAGTGGCTAGGAGTCCGAGGGTGCCAACCGGGCCCCCCTCGCAGGGGCACAGCCAGGGGGAAGGAGCCGCATCCCGGCAGCAGAGGGTCGGTCTCATTCTGAGCGACCAATGAAAACGGACCGCCGGCAGGCTGGACCCTCAGACCCAGCAACGACAGACGGTGAGGGATTGGAGGGGGGTCTGGAAGCACGTGACTGCGAGCAGCGCTAGAGGCAGAGCCAGACCGGAGGATGCTGCGGAGAGGACCAGGGCTCGGGAGGGAGGGTGTCCTGAGAAGATGAGTGGACCGGAGGGTGCTGCGGAGAGGACCAGGGCCCGGGGAGGGGGTGCCCTGAGAAGCAGAGGGGGCCGGAGGATGCTGCAGATGGGGGCTGGAGGATGCTGATGCTGCGGAGTGGTCCGGGGAGGAGGTGCCCTGAGAAGATGAGGGGGGCCGTAGGATGCTGTGGATGGAGGCTGGAGGATGCTGCGGAGAGGTCCGGGGAGAGGGTGCCCTGAGAAATAGAGGGGGGCCGGAGGGTGCTGTGGATGGAGGCCGGAGGATGCTGCGGAGAGGTCAGGGCCAGGGGGTGCCCTGAGAAGTAGAAGGGAACCGGAGAGTACTGCGGATGGAGGCTAGAGGATGCTGCGGAGAGGAGCAGGGCTCGGGGAGGGGAGGGGGTGCCCCGAGAAGAAGTGAGGGCCGGAGGGTGCTGCGGAGAGGAGCAGGGCTCGGGGAGGGTGCCCTGAGAAGATGAGGGGGACCGTAGGATGCTGTGGATGGGGGTCGGGGGATGCTGCGGAGAGGACCAGGGCTCGGGGAGGGTGCCCTGAGAAGATGAGGGGGGCCGTAGGATGCTGTGGATGGGGGTCAGGGGATGCTGCGGCGGGGGACCGGAGGATGCTGCGGAGAGGACCAGGGCTCGGGGAGGGTGCCCTGAGAAGATGAGGGGGGCCGTAGGACGCTGTGGATGGGGGTCGGGGGATGCTGCGGAGATGACCAGGGCTCGGGGAGGGTGCCCTGAGAGGGGGCCGGAGGATGCTGCGGAGAGGGTCTCTCAGGATCTGCTTCAGGGGCCACTCAGCCCCTTCTTCACGGACAGGGGCTCAGGGGGGGCTGGGTGCCCTCAGAAGCAGATGGAGGCTGGAGGATGCTGGGGAGATGACCAGCCAGCTGCCTCCCCACGGTCCATGGGATGCGGGCCGGGGGCTGTCACTGCAGCCACAGAGGCAGAGCGAGGGCTGGAGAGTGACTGATGGAAGGGGGACCCCTCCGACCCATCATGGATCTCGGCTGCGGGCCTTGGGGAGGGATGCCCCAGGGCTCGGCAGGAGGATGCGGGACTCGGTAAGGGGCGGAGTGCCCCCAGAGGGAGGCAGGGGGTGCAGGGCTCGGAGAGTGGTGGGTGCACCCAGAGGCAGGCAGGAGGCTACGGTCCGCGTGGGGGGCCCTCACAGCAGCGGTTGGCGGAAGGGAGCCCTCCGAGGCAGGAATCCACAGGAATCTCGACGGCGTGGGGAGGGGTTATCACTCCATCATCAGTAGAACTGAGGTGCCTGCGGGGGGCCACGGGAAAGGGGGCGACGCGTCAACCCACGCCCGGCCGAGCACGTCTTCACTGGGGCAAGAGATGCCCTGAGCAGAGGGGGTACCCATGCCAGGTGGGCACGGCTGACTGAGGCCGTATCAGGGCCGTGCCAGCAGTGAGAGCCGGACAGTGACCGCCGATGGTGTGCGCAGCAGGGTGCGCGCGCGCAGAGGTGGATGCGCGGGCACGGGTTCATTTACATGCCCGGTGCTCGAGGCTGTTATTAATTGAAGTGGATGTCTTGCCCGGACCCTGTTGGCAGAGAAGCTGCGCGCTGGCAAGGTGGTGCTGACCTGCCCAGAGTCACACGGCAGAGCAGCACACATGCTGGGATGGTGCACACCCGCCCAGGGTCACACAGCAGATCAGCAAACAAATCATAAGGGTGCACACCCGCCCATTGCCCACAATTCTGCCTGGGTGGTGGGGGGTGGGCTGGTACCCCCACAATGCACAGCTCACCAGAGCTTTTACTGCCACCCTGGGGCTCACACCCTGGGCATCAGCAGTGCCACCTCCTGTGGTGCGGTCTAGGTGGAGGGTGCCCAGCACTAGGCTCCTTTAGTGGCATGGCTGTACTCACAAGTGGCAGATGTGACAGGTGTTGGGGCTGGGGCTGCTCAGTCGAGAGGCCTTTCAGCCCCGACTCTGGATCGTGGATTCTAAGCACTTCTACGTGCATCAATGTTCTGAAGGGTGGAGGATCTGGGCGCTTTCTGATTGGCGGACAGAGACCGGCCAAAACTTGGGCTTGTGATTGTTGCAATGTTAATGTTACACATTTTATAAAATGCAACGATTACCTCAGGGGTGTCCAGACACTGGACCGGAGGACATGTAAGTAATCTGCTCTTAAAATGCATACATCCTGACTGAAAAGGAGACAATTGGTCAGTGCTTAATTTGAGCAGGTGGTTTCCGGTGCTGCCACTGAATTATCAACACTGACCCTTATTATGGTCTGCCACATGGTGGTGCTGTTTCTTTAATTTGGAGAGGGCACAACAACAGTTGTTAGTCAATTCAGAATACCATAAAATGACTATATTCTGCCGCCCAAAACATTCTTATAGCTCTGGGGGCCTGAAATATTCCCAATTGCACACTTGTAGGAGTGCGATGGTTAGTAGCTGTGTTGTTACTAATATTGTCAGCCCTGGCAGGGCAATGGGTGGTGCACGCTGCAGTGGCCCCTGACAGCAGTGGAGTTTGATGCTGTCCTAACACCAAGGGAGTCTGGAAAACCTGAACAAGTCAAGGGTTCCATGGTTTGGCTGAGACAACAGACGGGCCCCGCACAGGACCCGGATGGACTAAGGCGTGAACAGATCTACAGCCAGGGCTTTAAGTGGGATAAAATGACTGGGAGTCCCTCAAAGGGCGTGGCCAATGTAATTAAGGGCGTGGCTTAAAACACCTAAAAATCTGTGCTTCGAATAGTGCGCCGCCCGACTTGTATTTTGCTGTTTCTATCATTGCATCCACATATATGATGCAAGAACCATCATACCTGTAACAAGTCAGGACTATTGGCTTTGACAATGGTTGTTAGTTGCATACGATAAATAGGCAGCCACTATGGCTTGTAAATAATATCGAAAAAGGTTCCACTTAAAGCCCTGGTGACAGACACTACGACAAACTGAGTTCAAACAGAGAAGGGAAATCCAGAAAGAAATGACTCTCTTTAAAGGATTTCCCTTCCCCAAATACGCTCACCTGGCATGACGTCATGCCGTAACTTCTCCACTAGTGAGAAGTGAGCAGCGCACATGGATGTGCCTGCTGTCTCGAGACGGGTCTCTATCGGGCTCTGTTTTGTGCCCTGGCACTTTTTGCCGGACTGCAGTGACAGCAGTCCGGGGAAAAAACAGACCGCCTGTGCCAGGGCACAGAACAGAGCTCCGTTTCTAGGCCTCCTTTAAAAAACTGCCGGTGCTCAGACCCGGAGAGACCCGGCCCACTTAAAGCCCTGTCTACAGCTTCTGTTAAACAGCGAAGAGGTCTGCTCGGAACTCAACGGATCACTTTCTCTTGTGCATAATCAGGCACTTGCAGGTAAAAAGTAGCCCAAATGAATTGACTGGTTTGCAGGCGCAATTTCCGATACGGCACGTTATGCTCGGTACACAAAATTCCTGAAAAGACACCATTATGTAGCGGTGTGTAATTTCCAGTCCAGTCTTGTAAAAATCCTACCACAGGGACAGGGAAAGACTGTGGACCCAAAGGGCACGAGGGCCGCTGTTCTTTACACTTGTTGATTTGCACTATTTTAAGCATAAAAGGTACCAGGAGTCCAAAATCCGGACTCCACATCAACTTGCATTTTACTCATTTTTTCCAAATTGCATGTAATTAGGCAAAAGGAAAATACGGATGTCGCGCGCACGGGGTGACAAAATCTGATGGAAAACACGCGGCTCTGGAACGTGATTGGTATATTTTTTTATGCCAGGTGGTAAGACACTAGAACCAAATCTTCTCCACATGAACGTCTTCATGCACGTGGGCTTGCCAGGGAGAAGCAAGGGGGTGGAATCTGAAGATACCACAGCCCTTGGTGCCGGACCCTCTGGCCAGCAGAGGCCATTTAAGCATAGCCACTGGAATTATGCGTCAAGGGAGGGCCAAATTATGTGGCAGGGATGAGTAAATTATGTGGCAATCAATCAATCACATAATTTGTAGAGCGCACTACATATCCGGTAGGGTTTCAAGGCGCTGGACGGGGGGGGGGGGGGGGGTGCTGTTACTGGTCGAAGAGCCAGGTCTTGAGTTGTCTCCTGAAGGTCAGCACGTCTTTGGTTTTCGCAGGTCGAGGGGGAGGGCGTTCCAGGTCTTGGCGGCGCGATGGGAGACGGACCTGCCTCCGGAGGTTGTTCTACGGATGGGCGGGACTGTGGCCAGGGCGTGGTCAGCAGAGTGGAGTTTCTTGTTGGGTACGTAGATGGAGAGTCGACTGTTGAGGTAGGCTGGGCCGGTTCTGTGGAGTGCTTTGTGTGCGTGGATCAGGAGCTTGAAGGAGATTCTTTTGTCGACGGGGAGCCAGTGCAGGTTCTTCAGGTGGGGGGTGATGTGGTCGTGGCGCGGGATGTCGAGGATCAGGCGTGCGGAGGCATTCTGGATTCTCTGTAGTCTGCTGATGAGCTTGGACGAGGTTCCGGCATAGAGGGCGTTTCCGTAATCGAGCCTGCTGCTGACCAGGGCCTGGGTGACTGTTTTCCTCGTGTTTGTCGGGATCCATCTAACGATCTTGCGGAGCATGCGGAGGGTGTTGAAACAGGTGGAGGAGACTGCGTTGACTTGTTTGGTCATGGAGAGTTTCGAGTCGAGGATGACTCCCAGGTTGCGTGCGTGGTCGGTGGGGGCCGGGGGGACCCCAGTAATGTGGGCCACCAAGAGTCCCATGCGGAGGGGTTGGATCCGAGGATGAGGATTTCCATCTTGTCTGTGTCAGTTTGAGGCGGCTGTCCTCCATCCAGTCGGCAACGGCCTTCATTCCCTGGTGGAGGTTGGATTTGGTGGTGAGGGGGCCATTGGTGAGGGAGAGGATCAGCGGAGTGTCGTTGGCGTATGAGATTATGTTGAGGTCGTGCTGTCGGGCGATGCGTGCTAGTGGTGCCATGTAGACGTTGAACAGTGTCGGGCTGAGAGAGGATCCTTGAGGGACGCCACAGATGATCTTGGAGGCCTCGGAGCGGAACGGGGGAGGCAGACTCTCTGAGTTCTGCCAGAGAGGAAGGAGGCGGTCCATTCCAGGGCCTTGTTACGGATCCCTGCGTTGGGGAGGCGCGTGCGTAATGTGTGGTGGCAGACGGTGTCGAAAGCAGCGGAGAGGTCCAGGAGGATGAGGGCCACCGTCTCGCCGTTGTCCAGCAGTATCCTGATGTCGTCTGTGGCGGGGATGAGGGCGGTCTCGGTGCTGTGGTTCCTGTGGAATCCTGATTGGACGGGTCTAGGATGTTGTTGTCTTCGAGGTGCCGGGTGAGCTGGGTGTTTACTATCTTCTCGATGACCTTAGCTGGGAACAGAAGCAAGGAGATGGGCCTGAAGTTCTTGAGGTCGCTCGGGTCCGCCTTGGGTTTCTTCAGTAGGGCATTGATCTCTGCATGCTTCCAGATCTCAGGGAAGGTGGCGGTCTCGAAGGACAGGTTGATGATTTTGTGCAGGTGGGGAGCAGTGGACTTGCTGGCTTTGTTGAAGATGTGGTGCGGTAGAGGGTCGGATGGGGATCCGGAGTGGATTGCTCCCATGGTCTTAATTGTGTCCTCGATGCTCATGTTGGCCCAGGTTGTCAGGGTGTCGTGGGCGGTGGGATGCGGTGGGATGCGGTGGATTCGGTTCGGCGCGGTCGGCAGGGGTCGTCCGGGGTCTGAAGCGGTCATGGATGTCGGTGATTGTCCGGTGAAACAAGGTGGCGAGGGAGTCGCACAGGGCTTGCGATGGTGGGATGTCGTTGGCGTTGGAGCTGGGGTTGGAGAGTTCCTTCACGATGGTGAAGAGCTCTTTGCTGTTGTGTGCGTTGTTGTCAAGGCGGTCTGTGAAGGAGGTTCTTTTGGCGGTCCTGATGAGGTGGTGGTGGTTGCAGATGGCGTCTTTGTGGGCAGTGTGGCTCTCTGGTGTCTTGTCGTTGTGCCATATGTTTTCCAGTTTCCGGCTGGTGTCTGTGTTGGTGGGGTTTTGCAGTGGAGCGACGGTGTTGGCGCAGTCGTTCATCCAGTGTTCGAGGGCGAGTGCCCCTTCATCCGGGTTGGTTGGGGTCGTCGGGGGTTTGAGTGCAAGGTTTGTTTGTAGGTGTTCTTCAGTGATTTTGCCCCAGCAGCGGCGGGGGGTCTGTAGGGTGCGGTGGTGTGTGGGCGGTTTTCGGAAGGAGAAGTGGATGCAGTGGTGGTCTGTCCAGGTGAGTTCGGATGCGTGGCTGAAGGTGACGTGGGGACTTGAGGAGAAGATGACATCTAGCGTGTGGCCGGCGTTGTGGGTCGGCGTCGTGACGAGCTGTTTCAGTCCGAGGTTGGCGAGGTTGTCGATCAGGGTGGAGGAGTTGCTGTCGTTGTTGGTCTCCAGGTGAAAGTTCAGGACTCCGAGGAGGATGTAGTCGGTGGAGGTCAGCGCGTGTGTGCTGATGAGGTCGGCAATGGAGTCGCAAAATTGGGGCCGGGGTCCTGGAGGTCTGTAGACGAGGGTGCCTCTTAGGGTGGTCTTTGGGTTTGTGTGGATCTGGAAGTGCATGTGTTCGGCGGTGCTAAGGGTGTCGTTGGTGTTTGTTGAGATCTTGATGGTGTTTTTGTGAACGATGACTATTCCTCCTCCGGTTCTGTTGGTGCGGTCTCTGCGGGTGATCTTGTACCCGTCTGGGATGGCGATGGCGATGTCTGGCGAGGAGGCTTCGTTCATCCAGGTCTCGGTCAGGAAGGCGACGTCCGGTGATGTGGTGTCGAGTAGGTCCCAGAGTTCGACGGCGTGTTTGTGTGCGGAGCGGGTGTTGATCAGGATGCATCTAAGCTGGTTGGCTTCCGTTGTGGTGGGTGTCTTGGCGCTTTCGTGGCAGGAGAAGCTGCAGTTCCGGCAGGTAAAGGGGCAGTGGGTGCGCCTTGGGGCGGCCTTACAGCAGGTGCGACTTCTTCCTGGGTTGAGCGCGATGAGGGTCTTGGCGTCGTAGCGGAGGTGGTCGTCCTGGCAGGTGCCGGGGCCAGGGGTTCTGGCGCTGGGCGCAGACGGGCTTGCCTTAGGCACGCCCGTTGCGCGCGGCCGCCATATATGGGGAGGTGGGGAGGGAGGAGCAGCTGGGAGGCGAGGGACGGATGTGGCGAATGGGCGAGGAGGGGGCGGGCCGCAGGGGAGGCGGGGACGGAGAACGGGAGACCGGCACGGGGCACAGAGGAGCGAAAGGTGTACAAAATGCAAAGGGGCACAGAGCAAGCGGCGATCAGAATATATAATACAAAATACAAGGGGCACAAAGCAGAGCGGTGAGTGGGGGGCAGGGGGCACAGAGCAAAGCGGCGATCAGAATACAAAATACAGGGGGCACAAAGCAGAGCGGCGAGCGGGGGCAGGGGGCACAGACAGATGCAGGAACAAAGCAACAGGCAGCAAAAGGAAACAGTGAAAAACGAACCTAAAGGCCACCACTGGCCACCAGGGATGAGGCGCAGGTGGAAGCCTGCGGGTGGAGGAGGGCAGGGCCACCGGGAGGCAGCGGCGGGGACGGAGAACGGGAGACCGGCGCAGGGCACAGAGGAGCGAAAGGTGTACAAAATGCAAAGGGGCACAGAGCAAGCGGCGATCAGAATACAAAATACAAGGGGCACAGAACGGGGGCAGGGGGCGCAAAGCAGCGATCAGAATACAAAATACAAGGGGCACAAAGCAGAGCGGTGAGCGGGGGCAGGGGGCACAGAGCAAAGCGGCGATCAGAATACAAAATACAGGGGGCACAAAGCAGAGCGGGGGCAGGGGGCACAGAGCAAAGCAGCAATCAGAATACAAAATACAAGGGGCACAAAGCAGAGCGGTGAGCGGGGGCAGGGGGCACAGAGCAAAGCGGCGATCAGAATACAAAATACAGGGGGCACAAAGCAGAGCGGGGGCAGGGGGCACAGAGCAAAGCAGCAATCAGAATACAAAATACAAGGGGCACAAAGCAGAGCGGTGAGCGGGGGCAGGGGGCACAGAGCAAAGCGGCGATCAGAATACAAAATACAGGGGGCACAAAGCAGAGCGGCGAGCGGGGGCAGGGGGCACAGACAGATGCAGGATCAAAGCAACAGGCAGCATAAGGAAACAGTGAAAAACGAACCTAAAGGCCACCACTGACCACCAGGGATGAGGCACAGGTGGAAGCCTGCGGGTGGAGGAGGGCCTCGAATTCACCGGCGGCGGCAGCAGCGAACAGCGACAGTGGGGGTGCAGGCGGAGCTGCAGCGGGGGGGGGAGCAACCTACCAGGAGGTCAAGGGTCGCCAAATTATGCAGCTTTATGCAGCAGATTTTGTGATACTATTACTATGTCATTTTGCCCTTTATACTCTTGTTGAGACTGTCTGGACTTTGGCTGCACCTCATTAGTAACAGTTTAACACCCAAATACAGCAATGAGCAACAGAAATGTGACCAGTCAACCTTTGCAAAAGGCCTTCTACTGAGCGGCAAGCCGTGTCGCTTCGTTATTAACTTTTAAACCATTTGAGCTAGGAACAAAAAAAAAGTTTTTGTTGAAATCTGCAGAATATGCAGATGATGAAATGTGTGGCAAATGCGGCAGATCTAGAATTGCGGTCGCACAATCGCATAATTCCAGTGGCCCTGCTTTTAAGGCAGGTTTAGTTTAGAGGGCTACATTTCTCTCAGCCTTGCTCATGGCTTAAATGGGGGCCCAGAGTGGCCCACATTGGAAAAGTCCGACCTGAAATACTGTAATATTTGACTGAGGTGCCAACAGTTAAAATATGGCACAATTCGTACGTGCAAAGAACCTCATGGCTGGACTGCTTTACTGCCAGGGTGACCGTTTCTTAAAGAACATATCAAAGCGACCAGCAGGCGGACGGCTGCTAGGGACAGGCCTCCCCAATGCGCCCGTCAGTGTGCTCCCACCGAGTAAGAGAAATTGTGCTGCTTGTACAGAAAAAAAAGTAACAGCTTTCCATTCTCACTCTTTACACGCAAAATCATTACCATAAAAAATAAATTTAAAAAACACGCAGGCAGCAAACTGCATTTACTCATTGACAATGGAATGCACGCGTTTTTAATGCGGTAACCAAGGTAACCTGGTGTTTGTTTTTAAATGTTTTGCCTTTGAGTCAATTCTGAAAGCAAATATTTATGTACGTGTGAAAAACAGGTCTGTGATTTACAACAGGTGAAAACAGCGTTGGGTCTGTTCGTGTGCATGGTGTGTGGGTGAGTGGGGACTGCCGGTGACTCACGTGCCAGGCAGGCGGAAGGATACTAATAAAGAGCGCGTGAGTGTTTTCATGCAGGCATGCCCTCAAGACTTTACAACTGCCCTGCAGTTGTATGATGGACCTACAGATAAAAGGGCCATCACCGAAAGTAGTGCGAACTTTGCCCAGTGCCTGCATAGCCAATCACCACTAACAGAAGAGGGGGTGTGGCTCTCGCGCCACACCCACCACTGGTGCATGGGTCCTTTCTGTAATGAAAGGCGAGTCCCTTATTTCACCGGACCTCTTTATTCCAAATGCTCAAAAGGCGCCAAGAGTCGGAGACCAATAGTAGCACCCTCAGTGGTGCACAGCAGCGCCTCACAGTGGACGGACATGTGCCTGACAGTGCAATTTAGATAAAGGGAGGATTTTAAAAGTCAACAGAAGAAAGGGAGGGGGGGGGGGGCATACACCAGCCTCCTGACCACGCCTCGTTCAGTGCCTGGGAGCTCCAGAACGGAGGTTCGAGCCCCAGGCTGCGTATATTTGTCCTCCGTAGAATATGTCTTTAAGCATTCAACCGAAGCCTCCTCATGTACCATCCGCAGTGTTCTGCTACCGGCGAGAGGCCACAGTGATGTACTGCAAACTTACCTTACAGAACTGTGTCCAGGCTCAGATTCTCTGCATGACCATTTGACTCCAAGCACAGAAAGTAGAACCAGGTCATATTTTACAAACTGATTCACTGGCACACTGATCAGCAGGCACAGATTCTGCCCCCCCCCCCCCCCCCCCCCCCCCAAGATGAAGGTAGAAAAACTCATTAGAGTTTCAGCCCCATGGTTTACTACTGCCTTAAAAACTAGTAAAAGCGCCTGCAAACAACATTTGGAACGGATATGGCGTAGACATTATAGCCCTTCAGATAAAGCCACTTATAGTCAAGCCCTAAAGGATTACTATAAGAAAGTGCAAGAGGAGAAAAGATCGTTCCTGATGACAAAAATTGAACAGGCGGCCAATAAGAGTCGGGAACTCTTCACTATTGAGAAAGGTTTCTCTTCTCCTTCTTCCATCAGTTGCCCGTTCACTCCTTCCAGTGACTGGACTAAGCGGATGGCTAGTTTTTTCCATGGTAAAATCCTGGACATTCAAAACTCTTTTAAGACTAAACCTTGTGAAGAGATGGCAGCTGACCACAGGCAGGGTGTATGTCTCCTGCAATTCCCTAATATTAGTCCAAATCATTCTCTCTCCCTCATGAAAACTCAGATCCCTGTCCCGCGAAAATGTTATCATCCATAGCAGAAGTGATTTACCCTATTGTAAATACTATTTTAAATTCTCTTCTGCAGGAGGGCCTTATGCCTCAAGCTTGGAAAAGTGCTAAAATCCTACCTCTCTTAAAAAAAACCTATGGCTGACCCCGATAATGTTAGCAATTACAGGCCGATTTCTCTTCTGCCCCTTTTTCAGCTGAAATTCCCTCCTTAAATGTGGGGGGTTCCACAGGGATCTATTCTTAGTCCCACGCTATTTCATTTCTACATTGCCCCTCTCGCCCTTCTCACTGAAAAGCATGGTGTAAAATAGTGTCATATGCGGACGACACTCAGTTGTTGTTCACCAGTGAGAAGGGTTCGGAGTTTTACGGGGACTGTATACAAAACTGCCTCGGGGAGATTTTTGCATGGTTTATTGATAACCAATTAAAGTGTAACTCCGATAAATAGGAGATTATCTTCTTTGGCTCCCAAACCCATGAAGCTTGCCTTTCATGGTGGCCACAGGACATGTCTCCCCCACTCTCGGAAGTGACGATTGTGTAGAATCTGGGGGTCAAATTGGACTCTACTCTCTCTATGAAGACGCAAGTCCAATCTGTCGCTGGCACCTGCTTTGGGATTTTGAAGATGTTGAAACATTTTCTTCCACTTCTCTCAGTATCACATCGTAAAACAGTGGTCCAGGACCTGGTGTTGTCAAGACTTGATTATGTTAATTCACTGTACTTGGGTCTTCCAGAGTATCTTTTGAGTCGGCTACAAATCATCCAGAATGTGGCTGCCAGGGCTATTTTTTTAACTAAGCCCAGAACGCATACCTCACATCTGCTGTCATCACTCCACTGGCTCCCAGTGAAAAAAAGAATTCATTTGAAAGCCTTGGTTCTGGTTTTTAAGGCCCTCCATGGGATCGGGGCCCCGTATTTATGGTAAAGATTTCAGCCTTACGCTCCTCAGCGCTCTTTAAGATCCTCCTCCCAGTCCCTGACCTTAATTTCAAGATTCAGGCTTCCGCGGGTTGGAGGAAGATCATTTCAGGTCATGGCTTCTCATCTCTGGAATGGCCTCCCTATCTCACTACGTCAAAGCTCCAATCTTCTGACCTTTAGACGAAACCTGAAGACGTGGCTTTTTCAGCTTTAGATCTCCTTTTTTTCTCTCTAGGACGGCGACTAGGGGCATCTTTCGTTTTGGTTGGTTGTCTGTGGTTTCCTGTAGCGCCGGGATACTCTTCGGAGTAGCCGTGCGCTGTATAAATCATGAATAACATAATATAACACACAACTGCAGTGATCACAATTAGCACCCTTGCACCGTCACACAGGAAGGCCCGTTGCACAACAGAATGTAATCTCATTACAGAATCTAGGCCGGTCTGTACTGACGCACAGCATTTTGCATACAACACCGAACATTGTTTCAAAGGTTTATAGGGGACGTGACATAGGAGAGGATGTAATGAAGGCTGCAATGTGCTGTAATAACAGTGCAACACACAGTGCACCACCTACACTACACACACTCCTCTTTCTTTATGAGTGTGCTGTAAAATGAGTAGAACGCAATGGCAGGCACTCTAAACTGCAGGTGCTGGTCATTCTGTCCCACCGGTGTCACCAATGTAAAATTTGGCTGCAGTCTCAGGGGTGGGCCACCCTCCCTCCTTCCTTGAACCAACAGTGGTTTTCCAGTCTGAAGGGAACCCTCTGAATGCAACAATTTCTTTTATAGAATTATTTATTTTAACTCAAAACAGACATGCAAACAAGTATTAACTTGGACTCTATAATGACTCCCAATGCATATCAGAATTGTATCAGTCAAGCAAAAGTACTAAGCAAGGAATTACCTGCACTTGTCAAGTCACAATCACCCCACAAATTGCACCGTTTGTTCTTTTAAAGAATACTAAAGATGTTTAAGTTTGTTTAAAGATTTGCAAATGAAAAACACCACCAAAGAAGAGGTTCAACACCGTCAGTGCACCAGCGACAGTTTCTTCTGCTACAAGGCAGCCCCCTCAAATACACCAGACTTCAAACACCAGGAGAGGATTAAACACCAGTTCAATGTTTTGTACATTTTATTGGATACTTCAAGCAATTTATTTCTGGCAAACATGAGGCGCATCCACTAAATTAGCTTAATTAGAAACCGGAGGATGCAAGAAAAGCGCAGATCACGAGCAGTACAGAGTATCCCTGCACAGAAAGCCGCGCAAGGCACCAGCAGCAAAGGGCGCTGCTGCCAAATTCAAACCCTTTCAGCTATTTAAGGCAAAAAACAATGTGCGGATGGTCCCCGGGCAGCGGACGCGAGACTTAGGAAACATAGAACCCCAGGTGAAGCCGCTGCGTCTACTAATGTTAAACACACTTCAATGGCACTGCTATCAACAGGGCCACACATCCTGCGGCAGCCCCTCATGCCTGCCCCATGCACCCCTGCTGCAGCCCCCTCCCGCCTGACCCATGCCCCCTGCAGCAGCCCACTCCCCGCCTGCCCCACGCCCCGCCTGCTGCAGCCCACTGCACGCCTGCCCCTTGCACCCCCTGCTGCAGCCCCTTCCCGTCTGCCCCATGCACCCCTGCTGCAGCCCCTACCCATCTGCCCTATGCACCCCCTGCTGCAGCCCACTGCATGCCTGCCCCATGCACCCTCTGCAGCCCTCTCACCACCTGCCCCATGCACCCCCTGCTGCAGCCCCATCCCATCTGCCCCATGCCCCTCCAGCTGCATCCCACTGCACACCTGCCCCATGCATTTCTGCTGCAGCCCACTCCCCATCTGCCCCATGCACCCCCTGCAGCAGCCCCTACACGTCAGCCCCATGTACCCCCTGCTGCAGCCCACTGCACGCCTGCCCCATGCACCCCTCCTGCAGCCCACTGCACGCCTGCCCCATGCAGCTCTGTTTCAGCCCACTCCCTGTTTGCCCCATGCATGCCCTGGTGCAACCCACTGCACGCCTGCCCCATGCAGCTCTGCTGCAGCCCACTCCCGGTCTGCCCCATGCAAACCCTGGTGCAACCCACTGCACGCCTGCCCCATGCACCCACTGCTGCAGCCCACTGCACGCCTGCCCCATACATCCCCTGCTGCATCCCACTGCACGCTTGCCCCATGCAGCTCTGCTGCAGCCCACTTCCCGTCTGCCCCATGCACCCACTGCTGCAGCCCACTGCACGCCTGCCACATACATCCCCTGCTGCATCCCACTGCACGCTTGCCCCATGCAGCTCTGCTGCAGCCCACTTCCCGCCTGCCCCATGCACCCCTGCTGCAGCCTACTCGCGCGGCCGCACGTACACTTCATGCTGCAGTCCATCCCAATCAGGCCTTAAACATCTAGTGCAGTCTGCCACCCCCCCCCCCCCCCACCCCCGCTTACAAACTTTCTGGTCCAGCCCAGTCTCCCATCCTTCTCGGGTCCTCCACCGGCGGTGGGTTCCCTTACCCCATCCATCTTGGGTCGGTCTAGACCAGCGGTGGGATCTCTTCCCCCATCCATCTTGAGTCCTCCACCGGCGGTGGGGTCCCCTCCCCCATCCATCTTGGGTCCTCCACTGGCGCTGGGGTCCCTTACCCCATCCATCTTGGGTCGGTCTCCACTGGTGGTGGGGTCCCTTCCCCCATCCATCTTGGGACCTCCACTGGCAGTGTGGTCCCTCTCCCCATCCATCTCAGATCCTCCACCAGAGATGGTGGGTTCCCTTCCCCATCTATCTCCGGTACTACACCGGCGGTGGGTTCCCTTCCCCCATTCATCTCGGGTCCTGCACCGGCGGTGGGGTCTCTTTCCCCATCCATCTTGGGTCCTCCACCGGCAGTGGGGTCCCTTCTCCCATCCATCTTGAGTCCTCCACCGGCACTGGGGTCCCCTCCCCTATCCATCCATCCATCTCGGGTCCTCCACCGGCGGTGGGGTCCCTTCTCCCATCCATCTTGGGTCCTGCACCAGCGGTGGGGTCCATTCACCATCCATCTTAGGTCCTCCACCGGCGGTGGGGTCCCTTCCCCCATCCATCTCAGGTCCTCCACCGGCGGTGGGGTCCCTTCCCCATCCATCTTGGGTCCTCCACCAGCGGTGGGGTCCCCTTCCTCATCCATCTCAGGTCCTCCACCGGCAGTGGGGTCCTTTCCCCATCCATCTCGGGTCCTCCACCAGTGGTGGGGTCCTCTCTCCCACCCATCTCTGGTCCTTCACTGGCAGTGGGGTCCCTTCTCCCATCTATTTGGGGTCCTCCACCGGCAGTGGGTTCCCTTCTCCCATCCATCTCGGGTCCTCCACCGGTGCTGGGGACCCTTCCCCCATCCATCTCTGGTCCTGCATCAGCAGTGGCGTCCCTTCCCCACCCATCTCGGGTCGTCTATCAGCGGTGGGTTCCCCTCTCCCATCCATCTCAGGTCCTCCACCGGCGGTGGGGTCTCCTCTCCCTTCCCTCTCGGGTCCTCCACCGGTGGTGGGGTCCCTTACCCCATCCATCTCTGGTCCTCCACCGGCGATGGGATCCCTTCTCCCATCCATCTTGAGTCCTCCACCGGCGAAGGGGTTCCCTTACCCCATCCATCATGAGTCCTCCACCGGCGGTGGGGTCACTTCTCCCATCCATCTCGGGTCCTCCAACGGCAGTGGGGTCCCTTCTCCATCCATCTTGGGTCCTCACAGGTGGTGGATTCCCATCCCCATCCATCTCAGGTCCTCCACCGGCGGTGGGGTCCCTTCCCCATTCATCTTGGGTCCTCCATCAGCGGTGGGGTCCCTTCTCCCATCCATCTTGGGTCCTCCACCAGCGGTAGGGTCCCCTCCCCATCCATCTTGGGTCCTCCACCGGCGATGGGGTCCCTTCTCCCATCCATCTTGGGTTGGTCTCCACCAGCGGTGAGGTCCCCTCTCCCATCCATCATGAGTCCTCCACCGGCAGTGGGGTCCCCTTCTCTCATCTATCTCGGGTCGTCCACTGGCAGTGGGGTCCCTTCTCCCATCCATCTCGGGTCCACCACCAGTGGTGGGGTCCCCTCTCTCATCCATCTCGGGTCATCCACCGGAGGTGGGGTCCCTTTCTCTCATCCATCTTGGGTCCTCCACCGGCGGTGGGGTACCCTTCTCTCATTCATCTTGGGTCCTCCACCGGCGGTGGGGTCCCCTTCTCTCATTCATCTCGGGTCCTCCACCGGCGGTGGGGTCCCCTCTACCATCCATCTCGGGTCCTTCACCGGCGGTGGGGTCCCCTTCTCCATCCATCTTGGGTCTTCCACCGGCGGTGGGGTCCCTTCTCTCATCCATCTCAGATCCTCCACCAGCAGTGGTCCCCTCTCCCATCCATCTCGGGTCCTCCACCGGCAGTGGGGTCCCTTCTCTTATCCATCTTGGGTCCTCCACCGGCAGTGGGGTCCCTTCTCTCATCCATCTCGGGTCATCCACCGGTGGTGGGATGCCCTCTCCCATCCACCTTGGGTCCTCCACCGGCGGTGGGGTCCCTTCTCTCATCCATCTCGGGTCCTCCACCGGCGGTGGGGTCCCCTCTCTCATCCATCTCGGGTCATCCACCGGCAATGGGGTCCCCTCTCCCATCCATCCATCTTGGGTCCTCCACCGGCGATGGGGGTCCCTTCTCTCATCCATCTCGGGTCCTCCACTGGCGGTGGGGTCCCCTCTCTCATTCATCTCGGGTCCTTCACCGGCGGTGGGGTCCCCTCTCCCATCCATCTCGGGTCCACCACCGGTGGTGGGATCCCCTCTCCCATCCACCTTGGGTCCTCCACCGGCAGTGGGGTCCCTTCTCTCATCCATCTCGGGTCCTCCACCGGTGGTGGGATCCCCTCTCCCATCTATCTTGGGTCCTCCACCGGCGGTGGGGCCCCTTCTCTCATCCATCTCGGGTCCTCCACCGGCAGTGGGGTCCCCTCTCTCATCCATCTCGGGTCCTCCACCGGCGGTGGGGGTCCCTTCTCTCATCCATCTCGGGTCCTCCACCGGCGGTGGGGTCCCCTCTCCCATCCATCTTGGGTCCTCCACCGGCGGTGGGGTCCCTTCTCTCATCCATCTCGGGTCCTCCACCTGCGGTGGGGTCCCCTCTCTCATCCATCTCGGATCGTCCACCGGCAGTGGGGTCCCCTCTCTCATCCATCTTGGGTCCTCCACCGGTGGTGGGGTCCCTTCTCTCATCCATCTTGGGTCCTCCACCGGCGGTGGGGTCCCCTCACTCATCCATCTCGGGTCCTCCACCGGTGGTGGGGTCCCCTCTCTCATCCATCTCGGGTCCTCTTACTTGATAAACCTGCGGTGCAACCCCCCCCCCCTTCCCTTGGTGCAACCCCC
Organism: Triturus cristatus; assembly: GCF_964204655.1. Taxonomy (NCBI): domain Eukaryota; kingdom Metazoa; phylum Chordata; class Amphibia; order Caudata; family Salamandridae; genus Triturus; species Triturus cristatus. Next base: position 1,183,712,334 of record NC_140594.1, on the reverse strand, counting down.
CCCAGCCCCCCCCCCCCCACCGTATCTGTGGCCAAGCACTCCCCTATGCATTCATCTTCCATCTCCTTAGATACGTGGAGCAGTGCCGTCTCGGCACCCCGACCTTTATAGGGGAGGCACCCCACCCACCTCGTCTATGCTGACTGAGGCGCACACCCCCGGTGCTTCCCACGCCAGCCTGGCCCCTCTGACATGCACGTACAGTACAGCGCCAAGCGCGTACAATAACGCACGCGGCGCTCTCAGCGCACAGCGGGCACGCAATTATCGGCCGGACAGCGCTCTCCGTGGAAAAGCCCGCCTTAAGCCGCTTTGCTTCCGCAAATCCCGGCCATATGCTGCTGAGGTCGGTGCGCATGGCAGGGGAAGGGGGCACCTTGGGGCTACTAGATTCAGTACGCATGGCAGAAAGGGGGAGGGGGCACTGGGGGCTGCTGCTGGCGATAGACAGGAGGGGGGCACCTTGGGACTGCTGCTGGTGTCGGTACGCATGGCAGACAGGAGGGGGCACCTTGGGGCTGCTGCTGGGGTCGGTTCGCATGGCAGACAGGAGGGGGCACCTTGGGACTGCTGCTGGGGTCGGTACGCATGGCAGACAGGAGGGGGCACCTTGGGGCTGCTGCTGTGGACAGTATCCATGGCGGGGTGGGGGGGGTGGGGTTACCTGGGGCTGCTGCCAGCTCTGGGGAGGTGTGTGAAGCTAGACTCCTACCATGAGATATTTTCTTTTCACTCTGACCTGCCTGTAATGTTCCCACCTTGCACTTCCGATTCCCAGTCCTAAAGTACGATAGAGAATCTCTCTGCAGGAGCAGGAAGGGAATCTTAAAACACTACACAGACCCCACAATCTTTAAACAGCAGCGCTATCTCCCGAGTGGCATTCATCTTGCAGGCATGCCCCCAGGCAGCAGTTCTGTCCAGCACCACAGTCCTACTGAGTCCTGTTCACTACCCACAGGTGAAGGTGACCCCTACCCTCCTGATACCTGTGGACCCCTCAGCTGCCCTCCACACAGTCGATCATTCAACCCTCGGCCACGCCAGTGTCCTCCACCGGCTCTCCTCGGACCTTTCCAACTGACACCAGTTTGTTCACACGGGCACCTCCAGGTCCCAAACGCCCCAGGGCTCCATATTGTCTGCGGTCATCTTCAATGTCAACATGGGTCCCCGGGGGGCTCCACTCACAGACCACAGCGCCAACATTCATCATGCTACACCGCTCTACGCTTCCCTCATCCATCGCCTCAGACACTGCTCGCACCCCATCCAGACCTGGGTATCCAGCGCCTACCTGAAGATGAACCCAACCGAGACAGAACTCCTGCATTTGCCAAGAACAAACAAGAAACAGTACAAAATGTTAACAATTAAATAGCCGAGCACTGCTAGTGAATACATGTTAATCAGTTTCTGCTTCCAGCCCGCTAGTAATCTGTTCATACAACCAATGAACCTATGGAAACATTAGTTTCCCAAAACACAATATAACGGCAGAAAATCATGCAGGCCTCCGGATGGTAAAAAGGAGGTGTTTTTACTTCTTAGTACAACACAAAGCAATCGCTATAGATGCTACAATGGTGATGTTTCATAGACGATTCGGCCGACACGTGTTTCGTCCCAACGCAGGACTTTTTCAAGGCAATATCTGTATAGCTCTTAGAATTGGATTGGTAAGTGGAATAGTTTTTTAGGTCTCGCCTGACCCAGCGCATGCGCTGGTCTGGCGAGACTTTTTGTGAGGGCTCAAAAAAGTGCTACCTTGGCCAGCCTAGAGCTACAGTGCATGTGCGTGTATGCACGCGCTTGATCGTGATCACTTTCACTTTCGCAGCCGCACAGTGAATTGTTCTCAGTGAGCCAGTTTTTTTTTTCCTGTTTATTACTTCTATGTAGTAATGGTGGCACCCGTGCTTTAGCTTAAACATCTTAGGCTAAAGTCGGATGCTGAGATTGGTTCAAAAGTAAAGAAATAGACAATTCTTTACTTTTGAAGCAATCTCAGCACCCGACTTTAGCTTAAGATGTTTAGGCTAAAGCACGGGTGCCGCCATTACTACAGAGCAGTAATAAACAGAAACAAGCATTGGCATAGCCAATAGGTCTCGCTTTTGGGACCTTATAAGTATTTAGTTATGCAACTGTTGCACGGCTAAACACTTATAAGTTCCCAAAAGCGAGACCTATTGGCTACGCCAATGCTGGTCTTCTTTGTATGAGGGTTTATCGATACCGAGTGAAATAGAACCAAGCTGCCTTTAGCTCATATAACCAAAGATTTAGCAGAACAGCATCACTGGGTAACAAGCAAGTTATAAACGTTGTATCCTTTCACGATCTGACACAAGTAAGCTGCTTTCAAAACAACGGCTGCCAATCCTTGGACCTTGATACGTCCATGTACAGACCCTGTCTCGGCCGTGGCGTGCCACAGAGACGGACGTTCAGCCCCATAGGTTTCGAAAAAAGAAAACGGTACAAACCTGGCTCCATGTGATGAATCTTGAGGGGTTCCACCCCATCTTTCATTGAAGGCGTCGTCACTCGTATTCACCCTAGACCCTCTCTCGCCCACCCCACCAAGGAATGCATTGCCCAAAAAACAAATACAGTGTGGCACCAGATCTCTCGTCTAAAGAAAGTGAAACCACTTCTTCCAGAAAGTGATTACAGAACTTCTGTTCGGGCACTCGTGCTTTCACAACTGGAAGGTAGTAACACCCAGGTCCGTGGCCTCCCGGATTGTGCACTGTCACCCCTACAGCAAGTCTCATCCACGGCCTTCCGAAATATGGTCACATTACCCCCATCCTGATGGAACGCCAGTGGCTCCCCGTACTGGGCTGCATCATCTTCTAAACCAGCCGCATCATTTATTTACAAAGCCATCTTGACCACCACGCCCCACTTATCTTGCGGACAAGCTCTCTGCTGGGTCAGTTCGGTCTGGACTATTCCCATGGGGCACAGGGTCAAGACTGATTTGCATATGGCTGGGTCCAAACTGGGGTGTCGTAGTGGGCAAAAGAACGATGGATTTAACCCAGATCTTTTGACTAGGGGAGAATGTTTGCATTGTCAGCATTCCATCCATCATTTGTTTGCCAACACTCTGCTGGGTCACGGCACACCCGCAGTCGGAACACCGACTGCAGACTAAGAGGTGCATAAAAGAAAACACACTGCAACTGGTTTCTTCCATCTGTAAACACAGGATTTGGAACAGCATCCCATAATCCACCAGGATCATCGATGCTCCTCCAATTTAGAAGAGAGTTGAAGACTTACGATTAAAAAGACATTACATCACAACGCTTCCTGTCCTATCCCTCGTTGACCCCGTGCTCGTCTGTGACCCTATACAGCGCTTCGCTGACGTTTTGACCACTTAGTTTTATAATGCTCTGTATAGACCTGTTATCTTTTACTGCTGTAAAGCGCTCCGATACCTTCGGGTCTAGCTAGTGCTATATAAAACTCTCAAATAAATAAATCCAAATGGAACGACCCTCCCATGCACCTCAGGGCCACCTCATCGCTCTGGGAATTCAGGAAGGGACTTAAAACCTGGCTGTTCAAATGAACAGGTCACCTCTAAGCAGTTAGCAACCCCAGCACCTTGAGACCCACACGGGTGATTTGCCGTGCTCTACAAATCCTTGATCGTCTGACCAATACCACATACACACATAAAAATACTTTCAATGTAGACCATGAACTGCTTCCACGCAGGTCATGAAGGGCACTAGGTTATACCCTACGAGCCTCCCTGGGCAGCCTGGTGTTAGAGGGGTGGACCCCTAGGGTAGCGGACAAGGAGCAGATGGCAGGGGCTCACCTCTCAAGGATGCAGGTGGGTTACACCTGCATGGTTCTCCTTTGGGGGGCGCAGGCCGGAAGGCCCCTTAGTGCTGGATAGATAGATAACAAGCGAGAAGCTTATGGACTTGTCTTCTGTATATAAAATGATTCTGCCATTTTGCTGCTATTGTTCTTATGCGGAGATGATCGTACATGTAAATAGGATTTTAGAAACTGGTGTTTTTTAATGCTGACTCATGTTTGAATCTTTAGATTATGCTAAATAAAATGTATCATCATGTTTAATTGTGATGGTTTTAAGAAAAATGGCCTCTTTCACCCACAATGCTTGCTAGTAAGTCACTGATTCGTGGGGTTGATGAGAGCAGGGCCGGGACCGACCTGGGTGGTCCGGGTCCAAGGCTCATGCTGTCCCCAGACAGCAGTTTGTACTTTACGGAAAGAAAACTCACTTTGGTTTCCCTTTATGAACCCCCTTTGTCCACAATGAACAGTAATGCTGTCCTAAGCGGAGTAACACACCCCATGGCCAGTAAAGCACCCTCACAGACAGCCAGTAATGCACCCTCACAGACAGCAATACACCCCATAGCCAGTAATACACCCCATAGCCAGTAAAGCACCCTCACAGCCAGCAATGCACCCTCACAGCCAGCAATGCACCCTCACAGCAAGTAATGCACCCTCACAGAAAGTAATGCACCCTCACAGAAAGTAATGCACCCTCACAGCAAGTAATACACCCCATAGCCAGTAATGCACCCTCACAGCCAGAACTGCACCCTAACGGCCAGCAATACACCCTCACAGACAGCAATGCACCCTCACAGCCAGCAATGCACCCTCACAGCCAGCAATGCACCCTCACAGATAGCCAGTAATGAACCCTCACAGCCAGCAATGCACCCTCACAGCAAGTAATGCACCCACACAGCAAGTAATGCACCCTCACAGCAAGTAATACACCCCATAGCCAGCAATGCACCCTCACAGCCAACAATGCACCCTCACAACAAGTAATGCACCCTCACAGCAAGTAATACACCCCATAGCCAGTAATGCACCCTCACAGCCAGCAAAAGAATGATGATGGATTAAACCCAGATCATTTGACTGGGGGTGAGTGCTTGCAATGTTCAACACTCCGTCCATCATTTCCTTTGGTTTTTGCTTTGTTCGCCATAAGTGGGCAGGGTATGCTCAGACGTGAGTCCCTTGCTCACTTTGCCACTGGATTCAAGCAAGCCTGGCTGAAGACGGCTGAAATGCCAGAAACCGGTCCTAGGATGCTTGTTTCCGGTCCAGGGAAGACATGGCTTGGCAGTTCGGGCTGGACTGTTCCCATGAGGCACAGGGTCAGACTGATTTGCATATGGCCATGTCTGAACTGGGGTGGAGGAGTGAGCTAAAGAATGATGATGGATTAAACCCGGATCAGTTGACTGGGGGTGAGTGCTTGCAATGTTCAACACTCCGTCCATCATCCCCTATGGTTTTGCTTAACTACCAGTTATGCCACATATGCCCAGTAACAACCCCAAAATGCAATGAAATGATGAGCAATGCCAGCATATGCCCAGTGGCAGCACACAGCTGTCCACGCCCACAATGTTGTCATCTGCCAAGCATTGGCGTCGTGGCCTCAACAAGGAAACAAAAAGGCGTTAGCTATCACTACAGGCCTCCATCTTTGGTGTCTTTCCTGGATGTGCAGGCGTGAAGACTTGTTCTTGGACTCCCGGTATATTGGTACTCAGTCAAACCCTAAACACGGAGATGTTTGTATCCCGTCCGCGTCATTGTCTGTACCGTAATGCAGCCAATGAGGTGGAGAGGCTCAGAAATCCCTCCTTCAAGACACTTATGGTACAGCCAGCATCATGAAATCAGCGGGTCCCGTCAGGCCACAATGTGCCAATAAAAAGACCATTACACAGTACCGCCCCTCCCCCCTTCTGATGAGGTCCTCCTTTAAAACTGGGTGGGCGCCAGAATGCCCGTTTGTGTCAGGATCTGCCATCAGTGCCCACGCAAGGGTCTCAACGTGCCAGCCTCCCCCCTTCTGATGAGGTCCTCCTTTAAAGCTAGGTAGGCGCCAGAATGCGCGTTTGTGCCAGGATCTGCCATCAGTGCCCACGCAAGGGTCTCACCGTGCCAGACATGCCCACAGACGTCAAGAATTTCAACCTATGCGCCACTGGTGACCCCTTCGTGCAAGAAGTGCCAGAAATCTACCAATAATTTACCTGCAGCCCCGCTACAGCTGCCCTGCTCTTCCTTTACACAGTGCAAGCAGCGCCCTGACGCGTCTACTCTGCAGGCCCAGCGCTTTCACACGTGGCTGTGGGTGACTGTGTGACCCTGCAGTCTGTGGCCACTCACCATATGGCTGTGAAGGTGCAAGGAGGTTCGCGACACGTGACGGGGCCTACGCTGTCTGTCACACTACAAATGTCTGCGCTGTACAGGGTGCAAGCCTGTGAGGTCTTTATTCTACAGGACATAAGCCTGTGAGATCGGTGTTCTACAGGACGTAAGCCTGTCAGATCTGTGTTCTACAGCATGTAAGCCTGTGAGATATGTGTTATACTTATGCATGATGTAAACCTGTGATGTCTCGGTTATAGAGGGTGTAAACACAAGGAGATGATGGACGGAGAGCTGAAACTTTTCATACACTCACCCCCACTCACAGATCTGGGTTGAATCCATCTTTGTTCTTTAGATCACTTCACCACCTCAATTCAGACACAGCTATATGCAAATCAGTCTTGACCCTGTGCCTCATGAGAACAGTCCAGCCCGAACTGCCAAGCCAGGTCTTCCCTGAACAGGAAACAAGTATCCTGGGACCGGTTTCTGGGTAACACCCTTCATCAGCCAGGCTAGTTTGAATTTAGTGGCAAAGTGAGCGAGGGACCCACTTCTGGGCATACCCTGCCAACTTAGAGTGAACAAAACAAACACAAGGAGATGATGGACGGAGCGCTGAAACTTTTGGATGTAAACCTGTGATGTCTGTTTCGTACAGGATGTAAGCTTGTGATATATATTCCACGGGTTACTGGCATGTGATGTCTGTGTCATACAGAATGCAAGCCTGTTATGTCTGTTCTATAGGTTACAGGCCTGTAATGTCTGTGTCCTACAGGGTGTAAGCCTGGGATGTCTGTTCTACAGGTTACAGGCCCACCGATGCAGATGAGCAGCCCGCACTGGTGAAGACCCTCGCGGGATGTCAGTGATGAAGGCCCTGGCACTGGTGTAAAGAGGCTGGAACCCCGAGAACTTCCCAGAGAGAACAGCCAGCCCAAGAGGGGCGCAGTCGGGTCCACCCGGAAACACCCGGCTCCGCGGCCGCAAGCGGGGTCCAGGTCTGGCCCTCTCCTGAACGGGGGAAGGAGGCAAAGCATGGGGGGCTTCGGAGGAGGGCACGAAGCTCTGCTGGGGTCACTGGTCTGAGGATACCCCTAAACCCTCCCCCTTCCCTCAGGGGCATTGAGGGTGGGAACGTTCAAAGCATGCACATCACAGCTGCTTAGGGGGTTCACCCTCTAGGGGAGGGGGCCTAGGGGCTGTTAACACACCCTAGACAGCCCCGCCTCATGCGGTTGCGATTGCTGTTCCAAGACCCCGGGCAGCTCACCCTGAAAGTGCCCACCATGTCCTCTGTGCCCCCTCTATTCCTGTGGGCGGGGCCAGGCCGAGAACTCTCTAAATACTATCCTCGAACTGTTATTTCGCAGCACTTTAAATGGCCGGTGTTTTTACTGTCCATCACGGTGACGCGCATATTATCGACCCCAGAATGATGAAACGCTGACACTTAGCGACGAACTCTTAAATCAGGCCGAGCTGCATTCCGGGACATTGAGTAAACACACTGCCCACGCTTGCGTCCGATGCCAGGGAGTGCCCTCGGTGACACGCACCGCATCGACCCCAGAAAGATGAACGGGTAAGTCTCAGAGGCGATCTGGCAGGGTGAAAGGCCTGCTCCACCCCCAGGCTGGCACGCGGCTCTGGTATCACTGTCTCAGGGCAGCGCCGGAAGCGGAGTGTCTAATCTTCTAGGCACACGTGCACGAAGGCGGTGGCGTGGTGAGGCAACCTGTCATTACAGGCACTAATAACAGTAATATTGTGCGGCTTATGCGGCACCCTGAGTCCGGCTGCATTCCACGGCATGTCACCAACTCACCGCACATACTTCAACCCTGCCTCAGAGGAGGAGGCCTCATTTAGCAGCCCCGTGAGGGCGGGGGTCAAAGGTCAGAGCGGTGTCCCCAGCCCAAGGCAGACGTCAAAGGCAGCACTGCAGAGCACAGTGAAGAGAGCAGACCTCACAGGTCCCCTTCACTACAGAGGGAAGACATCAGAGGTTTACACACTGAAGAGAACAGACATCACAGACGCAGAGCCGAGATACCACAGCCCTGCACCCTGTAAACACAGACACCAGTCTTGCACCCAGTACGGCACCGAGACCAGGGCTCAAGTCACAATAAGCACACAGGCACCACAGGCTTGCACCCTGTATAACACAAGCACCACAGGTTTACATCCTGTACAACACAGATATCACAGACCTGTAACCCGTAGAACAGACATCGCAGACTTGCTTCCTGCAGAACTCACACATCACAGGCTCACACCTTGTAGAACACAGACATTACAGGCTTACATCCGGTACAACACAGACATCACGGTTACATCTTGTAGAAAACCGACATTACAGGCTTACATCCGGTAGTAGACAGACATTACAGGCTTACATCCGGTACGACAGACATCACAAGCCTGTAACCCGTCAAACAGACATCACATACTTTAATCCTGTAGTACACACACATTACAGGCTTACATCCTGTACAACACATACATCACGGATACATCCTCTAGTACACAGACATAACAAGCTTACATTCTGTACGACAGACATCACAGGCTTGTAAACGTAGAACAGACATCGCAGACTTACAACCTTAGAACTCAGACATCACACACAGTCCTGTAACCCTTAGAACACATACATCACAGGCTTACATCCTGTAGTACACAGACATTACAGGCTTACATCCTGTACAACTCATACATCACGGGTACATCTTTTAATACACAGATATCACAGGCTTACTGTGAGAAAGTGCCATCTTTCTTGCATGGTATGCCCCCACTTTTTGCTGAATTGCTGAATGTACTTTGATGGAGTGTGCCCTGGACTCCTGCCAATCAGGTGCCCAGGGCCTATGTTCCTTCCCTAAAACAAACCAAACCCAAATCGGCAAACCGTGGCCACATGTCAGCCCCTGGTAAATGGTACCCTAGGTACCCAGGGCTTTGTGACCCGGGAAGGCCTCTAAGAGCTGCAGCACTCATTGTGCCACCCTTAGAGGCCCTGTACCCTTACACACACACACACACACTGCCCTGGCAGGCTGAGTGTTTGGGTGCAAGACCAAAACAAAGTCGACATGGCACACATCCCTGTGTGCCATGCCCATCACATACACTGCCATGGCATACATCAGTCACCCCTCTAGCTGGGTGCCCTATGCCAGTGGTGTGGGCACAGGAGCAAGAGCCCTGTGCCCCTACAGTGCCCAGGTCCATCCCTGAGCCCTGTAAGTGCAGTGCTGCCATTTAAAGAGTACATGGTGCTGGTAGCTCGACAAACACGAGCTCCACAGCACCATAATGGCAACACTGAAGACTGAGAAGTTTGGTATCAAACTTCCCAGCACATTAAACCCGCACTGATGCCAGTGTGGGATTTAATGTACCCAGCACCCCAGAGGGCATCTTAGAGGTGCCCCCTCGAACCTAACCTACAAATCCACGTCTGCTCTGAGGCTGCCTAGGCTGCCACCAAGCAGACATGTTGCTGGACCCCTGGGTAGGAGAGCCCCTGCTCTCCTGGGCCTGCAACAATGCACATCCTGGGCGAGGTGCTAAATCTCCTCCCCCAGGATGGGTAGGGGGAAGCTTCAAAGGCATGCCGCCTCTGTGAGTTTCCCCAGGCCCCTGCAACCCCCCACTCTGGCGGGAAGCTTTGGCCGGAAACCCCAAATAAGGACAGGGGATGTGCCAGCCTGCCAACCCCACCCCTCAGTTGGGGGAGGCGAGGTGAAGCACATCTCCGGGCTCTCGCCATCTTGAAGATGGGGAGCCCTACCCTATCAGGACTAGGCTACTGCCCCCCTCCCACAGGAGAGAGGCAGGATAGGGGGTGTACCCACCCCAGGACGGGGACCCATTGGTCCCTGCCCTTCACCTACCTGTAACGCCCCTAAATCTAGTATTTAGGGGCACCCTGAACCTTCCTTCCCCAGATTCCGAAATTACAAGAAGAGCAAGAAGAAAAGAAGACCTGCCCTGCAGCTGCGAAGGAGAGGGAGACACCACCTGCTTTGGCCCCAGCCCTACCGGCCTGTCGACCTCGAACCTGCTCCTGCTCCAATCCCGGCATCTCTTGTGGCCAGCAACCTCACCAACCCCGGAGGACCTGGCTACCTTTGAACTCTGATCCCCTGGGACTCCCATGAGTAGAGGCTCTACTCAAAAACTACCTTTCACCCCTGGCAGCAGCCCGGAACCGCGATCCCAGCCCACTCTGCACCAGCCAAGCCTGGCCGGTGCCGGAGTGAACTAAATCCACGAGGACGACCCCACGGCGACTGTGACCCCGAGTCCGGCACCCAAGGACCCCCCTCGACAATCCTGACGAAGCCTGCAGCCTCAGAACAGTGTGCCACCTCAACAGAGGGTAAGATTTTCTGACACCAAAAGGCACCCCTGCACCCGGCGCCCCACGGCCCTCTGTGTCCAATCCCGGGGTACCTACCCATCCTCCAACTACCCAACTTACCTCTCGAAGTGGTGGTGGCACCTGAAGAGTCCTCGTACCCGAGCTTGCAGTCTTTTTCTAACCAGAGATTTCCCATTGACATCCATTGAGCGCCCAAAGGCTCAAAAGCACTCTGCACCCAGCCGCCCGAGTGGCCCTGGCAGTGAAAACTTCTACTCCTACATACTTCCCCACTTGCCCTGAGTAAGTGACCAGGAGCCCAGCTCCCACAGCCGCGTGGCTTGCCTTACAGCAGCCACCAAACAAGGCCCCCCTATCCCTCATAGGATAACATTGGGCCTAACTCTCTCTGCACCCGGCCGCCCTAGAGCCGCTGAGGGTGAACCAACTGTACCTACCTGACCCTGGGAGTCCCCCGAGTCTGTGCCCAGAACCTCAACTCTGCCAGTCGAGTACTTACCCTTGAACCGCAAACTCTATTTTCCTCATAGGGTAACATTGACTGGCTTTTCCTGAAATTTCTTCCAAGTGTGGACTTTTCAAATCTTCAAATATTCACCAAAAATCAGCCGAGTGACAAAAACGAATTTACTCACCTGTTCCTAGGTGAGCTCCCAGTGCTGGATCTTGGTGCCCAGCACTGACTCCGAAAAATCTCTACAACTGTACTTACCCTTAACTCAATTTTCTTCTATAGGAAACCATTGACTGTTTTTCTGTGAAATTTCTTCTAAGTGTCGATTTCTGCAATCTTTAAATATTCTTCAAAAATCGTATAATATCTGAAAACGTAATTGCCTACCTGTTTTGGATAAAGGTCCCAGTACTGAGTCTAGATACCCAGTACTGGATTACAAAAGTAACGAGAACGTACCATACCTGTGACCTGCATTTTCTTCCATAGGGAATCATTGATTGTTTGCTCTGAAATATTTTCTAAGTGTCAACTTTTAAAATAGCTAAATATTAGTTAAAAATCATTACAGTACTTAAGTCGACTTTCATCACTTGATTCTGAGAACTGACCCAGGGCTGAATCTAGGATCCAGTCCTGGAATTACAAAAGTAATCTAAAAAGTAATCTGTTGCAAATAACTTGAATTTATCATTGAGCTCAATGTATTGTTGTGTTTAGAAATAGAGTTGCCTGTTGCAACCACTTGTAACTGTTTACTAAAATCTATTGCATATAGAAAAGTATTTATATGAAACATCTCCTGTCGAGAAAGTATATTTTAATTCCAAGTGTTGGTTCTAAAATAAAAAAAGCATATATTTTTTATATATAAACCATTGGCCTAGAGTTCAGTTATTTAGTGTGTGGAACTATTTGCTGACTGAGTGTGTACAACAAGTGCTTTACACTGTCCTCTGGTACTGCCTTACTGCTCGACCAGGCTACCACTTTGGAGAGTAAGGTCATACCTAACTTTGACCTCTGTTAAACCCTTGGGGTCTGTGGACTCTGTACACCCTGTACCTATTAAGGAACAGTATATACAGAGCCACTTTCTCACACTTACATCTTGTACAACACATACAGCACAGGTTTACATCCTGTAGTACACAGACATCACAGGCTTACATCCTGTAAAATACAGACATGGCAGGTTTACATCCTGTAGTACACAGACATTACAGGCTTATATCCTAAATAACACAGGCATCACAGGCTAGCACGCTGTATAACACATACATCACAGGTTTACAACCTGTACTCCTGTACAACACAGACATCACAGGCATGCACTGTGTACAACACAGATATCACTTGCCTGAAACCCGTAGATCAGACATCATGGCTTGCATCCTGCAGAATACATGCCTCACAGGCTGTGTCCTGGTTGTGTGTGCTGCCATGCTGTGTATTCCGGTCGTGCGAGCTGCCATGCTGTGTATCCCTGTTGTGGGAGCGGTTATGCTGTGTATCCCTGTTGTGTGAGCTGCCATGCTGTGTATCCCGGTTGTGTGAGCTGCCATGCTGTGTGTACCGGTTGTGTGAGCTGCCATGCTGTGTGTACCTGTTGTGCGAGCTGCCATGCTGTGTGTACCTGTTGTGCGAGCTGCCATGCTGTGTGTACCTGTTGTGCGAGCTGCCATGCTGTGTGTACCTGTTGTGTGAGCTGCCATGCTGTGTGTACCTGTTGTGCGAGCTGCCATGCTGTGTGTACCTGTTGTGTGAGCTGCCATGCTGTGTATCCCGGTTGTGTGAGCTGCCATGCTGTGTATCCCTGTTGTGTGAGCTGCCATGCTGTGTATCCCTGTTGTGTGAGCTGCCATGCTGTGTATCCCTGTTGTGTGAGCTGCCATGCTGTGTATCCCTGTTGTGTGAGCTGCCATGCTGTGTATCCCTGTTGTGTGAGCTGCCATGCTGTGTATCCCTGTTGTGTGAGCTGCCATACTGTGTGTACCTGTTGTGTGAGCTGCCATGCTGTGTATCCCTGTTGTGCGAGCTGCCATGCTGTGTATCCCTGTTGTGCGAGCTGCCATGCTGTGTGTACCTGTTGTGTGAGCTGCCATGCTGTGTATCCCGGTTGTGTGAGCTGCCATGCTGTGTATCCCTGTTGTGTGAGCTGCCATGCTGTGTATCCCGGTTGTGTGAGCTGCCATGCTGTGTATCCCTGTTGTGTGAGCTGCCATGCTGTGTATCCCTGTTGTGTGAGCTGCCATGCTGTGTGTACCGGTTGTGGGAGCTCCTGTGTTGTGTGCCTCTGTTGTGGGAGCTCCTGTGTTGTGTGCCCCTGTTGTGGGAGCTCCTGTGTTGTGTGCCTCTGTTGTGGGAGCTCCTGTGTTGTGTGCCTCTGTTGTGGGAGCTCCTGTGTTGTGTGCCTCTGTTGTGGGAGCTCCTGTGTTGTGTGCCCCTGTTGTGGGAGCTCCTGTGTTGTGTGCCCCTATTGTGGGAGCTCCTGTGTTGTGTGTACCGGTTGTGGGAGCTCCTGTGTTGTGTGCCTCTGTTGTGGGAGCTCCTGTGTTGTGTGCCTCTGTTGTGGGAGCTCCTGTGTTGTGTGTCTCTGTTGTGGGAGCTCCTGTGTTGTGTGCCTGTTGTGGGAGCTCCTGTGTTGTGTGCCTCTGTTGTGGGTGCTCCTGTGTTGTGTGCCCCTGTTGTGGGAGCTCCTGTGTTGTGTGCCTCTGTTGTGGGAGCTCCTGTGTTGTGTGCCTCTGTTGTGGGAGCTCCTGTGTTGTGTGCCTCTGTTGTGGGAGCTCCTGTGTTGTGTGCCTCTGTTGTGGGAGCTCCTGTGTTGTGTGCCTCTGTTGTGGGAGCTCCTGTGTTGTGTGCCTGTTGTGGGAGCTCCTGTGTTGTGTGCCTCTGTTGTGGGAGCTCCTGTGTTGTGTGCCTCTGTTGTGGGAGCTCCTGTGTTGTGTGTCTTTGTTGTGGGAGCGGAGCTCCTGTGTTGTGTGCCTGTTGTGGGCGCTCCTGTGTTGTGTGCCTGTTGTGGGAGCTCCTGTGTTGTGTGCCTGTTGTGGGAGCTCCTGTGTTGTGTGCCTCTGTTGTGGGAGCGGAGCTCCTGTGTTGTGTGCCTCTGTTGTGGGAGCTCCTGTGTTGTGTGCCTGTTGTGGGAGCTCCTGTGTTGTGTGCCTGTTGTGGGAGCTCCTGTGTTGTGTGTCTCTGTTGTGGGAGCTCCTGTGTTGTGTGCCTGTTGTGGGAGCTCCTGTGTTGTGTGCCTGTTGTGGGAGCTCCTGTGTTGTGTGCCTCTGTTGTGGGAGCTCCTGTGTTGTGTGCCTCTGTTTTGGGAGATCCTGTGTTGTGTGCCTCTGTTTTGGGAGATCCTGTGTTGTGTGCCTCTGTTGTGGGAGCTCCTGTGTTGTGTGCCTCTGTTGTGGGAGCTCCTGTGTTGTGTGCCTCTGTTGTGGGAGCTCCTGTGTTGTGTGTCTCTGTTGTGGGAGCTCCTGTGTTGTGTGCCTCTGTTGTGGGAGCTCCTGTGTTGTGTGCCTCTGTTGTGGGAGCTCCTGTGTTGTGTGACCCTGTTGTGGGAGCTCCTGTGTTGTGTGTACCGGTTGTGGGAGCTCCTGTGTTGTGTGCCTCTGTTGTGGGAGCTCCTGTGTTGTGTGCCCCTGTTGTGGGAGCTCCTGTGTTGTGTGCCTCTGTTGTGGGAGCTCCTGTGTTGTGTGCCTGTTGTGGGAGCTCCTGTGTTGTGTGTACCGGTTGTGGGAGCTCCTGTGTTGTGTGTCTCTGTTGTGGAGCTCCTGTGTTGTGTGCCTCTGTTGTGGGAGCTCCTGTGTTGTGTGTACCGGTTGTGGGAGCTCCTGTGTTGTGTGCCTCTGTTGTGGGAGCTCCTGTGTTGTGTGTACCGGTTGTGGGAGCTCCTGTGTTGTGTGCCTCTGTTGTGGGAGCTCCTGTGTTGTGTGCCTGTTGTGGGAGCTCCTGTGTTGTGTGTACCGGTTGTGGGAGCTCCTGTGTTGTGTGTCTCTGTTGTGGGAGCTCCTGTGTTGTGTGTACCGGTTGTGGGAGCTCCTGTGTTGTGTGTCTCTGTTGTGGGAGCTCCTGTGTTGTGTGTCTCTGTTGTGGGAGCTCCTGTGTTGTGTGCCTGTTACACGAGCTGTCGTTATGTTTTATCCACCAACGAGTTGCCATGTCGGGTGCCAACGACGCGCCCCGTGAATGTTGAGATCTGCTGTGCGAGCTGCCACCCTGTACCCGCAAACATGAGGTGGAGGTACAGAGCCGTGTGTACAGTGCGGTTTTTATAGTGCAGTGTACAGAGCAGTGTGTACAGACAGAGCCATGTGTACAGTGCAGTGTGTACAGTGCAGTGTGTACAGAGCGGCGTGTACAGCCAGCACGTCTATGGGAAAATAAGGAGTGTTCCTGAAAGGCGAGCGGGGCCGGGGCGGTTAGATGCGAGGCACAGGCCTCACTTGGTGCAGTCCACCCGATGCTTTAGAGATACTGCCGTCTCCTGGATAGTCTCAAACACAAGAACCCCCTCCTCCCCTCTCCAGTGATCCCCCCCCCAGGGGTACAGCTGTACACACAGTACCTTCCCAGAGCGACGGGCGCGCCCCCATCCATCCACCGGTGGCCCTGGCAGTCCTCACGGCGCGTCCACCCAGCCTGCGCCCGCCGGCGGTCACACGCTGCGCCGGTGCGCAGGGCGCGCAGGACTGGGCACCAGAGAGGCCGCCCTCCTGTAATTACACCTCATTAGCCCTGGCACCGTCAGGTGTGCTCACCACTCTGCAATGTGCACTGTCCCGTGGAATGTGCGGTGCCTGGGAGGGGGCAGGGAGACACCCACTGCCACACCGGATGTGCCAGCGCACACAAATAGCGCAGGTGTGCGAGGCGCAGAGCCGGCCGCTGATCCAACAAACACAGCCCCCACCTGCCCCCGGCTCCCGTCCGGCCAGACATGTCCCTAGAAAGGCATGCGCCCTCCCACAGAGGCCTGACGCGCACTTACAGCCACTGTGGCCTCCGGGACAGCCGGGCCTCTGACCCCTGGGACGCGCAAACATGACACCTAGGTGCCCCGGGACCCTCGGCGGATGCCGCAGACGCTTCTACCAAGCATGTGAAAGTGCAGAGGAGCACACGGCTGGCACAGGCAGGGCCTGAAGCTCACACCTTCTGCTTCCTCACGTACTGTCTCCTATGAAGCACCAGCGAGGTCTACAACCTGGCGACCCCTGGCAAGCACCTGGTCGGACTGGCGTGGGCCACCTCGGGTCATTAATCTGAGAGGCTGCCTGCGGCGCATGCGCCGTGATTACTAGAAGGTATAGGCCGGCAACGCAGAGCTCCTTCTCTTGTGACATCTTATGGCCACTCTGCATGGGCACCCCACCACGAGCCCCGGGGTGTCTGGTGAAGGCTGTGCGCATGCGCACGCCTTTGCCCTCCCATCGCCCCTCAGATGCAAACAAGATCAGGGTGATCACTGCAACCTCGCAGGCCCCGTGGCCGCCCTCCCCGAGCCCAGGCCGCACCGCCAGGACCGTGCGAAGACATTTTTATATACGACCAAGTGTCCGAAGCTCGGTGGGCCCGGCGCCGGCTGCGGAGCAGAGATGCCGTCTACGTCTCTGCACGGCCACGGAGTCTTTCATGTACGTGGAAGTCCGAATACACCACTTACCTGCACAGGAACAACCGATGCCAGAAATCTTAAAACATGGACCAAATCTGTCCCCCTAATTAAGAGACAGCGCTGAGAAAAACGCTCTGGGCGCTATCTGGTCCTCAAACCCTGGAATAACCCCGGCCCCTTAAATTCAGGGACTCGAACAATAATCGGATGTTTCATTTGGTAGCACCAGGGGGGCGCTCTGAATAAAATACAAACAATTGCAATAAAGCCAAGCGCCACTTATGATCAGGTTCAAAGACAAGAACAGTTCATTTTGGGCAAAAAATAAACACAAGAGAACGATTTTCACAGGCAAAAATATGGCAGCTGCGAACCCTCCAGAATACTCTGCCCTGCTGTAAGAAACACCATTACCCCCCCCCCCCCCTCGGTGGTTGTAATCAGCAGCCTGTCCACCCTTCTGTGGAAGTAAGCAGCGCCACGTCCACCCTTCTGTGCAGTGAACAGTACCACGTCCACCCCTCTGTGGCTGTGAGCAGGGCCAGGTCCACCCCTCTGTGGCTGTGAGCAGCACCACTTCCACCCTTCTGTGAGCAGCACCACTTCCACCCTTCTGTGAGCAACACCACGTCCACCCTTCTGTGGCTCTGAGCAGCACCATGTCCACCCCTCTGTACCTGTGAGCAGTACTACTTCCACCCCTCTGTGGCTGTGAGCGGCGCCAGGTCCACCCTTCTGTGCAGTGAGCAGCACCACTTTTACCCTTCTGTGCAGTGAACAGTACCACGTCCACCCCTCTGTGGCTGTGAGTAGCGCCACATCCACCCTTCTGTGGCTGTGAGCAGCGCCAGGTCCACCCATCTGTGGCTGTGAGCAGCGCCAGGTCCACCCATCTGTGGCTGTGAGCAGCGCCAGGTCCACCCATCTGTGGCTGTGAGCAGCGCCACGTCCACCCATCTGTGGCTGTGAGCAGCGCCACGTCCACCCATCTGTGGCTGTGAGCAGCACCAGGTCCACCCTTCTGTGGCTGTGAGCAGCGCCACGTCCACCCATCTGTGGCTGTGAGCAGCACCAGGTCCACCCTTCTGTGGCTGTGAGCAGCGCCACGTCCACCCATCTGTGGCTATGAGCAGCACCACGTCCACCCCTCTGTGGCTGTGAGCAGCACCACTTCCACCCTTCTGTGGCTGTGAGCAGCACCACTTCCACCCTTCTGTGAGCAACACCATGTCCACCTTCTGTGGCTGTGAGCAGCGCCATGTCCACCCCTCTGTGGCTGCGAGCAGTACCACGTCCACCCTTCTGTGCAGTGAACAGTACCACGTCCACCCCTCTGTGGCTGTGAGCAGCGCCAGGTCCACCCCTCTGTGGCTGTGAGCAGCACCACTTCCACCCTTCTGTGAGCAACACCACGTCCACCCTTCTGTGGCTGTGAGCAGCACCATGTCCACCCCTCTGTACCTGTGAGCAGTACTACTTCCACCCCTCTGTGGCTGTGAGCAGCGCCAGGTCCACCCTTCTGTGGCTGTGAGCAGCGCCATGTCCACCCCTGTGTGGCTGTGAGCAGCACCACGTCCACCCTTCTGTGCAGTGAACAGTACCACGTCCACCCCTCTGTAGCTGTGAGCAGCACCAGGTCCACCCGTCTGTGGCTGTGAGCAGCGCCAGGTCCACCCTTCTGTGGCTGTGAGCAGCACCACTTCCACCCTTCTGTGAGCAACACCATGTCCACCTTCTGTGGCTGTGAGCAGCGCCATGTCCACCCCTCTGTGGCTGTGACTGTGACCAGCGCCATGTCCACCCCTCTGTGGCTGTGAGCAGCGCCATGTCCACCCCTCTGTGGCTGTGAGGAGTTCCACTTCCACCCTTCTGTGGCTGCGAGCAGTACCACGTCCACCCTTCTGTGCAGTGAACAGTACCACGTCCACCCCTCTGTGGCTGTGAGCAGCGCCAGGTCCACCCCTCTGTGGCTATGAGCAGCACCACTTCCACCCTTCTGTGAGCAGCACCATGTCCACCCCTCTGTACCTGTGAGCAGTACTACTTCCACCCCTCTGTGGCTGTAAGCAGCGCCAGGTCCACCCTTCTGTGGCTGTAAGCAGCACCACTTCCACCCTTCTGTGCAGTGAACAGTACCACGTCCACCCCTCTGTGGCTGTGAGCAGCGCCATGTCCACCCCTCTGTGGCTGTGAGCAGCGCCGTGTCCACCCCTCTGTGGCTGTGAGCAGCGCTGTGTCCACCCCTCTGTGGCTGTGAGCAGCGCCATGTCCACCCCTCTGTGGCTGTGAGCAGCGCCATGTCCACCCCTCTGTGGCTGTGAGCAGCGCCATGTCCACCCCTCTGTGGCTGTGAGCAGCGCCATGTCCACATCTCTGTGGCTGTGAGCAGCGCTGTGTCCACCCCTCTGTGGCTGTGAGCAGCGCCATGTCCACCCCTCTGTGGCTGTGAGCAGCGCCATGTCCACATCTCTGTGGCTGTGAGGAGTTCCACTTCCACGCTTCTGTGGCTGTGAGCAGCGCCACGTCCACCCTTGTTATGTTATCCTGTGTTATAAAGCGCACAGAAGCCCCAGCAAAGAGGGGTCCCAGCGCTGAAAGCATAAACATATAAGGCTGCTGACAGAAAAAAGAAACTAAAGCGGGGGAAGAGGTGTGTTTTGATGGCCTTGCGGAACGCCAGGTACTTATTCATGTCGCGGATGAATATAGGCAAAGCGTTTCAGAGTTTGGCGGCCAATAAACGGAAACAGCGCCCACCTGCCCGAACCCTTCTCACCCGGGGAACAGCCGCCAGATGTTGTCCCATCAAACGAAGTTGACGAGAGGGAGAGTAGGGTGAAAGCAAGTTCGCCAGAATGCCAGGAGAGGAGAGGTTCAGAATTTTAAAGGAGATACAGAGGGCCTTGAATTCCACGCCTTGGCCACAGGCAGCCAGTGTAGCCGACGAGTAGCACTGGCGTGGGAGCAGGTTCTAGGGGGTGCAGAAGAGCTGGGGGCGCAGAAGAGCTCTGGCCGCAGCGTTTAGGACTCTCTGCCGTCTCGGGGCTTCGGTCTTGTTAGCCCCTAAATAGAGTGCATTGGCGTAGTCAAGTCTTGACAAGATGGAGGACTGGACAATCATGTTCTGATTAGTGCATTTCCGTATGTGTATGGGTGGCTGGTTCCAATACATGGGGGCACGGTAGGAGACGGCTCCGCCTCCTGAACGCGACCTGCTGATCCGAGGGACTGTGAGAAGAGCTTTATCTGCAGATCTTAAAGTCTGCCTGCAGGTAGGGTGTGTTACAGCAAACAAATGATGGACGAATGCTGACAATGCAAACATTCTCCCCCAGTCAAAAAGATCTGGGTTAAATCCATCGTTCTTTTGCCCACTACGCCACCCCAGTTTGCATATGGCTTGGTTCACACTGGAATGGCATTGTGAGCAAAAAAACGATGGATTTAAGCCCAGATCTCTGTACTGGGGTGAACGTATGACATTGTTCTGCATTCTGTCCATCAACTGTTGTTTTTGCATTTGTCACCCCGGGTGGGACGGGTATGCCCAGACGTGGGTCCCGTGCTCTCCATGCCACTGGGCTCAAGCTATCCTGGCTGAAACGGGGTGAAATCCCAAAACCGGTCCTAGGATGCTTGGTTCCAGTCCAGGGAGGATTTGGCTTGGCAGTTCGGGCTGGACTGTTCCCATAGGGCACAGGGTCAAGACTGATTTGCATATGGCTGGGTCCAAACTGGAATGGCATGGTGAGCAAAAAATCGATGGATTTAGGCCCAGATCTCTGTGCTGGGGTGAGTGTATGACATTGTTTTGCATTCTGTCCATCGATTGTTCTTGTTGCGTTTGCAGGTAGGGTGTGAGCTTTGTGGAAAGAGAGCTAGGTTCTTTGCCGATCAGAGATTCAGGTGCTAGGCAGATTATTTTCAAATCTAATTCTTTTGCGGATGGGAAGCCAATGGAGTGAGCGCAATAGGGAAGAAGAGGGCATCCCGGATGGAAGACTGTGAATGAGGCGAGCTGCATTATTTTGGACAACTTGGGGTTTCGTTAGTAGTGTCTCTGGCAGCGGCTAGTAGAGCCTCACAGTCGTCCAAGCGACTGATACCCAGCGCCTGGACCGACGTTTTTCTCACGCAACGTGGAAATATTACTCCCAAACAGGCAGTCACAAGTGCAATTACCTTGCAGACAACAGGGTCAGGATTTCAATGGTGCAGCAGGTGCAGCAGCACCGGGCCCAAAAGTTGTAAGAACTCCTCTAAACACATAATATTGCTAAATTTAACTACTAAACACGCAGTCACAAGTGCAGTTACCCTGCAGACAACAGAGTCATGATTTCAATGGTGCAGAAGGTGCAGTGACACCAGGACTAAACGCTCTAGGTACCCCACTAAACCCAGTTTATTACAAAAAGTTACTACTAGACAGTCACAAGTGCATTTATCTCGCAGACAATATGGTCATGATTTGAATGGTGCAGAGGCACCAGGGCCAAAAGCTCCAGGCACCCCACTAAACACCTACTATTACTATATTTTACTACTGCACAGGCAGTCACAAGTGCAGTTACCTTGCAGACAATAGGGTCATGGTTTCAATGGTGCAGCTGGTGCAGTGGCACCAAGCCCAAAAGTTGTAAGAACTCCACATAATATTGCTAAATTTAACTACTAAACACGCAGTCACAAGTGCAGTTACCCTGCAGACAACAGAGTCATGATTTCAATGGTGCAGAAGGTGCAGTGACACCAGGACTAAACGCTCTAGGTACCCCACTAAACCCAGTTTATTACAAAAAGTTACTACTAGACAGTCACAAGTGCATTTATCTCGCAGACAATATGGTCATGATTTGAATGGTGCAGAGGCACCAGGACCCAAAGCTCCAGGCACCCCACTAAACACCTACTATTTCTATATTTTACTACTGCACAGGCAGTCACAAGTGCAGTTACCTTGCAGACAATAGGGTCATGGTTTCAATGGTGCAGCTGGTGCAGTGGCACCAAGCCCAAAAGTTGTCAGAACTCCTTTAAACACCTAATATTGCTAAATGTTATTAGTAAACAGGCAGTCACAAGTGCAGTTATCTAGCAGGCACTAGGGCCATAATTTCAAGGGTGCTGCAGGTGCAGTGCCACCAGGGCCAAAAGTTGTCATAACTCCTCTAAACACATAATATTGCAAATACATCAATTCATTCCATTATTTCCCTCTTTTATTTTTCAAAATGTTGCTATTACTCACCCGCACTATACCACTGATAACAGCATAATACATTGCCTGTTTGTACATAAACGAGTCATAACACTTTAGCAGACTTTCTGTAACTTATATTGTGCAACTACTCAGCAAGTTACAACTAACAACAAAAACCAGTGTATTATTAATCACATAGGCGAAACCTAATGCATTTACCAATGCTTGTTCAGGAAGGGGTGTCTTTAGGCCCTATGGTTTCCTTTGAGGTACAACCCTACATGTAAGAAGTAAAACATGCTGTTTCCTTATCTGAGAAAATTCTAGAATATGAAAGCATCTAAAGTTTGGTACCAATAACAAATGAATGTAAAGCGCCATGAGGTAGGAGCTGGAAAGGAACACCTTAGCCGGCCTCACCCAGGGATGGAGAGAGGTGGCTGCAGTACACACAGCACAAGGCGCGACTTACCTCCTCCGGTGTCCACAAAGGTATGTGCAAGCTTCAGAGCGATGAGCCACTGTGTCCCCTAATACTTGAGCTTGGGGGGCTTCTTGACTTCCTCCACAGAGTCCATCACACTCATACTCGGGGGAGCACGTCCCAGGAGTGGGGTCGCAGGTCCAGCGGGGGGTAGAGCATGGTGGTGACGTCGGTGTGGTCAGGTGTGCACAGGTGGCGTCGAGTGGCCGGGGAGACATTCAGAGGGGCGCAGTCCATCAAGAGCCCTGGTGCCGGGCACACACCGGGGGTCAGGCCTGTGGGGGGCACAAGGAGGAGAGACTGTGAGAGTCCAGACCACACACAGGTCACACACGGGTCACACACGGGTCACGCACGGGTAGGGTGACCAACCGTCCGTAAATTTCACGGAGAGTCCGTAAATTGGACCTCACGTCCGTTGTCCGTGAGGATCCTTTTTACGGACGCCTTTTGTCCCTAATTTTAGGGGCATGTTAGGGAACAGATCTGTTCCCCTGTGAGAGGCCTCAGCTCCGTGATGGGGCCGCTTCGCACTCCTCTGAGCACAAGAGCAGCCCCTCTCGCCCATTGTCATTCTGTGTGGGGCTGATTGTCACATAAAGAATGACAATGGGTCAGTCTGGGCTGGCACAGCATGTGGTGGCCTCCTCTTGCCTCGGTCCAGGGCAGGGCTTTCTGTCACCTGGAAGTGCAGAAACGCCCAAGCTGCTGCTAGGTGAGAATCCAGTTAACCAAAGGAAGGCGGTGAAAGAAGTTCAAAGGAAAGGGTTATAGTTATAGTATAGCAGCCATGGTTCCTGCTTTTTTTTTTATGCAACAACCATTGACAAAGCCAATAGTTCTGGCTTGTTGTAGTTGTAACGTTACTTGTTGTATTATATATCTGGATGCAATGACACAAGCAACAGAAATACCAGTCGGGCGGCACACTATGCTAAGCACAGATTTTTAGCTTATGTGTTTTAAGCCACGCAATTTATTACATTAAGCACGCTTTTGGAGAGACCCCCCTAGTTTTTACATCCCACTTAAAGCTCTGGAAACAACACTATGTCACAGTCGCCCCATGTCCAGGCACTGTGCATCATGCAGGACTCATGCCTTCCACTTTTTCAGATTGCCTAAGTGCAGGGGCATAGTGAACCCTGCCCCACCCCACCCCTTGCTTTAGGAACTACAGCGAGGGTGGAGTTCTTGATGGGTCTCATAATTAATGTGAAAAGGTGAGTGAGTAAGTAAGTGAGGGGATGGGTGGATGGATGGCTGGATAGATGAGTGAAATGATGGCTTGATGGATGAGTGAAAGAGTGGATGACGGGCAAGAGAATGAGTGGATGGATGAGTGAAATGATGGATGGATTGATGAATTGATAAGTGAAAGGGTGGATTGCTGAATTGATAAGTGAAAGGGTGAATGGATGGACGGACGAGTGAAAGGGTGGATGTAAGGCTGGATGAGTGAGTGAAAGGGCGGGTAGATGGACAAAAGGATGGATAGATGAGTGAAGGAGTGAAAGGGTGGATGGATGAGAGAAAGGATAGATGAATGATAGGTTTAATGGATGGATTCATGAGTGGATGAGTAGATGGGTGGGTGGGTGGGTGGGTGGATGGAAGGATGGATGGCTAAGTGAAAGGGGAATTGAAAGTGAAAGGGGGATGGGTAAATGGATTGCTGAACGGGTGAATGGGTAGAAGGATGAGTGACTGGATGGATGAATGAGTAAGTGAAAGGATGGCTGGATAGGTAAATGGCTGGGTGGAAGAGTGGATGGATGAGTGTACGGATGGATAGGGTGAAAGGATGGATGGATGATGGATGAGTAAAAGGGTGGGTGGAGGGATGGATGAGTGAAATGATGGATGGAAGGATACGTGATGGATAGGTTTGTAAATGGTTGAATATGGACATGGATGGGCACACAGATGGAAGGACAGAATGAACGGCGAAAGACTGAATGATGGATGAAAGTATGATTACACATTGTAAGCCCCATTATCTTAAGCAACATTTCCTATACATTGACTTTCACATTTATATGAGTCATTCTCTCTGTATAATATTTGTGTGTTGTAACGCACTCCAACACTCTGCCCCACATACTTGGGATGAGTAGCACTATAGAAGAAATTAAATACACGTGAGAGAGGCTCTATGTGAAGATGAGGGGTGCCATTGGAGGGTGGTAGCAAGGCCGGACCGGCAGGACCGGGCATCAGGCGTTTTCTCTGGGAGCTGGAAAGGTGGGGTGGGGGCGGTTTTGTTACCACAAAAAGACCTGCACATTTGCTTAAAGCTGTGCGCACACTGACAAACCATAGAGTGCACAATTGTCTCAACCTAATGTAAACTTATTTTCACTTGTACTTTAGTAGTTGTCTATTTACATTTACTTACTTATATACTATTGCGCAACCTTCTCTGATGTGTCTATAAAACGTACCTTTTGTCCTGAATTTTGACCCCCTGTCCTGAATTTTTGTCCTGAATTTTGACCCCTTGTCCTGAATTTTTACACTCACTGTCCTGAATTTGCACCCATGTCAGTTGGTCACCCTACGCACGGGTCGCACACGACCACGCACGGGTCGCGCACGACCCCACACGGGTCACGCACGACCCCACACGGGTCACGCACGACCCCACACAGGTCACGCACGACCCCACACAGCCCCACACAGGTAACACTGGTCACACACGACCACACACTGGTCACACACAGGTCACACCCCCAGGCGTCGGACATTAAAAAATACCCAACATTTCATGGCCTTTGACTCGAGTTTGGTTTCTAAGTAATTCACACCACATATTTTGAAATCGAGATCATTATCGGATTAAGACGCATTTTTCAGATTAAGAGACTGTTTCGGTGGAGTACGGCAGGCCCCGCCCCTTTCAAAGCAGAGACGTACGACGGAGAAAGGGAGACGTCTCCCGTCTGTGCAGGTGCTGACCCAGTGGTGAGAAGTGCAGGTGCTGACCCAGTGGTGAGAAGTGTAGGAGCTGACCCAGTGGTGAGAAGTGTAGGAGCTGACCCAGTGGTGAGAATTGCAGGTGCTGGCCCAGCGGTGAGAAGTGCAGGTGCTGGGGCGAGAAGTGCAGGTGCTGACCCAGTGGCGAGAAGTGTAGGAGCTGGCCCAGTGGTGAGAAGTGCAGGTGCTGGCCCAGCGGTGAGAAGTGCAGGTGCTGGGGCGAGAAGTGCAGGTGCTGATCCAGTGGTGAGAAGTGCAGGTGCTGGCCCAGCGGTGAGAAGTGCAGGTGCTGGCCCAAAAGTGCAGGTGCTGGCCCAGCGGTGAGAAGTGCAGGTGCTGGCCCAGTGGTGAGAAGTGCAGGTGCTGGTCCAGCGGTGAGAAGTGCAGGTGCTGGCCCAGTGGTGAGAAGTGTAGGAGCTGGCCCAGCGGTGAGAAGTGCAGGTGCTGGCCCAGCGGTGAGAAGTGCAGGTGCTGACCCAGCGGTGAGAAGTGCAGTTGCTGACCCAGCGGTGAGAAGTGCAGGTGCTGACCCAGCGGTGAGAAGTGCAGTTGCTGACCCAGCGGTGAGAAGTGCAGATGCTGTCCCTCCGATGAGAAGTGCTGGTTCTGTCCCTCCGGTGAGAAGTGCTGGTTCTGTCCCTCCGGTGAGAAGTGCTGGTTCTGTCCCTCCGGTGAGAAGTGCTGGCGTTTCTCTGGAGTGAAAAGCTGGTTCTATCACTCTGGTGTGAAGTGCTGGTTCTGTCCCTCGGGTGAGAAGTGCTGGTGTTCCTCTGGAGTGAAGTACTGGCTCTGTCACTCTAGTGTGAAGCGCTAGTTCGGTCACTCTGGTGTGAAGCGCTAGTTCTGTCACTCTGGTGTGAAGCGCTAGTTCTGTCACTCTGGTGTGAAGCGCTGGTTCTGTCCCTCTGGTGTGAAGTGCAGATGCTGTCCCTCTGGTGTGAAGTACAGATGCTGTCCCTCTGGTGTTAAGCGCAGGTGCTGTCCCCCTGGTGTGAAGTGCAGATGCTGTCCCTCTGGTGTTAAGCGCAGGTGCTGTCCCTCCGGTGTGAAGTGCTGGTTCTGTCACTCTGGTGTGAAGTGCTGGTTCTGTCACTCTGGTGTGAAGTGCTGGTTCTGTCACTCTGGTGTGAAGTGCTGGTTCTGTCACTCTGGTGTGAAGTGCTGGTTCTGTCACTCTGGTGTGAAGTGCTGGTTCTGTCACTCTGGTGTAAACCGAGTCTGCACCAGGCGCCTCATTCCCCTGTCACCATCTCAGCATCCTCTACAAGGCTTCGGTGCCTCCTCTCAGACTCGGCATCGCGGCGCTACATCCTCCTACAGGTTCTACCCTCCCTGCCTCCTGTACACACCTTTACTCACTCTGCAGTTATTCACTGCTCACCCTGCGGCCGAACGAAACCCCAGCAGTGATGCAGAGCTGGGATAGATGGTTCTATCACTCTGGCGTAAAGTGCTGGTTCTGTCCCTCGGGTGAGAAGTGCTGGTGTTCCTCTGGTGTGAAGTACTGGTTCTGTCACTCTGGTGTGAAGTGCTGGTTCTGTCACTCTGGTGTAAACCGAGTCTGCACCAGGCGCCTCATTCCCCTGTCACCATCTCAGCATCCTCTACAAGGCTTCGGTGCCTCCTCTCAGACTCGGCATCGCGGCGCTACATCCTCCTACAGGTTCTACCCTCCCTGCCTCCTGTACACACCTTTACTCACTCTGCAGTTATTCACTGCTCACCCTGCGGCCGAACGAAACCCCAGCAGTGATGCAGAGCTGGGATAGATGGTTCTATCACTCTGGCGTAAAGTGCTGGTTCTGTCCCTCGGGTGAGAAGTGCTGGTGTTCCTCTGGTGTGAAGTACTGGTTCTGTCACTCTGGTATGAAGTGCTGGTTCTGTCACTCTGGTGTGAAGTGCAGATGCTGTCCCACTGGTGTTAAATGCCAGTGCTGTCCCTCCGGCTAGAAGCCCCTCTGCTCTGCCTCCAGCACTTTGCCCTCAGCTGCAGGCAGCCCCCGGCCCTATGCCACAGTGCAGGGGCCAAGAGAATGCAGACACTATGAGTGTGGGCGTGAGGCCAGGGCTGCTGGTCAAACCCGGCCCTCGCACCTCCGCGAGGCTTCCCGTGTTTACTCAAAGGGCGGGCCCTGTTTTCCAAGAGCCGAGGAGCACGAGGGACGTGAAACGTGGACGGACCTCACTTTGAACAACAAGCATTGGCAATTCCGATAGGTCTGGCTCATAATTTAAAGTGAAGTTTCAGTCACTGGTGAGTTAGGCGCTCAGTAATTCATCATATATGCACTCTGGCACTCATGCAGCTAACTATTCACTCATGCTTGCATTCACCCACCCATCACTCATGCTTGCATTCACCCACCCATCAGTCGTGCTTGCATTCACCCACCCATCACTCGTGCTTGCATTCCTCCACCCATCAGTCGTGCTTGCATTCACCCACCCATCAGTCGTGCTTGCATTCACCTACCCATCAGTCATGCTTGCATTCCACCACACATCACTCGTGCTTGCATTCCACCACCCATCACTCGTGCTTGCATTCACCCACCCATCAGTCGTGCTTGCATTCACCTACCCATCAGTCATGCTTGCATTCCACCACCCATCACTCGTACTTGCATTCCACCACCCATCAGTCGTGCTTGCATTCACCTACCCATCAGTCATGCTTGCATTCCACCACCCATCACTCGTGCTTGCATTCACCCACCCATCACTCGTGCTTGCATTCTCTCACCCATCAGTCGTGCTTGCATTCACCCACCCATCAGTCGTGCTTGCATTCCACCACCCATCACTCGTGCTTGCATTCACCCACCCATCAGTCGTGCTTACATTCACCTACCCATCAGTCATGCTTGCATTCCACCACACATCACTCGTGCTTGCATTCCACCACCCATCACTCGTGCTTGCATTCACCCACCCATCAGTCGTGCTTGCATTCACCTACCCATCAGTCGTGCTTGCATTCCACCACCCATCACTCGTGCTTGCATTCCACCACCCATCAGTCGTGCTTGCATTCACTTACCCATCAGTCGTGCTTGCATCGACCCACCCATCAGTCATGCTTGCATTCCACCACCCATCACTCGTGCTTGCATTCACCCACTCATCAGTCGTGCTTGCATTCACCCACCCATCAGTCGTGCTTGCATTCACCTACCCATCAGTCGTGCTTGCATCGACCCACCCATCAGTCATGCTTGCATTCCACCACCCATCACTCGTGCTTGCATTCCACCACCCATCAGTCATGCTTGCATTCCACCACCCATCACTCGTGCTTGCATTCTCTCACCCATCACTCGTGCTTGCATTCACCCACCCATCACTCGTGCTTGCATTCACCCACCCATCACTCGTGCTTGCATTCACCCACCCACCACTCATGCTTGCATTCCACCATCACTCGTGCTTGCATTCACCCACCCATCACTCGTGCTTGCATTCCACCATCACTCGTGCTTGCATTCCACCATCACTCGTGCTTGCATTCACCCACCCATCATTCGTGCTTGCATTCTCCCACCCATCACTCGTGCTTACATTCACCCACCCATCACTCGTGCTTGCATTCACCCACCCATCACTCGTGCTTGCATTCACCCACCCACCACTCGTGCTTGCATTCACCCACCCACCACTCGTGCTTGCATTCACCCACCCATCATTCATGCATGCATTCACCCACCCATCACTCGTGCTTGCATTCTCCCACCCATCGCTCATGCTTGCATTCACCCACCCACAAAATTAAAACTCAACAAGCAAGATGCATTAAAAAAAGAATGTAAAGAAAAGAAAACAAATCGCCACCTAAACAAAGCAGGCACATGCTTGCAAAAAAATAAATAAAAATAAACATAGTAGGTGGCCACCTCAAGGTGATAATGTGTGTATGGAATCATTGTTTTTAAATTCCAACATGGCCACCACCTCAGGCAACATGTCAGCCATGTTGGAACAGTAAAACAATGCTATACCACGCAAAGCAGAGCCCAAGGTGTGTTTTTTCAGTAAACATTAGACTGGACGCCATCTTGAATTTGTGTTGTGCACAGAATATCAATTTTGTCCGATCTTGGTACACACAAAAAGATGTTAACATATAGGGACAGATTACAAACTTCCTAGTTTAGAAGGGTAAGAATTAGATGGTGGTAAATTAATTACCAGTTCACCTTAATACATCATTTAAAATGCCCCTTGATTAATGCATTTTTTGGGAGAAAAAACAAATATATCCCCCAGCATGTTTTGCACTTTTCTTGCAGTATCCACTCTCCATCGATGTACATGGATTGTTTAATATACTGACAAGAGTTTTTAACGGTCTGATTAAATGAGATGCCGCTTGAAGAGGAGGTTGCCCAAGGCTAGCGACGGTAAGCAGATTATACCTGATGGGATTTGTAGAGTAGGGCATGAGAGGGACGGGCCCGCTTCAGTGCCTGTCTCGTGAATTCTACTTGGTGGAGACACATACATATTTGCACGTGATTCAGGTAAACCGATGATACCTAAACAGGATCCCTATATGAACCTTGCCCTGTGGAAGCCCAAAGAAAGCAATAGTAGAGATAGAAACGTGTCGACATTGGGAATATGTAGCCCACTTGTCGCATAGCTACTGGCACAGTAAGAAAGCTACGGAGTGGTGCTAAAGAAGGACCAATTTGATAGGTTCTAGATTAATACAATAAGGCTTCGGGACATTTAATGAGACGTTTACAAACACTGGTCAATATACAAAAAAAGTACATTGAAAGAAAGTTTTTGTATAATGTATATTTGTGGATGTATATATATATATATTATCTACTGGCGGTCGCCAGTAGGTAGTTATAGTTAGGACCCTGTTTCCATAGGAAAACCGCAACATTCTATTTTGAATAACTTTGGCGCCGGTCGACGAATCCTCGCGAAATTTTCAAAACTAATGGGGCGCTACGCTCCGCTCCTACCCTGAAAGTCTCGGGGGGATTCGTCAAGCGGGGGCTGAGAAAAAAGGGGGGTCCCAAAACGCGTTTTCCCCATGCATTTTTCCATAGGACCTTTAGACACAGCTACAGCCCGAACGGCTGAACAGAGTTACTTGAAATTTGGCAGAGAGGTAGTCTACAGGTCAAGGAAGTGCCTTTTGTAGGTCTGGTGTAAATCTGTTCAGTAGTTCCAGAGAAAATAGCATTTAAATCAATATATATATCTGTGGCAGCTTACGGTGCGCTTACCGCGCGCTTACGGTAAGCTTACCGTACGCGTACGGTGACGTGCGCGAGCGCGATTCTGATTGGCTGTTAGATCTTAGTAAACATTCGAATCGGTCGAAACCAGGAAGTGTCAGCCGCCATTTTCTCTCTCGCACTCTGAGGGGGGGAGGAAAAACAAAGCTGGATAACATGAAAAGGGGCAGGCTAGACAGCTCCCAACCACATAGCCATGGTTAGGGTGTCACAAAAGAACCCCCAAGGCAAAAAATGCATTTTTTTTTTTAAAAACGCCGATTACGCTTACCGTACGCGTACGGTAAAAAATAAATTTAAAAAAAAACAATATCCACAATTGCCCCACCCCGTGTGCAAAAGGTGCCCGATGGCCACCTTTTGTGCATGGCATATATATCTTAATAGAATAAATAATAGATAACCTTTCACAACGAAGCGCATAATATGTCCGTGTGCGGACGGTGCGTGAAGCGTACATGGCCCATCCAGCGTAACGTGGGCACGCGGTGCACGGCACTAACTGCGTAAAGTGGGCGCGCGGTGCGCGAAGCGCACCGTGCGCGCACGCCACGAACGGCGTAGAGTAACTTAGCATTTAAAAAAACGTACAAATTCACTGAAAAAACCACAGGTTTCACACACGTTATAGTTAGGAATTAGCATTTAAAAAACCTTGCAAATTCAATGAAAAAACCATAGGTTTCACACATGTTACAGTTAGCTGGACATTTCACTCGTAAAAAACCATTGAAATTCCCCCGTTATAGTTAGTGCAGGCAACTATAACTCACGCGACCACAATCCTCTGCTGATGACATATGTGTCTTTATGAAAAAAAAATATTTGTAATATATGTATAGCTAAAATTTAATGGAAGAAGACATGGGCAAATAAGTGTCTAAATACAGTATTAGCATCAGCCTGTGTATGTATGTCTTTTTTGTCATGACGTTGCTGTGGTACAAAACCCTGGCAAACAGCACATGCTGTCTGACCCGGCCCAAAAAGAACTTTAATATATACACTGCAAAATACTATGCATAAAATTACAAATCTATACAAAATTTAAACTGGCAAGAAATATACAACACCTCCTATGTATTATCAGAAGGAAAATCTTATACCCGCAGCATTTGTCAGGTTTCACAATACCAGCCCACTCCACTAATCATTAGGAACCTTGGAGGCAGTAACATAGGGCAATAAAAATCAACCCTTAATGGCCCATTGGCTTTAACAAATGTTTTTCACAATAAATAGGCCAGGCCTACTGGCTTTGTCATAACTGTTTATATTAAACAGATCAAAACTATGCCTTGTGAGATAACTTTTCCCAATGACCCACTCAGGCGTGTGACATTCATGACTGGCTTGTCACTAGAACCAACTCGGATCTGCTGTGCGGGCCAAAAGCTTTCCCAGATGCGCACCATCAGGTATACCGTTCTACAAACACAATCATGTACAATATTACATTTGGCAGAACAATAAGCAACCCTCCCAAGAGAGGGCCTAACAAGGCTTATCACAGTGCAAATCTTCTACTCTAAGAGTTGGTCACAGGCCTTACCCAGTGCTTCATATGTATAAAAAGAATCAAGTGCCAGGGCTCCTGTCAGGCGGCCACTGCAGCCTGTATCACCCATTGCCCCCACCAGCGCTGCTAATGAAAGGACCGACACAACTACTAACCTTCACACTCCTACAAGTGTGATAATTTGGACTATTCCAGGCCCCCAAAGCTATCAGAATGGCTTGGGCGACAGGGAATAGTCATTTTAATGTATATTGAATAAAAAATTAACTGTTGTTGTGGTCATCTCTAAATTAGCAAGACAGCGCCACCTTGTGGCAGAGTATCACAAGCGGCAGTGTTGACAATTAAGTGCCAGTGCCGAGCACCAGAAAGCACAGGCTCAAATTAAGCACTGGGCATAACCAACACCAAACTCTTGATCACTGGCTTGTCATCATAACCAACTCGGGCTTAAGGTATTGCGCATAATCTTTCTAAAAAAAAAAAAACAAGAACTCTTTTTTCTGTGAAAGCACACGCTTATTAACCACTCAGTGCACAGAGAAAAACATTAGCATGTGGGTTACCAAATAGGCATCATGGCAACGGTCTGGTAAGCCAGACCTAAAAGGTAGGCAAGAAGGTCCCAAAGGAAACAGACCAGAACTCATCGGGGGCACGGAGCGCATTGCCCTCTCCAGACCACTGCCACTTTCTACAACTTACCTGTGTGGTTTCACTAGTCAACATGATAGCAAGATGTACTCTGCCGTTCAGTCTTCTGAGGGATGTATCTCTCCAAAAGAGTAGAACCTCGGTCTTATTTGAGTTTAATTTGAGACAGTTCTCGGCCATCCAATCACTGACACATCTCATGCACTCCTTAACATTCTGAGCTATACCAGGATTATTGTTCGAGATTGATACAATAATCTGGGTATCATCAGCGTATGACACCAATTCACACCCATGGGATTTGATCAAACGCGCCAGAGGGGCAACATACATGTTAAAAAGGGTAGGCTCAATGACGAGCCCTGTGGCACCCCACAAGGAAGACTGAAGCATTTGGATTTGTGCCCTCCTACTTCAACGAATTGTTCGCGATTGAGCAGGAATGATCTGAACAGTTCTAGAGCTAGGCCTTCAACTCCTACTTCCTGAAGTCGGTGTATTAGAATGCCATGATCCACTGTGTCAAAGGCGGCTGATAGGTCTAATAATATCACAGCTGCCGATCCTTTATCAACTGCCCGTCTGACTTCCTCCGCTGCAGTGATTAGGGCCCGGTCTGTGCTGGGCTCTGAAACCATAGTGAGTGGAGTCCAAAATATAGTTGTTCTCAATAAAAGCAATTAATTCCCCATTCATATTTCTCCAGTACCTTTGCTGGAAGCGGTAGACGGGAAAGAGGGCGGTAATTTTCTGCATCTGTTTTATCCAGATGTATTTTTTTTTTAGCAGGGGCAGGATTGAGGTTTTCTTCCATATTGTGGAAAAGTCCCGGTTTCAATGGCCCTCCATGAGTGGAAAGGCAACAGACTCTACCAACAGATGGGTTACTCCGGGGAGGACGTGGATCAGAGGGGATCCGGATTTTGTGGCTAAAAGAAGTTTTGAAGTTTGTTCTTGAGAAAGCAGTGTGAAATTTGAGAGGCGGGGAGGGGCGGCTTTGGATCCAAAGGGGGACTGATCTGGAGTCCGGCTTGAAGTGCTAGACTGAAGGCCCTGGGAATTAATAGATCGCATCGCAAAGGTATTATAGATGGCGGAGACTTTATTGCAGAAAGAGGTAGCCAGTTTATCACAGAAAGCTTCATCTATTCAGCTATCATTAGTCTCTTTTGTCTTGCACTTGACGGAGTTTCAGCACCGTTGAGAAGAGCTCCTTGGAATTACTCTTAGCGCCTTCAATCTTTTCTGAGAAGTAACTGATTTTAGTTTTTTTGATCAATTCTTTGTGAAGTGCCAGTCTTGTCTTCTATAATTCTTTCTACGGGATAGTTGTGTCATTTTATTATTACAAGTGAGTAAAGGAGGTGTTTTTGTATTACAAAGTAGCTGTGTAATATTTTTTAATAGGTGAGCAGAGATGGCATTTTCTTATTACAATATAGTAGTTGTGTATTTATCTTTTTATATGTAAGCAACAACATTATTACCAGGAAATCACAATGACACTGCTACCTTTAATAAAGAAAATAGATTGAATAGAGCACCCTCTGCCATACATTATGAGGATAAATGTGGGAACGGTTATGGTGTGAACATCTATTATAGGGAATAAAATACTCTCTGCCATACATTTTGAGGATATTACAGAGTTCCATGACCTTATAAAGGAACTCGGCCTATAGACTGGTTCCTCTAAATGGTCATGGAAATCCTCAGAGACTTGCAATATCCTTATAACGAGCCGCAGTGGGTACTTTATCCCATATATAACTACCTAAAGCGTGAGGAAGGTAAACCCGCTGCCATAAATATCTTCTTTCTGCTGTAGAGTTTGTCGACAAAACCAGATCTGAAAAAGGAAAAGCCATGTTTCCTTATAGTCTGGCTTGACAGCGCAGCTGTCCCCAGACAATTATGTGAGAATCAGCAAGCGAGGGGCTTTGGCTCCGCCCACATGCTGAGAGCCAGGAGTGCATGTTTTAATTGGGCAGAAGGTGTGTGCTTCCACAAAAGTGTGCTCGCACTTCACAGAGCTGTGACTATTTTGTTATTTATCCAGTTGCCGGAGCTTGAACTTTCAGCTGCACATACAACATTGTAATGCTATTAAAATACCTTAGATAACTAGATAATGCATGATGCTTTTCTGTGGCAGCAGCACAGATGGGAGGAGCACAGTCATTAACCCATATGGGTTTTTAGGTCTGGCCTGGCAGTGCAACATTCACCTGACCTTTTAACTTAGACCAATACTGTTCAACAGTTCTTTGCTTCCACAAAAGACATCCCCGGTCTCCTGCTAGTCACTTGTAATGCTTCACATGACCACACAAACAACCCTTTACAGCCAGACCTACTGGAATTGCCAATGCTTGTATAAAGCACACCTTTGAGAACGCTCCACGTCTGCGTTTCCCATCAGCAGGCACTGTGACGTCAGAACTCGACTGTAATAAGTTATTAAGAGTGAGCGGCCACGTAACTTCTTTATTACAGGCAAATAGGGAGGTCACAAATCACCAGTAATAAGGTAATTAGAGACAGGGTTTATCACATGGACTGCAGGCTCTCATGTGGTATACATTAATAACTTGTTTTTTTATACATAGCCCTTTCTACTACACTTTTCCCGTTACTATCACCCCACAAACCAGAACTTACACTGCCGGCCTCAGGAGGATGGAAACCGGGGCCAGCTCTACCACTCCGGACCTGCAGCCAGCACATGGCTCACTGAGCTAACATGCTCACAAAAGTGCATCTACAATTAAGGTTGTGTTGTGTCTCTTAAAAATGGGCTAAAACGATGCCCTGCTCCTCCCTCTGCCAGGACAGCAGATGGAAGCAGTCTGGGCCCAGGGCCAGACCTGATGCCAAGGGAAGAGGTGCCCAATCTGGGCCCAGGCCTAATGGTAATGAGAAAGACGCACTGGCAAAGCCAAGAGGTCTGACTCTAATGTGATAATGCTTATAAACACAAGCACAGAGAAGTGTATCTTTGTGTGCATTAGTGCATTAAAACCAGGTGCGATGGCACATGAAAAGCTAGGCCACAGACATAAAAAGGTTTTTTTGTTTATAATCCCCCGTTCACTTAAAACGCTTTCGACCTACTAAATCAAGCACAGACGAACTTTGCCCTGCACGAGCACATTATAGAGTGATTACCGGTTTTATAAGTTGATGCATTTCACATCATTTGTCGCCCTTCTCTGTTGTAAGCTTAGGAGTCATTTAAGATGTGGGAGCCTCGTGCGAGCAAAAGATGTGAAGTGTGCGACGGACACCAGACATTATCTGCTCGAACCCGTCTCCTGCTAGCATCCAGGTGTATGTGCAAGACGGACAGGTGTGTGTGCAGGCAATGAAGCTCAGGGTGAAGGAGTATGGCCAGGTGTATGCAGGTAATGCAGCTCAGAGTGAAGGTTTAGGGACAGGTGTGTGCAGGTGATACAGCACAGGGTGAAGGTGTAGGAACAGGTGTGTGCAGGTGATGCAGCTCAGGGTGAAGATGTATGGACATGTGTGCACACGTAATGCAGCTCAGGGTGAAGGTGTATGAACAGGTGTGCACAGGTAATGCAGCTCAAAGTGAAGGTGCATGGACAGGTGTGTGCAGGTAAAACCGCTCGATGTGAAGATGCATGGACAGGTGTGTGCAGGTAATGCAGGTCAGGGTGAAGGTGTATGGACAGGTTATCCAGGTGATGCGGCTCAGGGTGAAGGTGTATGAACAGGTGTGCACAGGTAATGCAGCTCAAAGTGAAGGTGCATGGACAGGTGTGTGCAGGTAAAACCGCTCGATGTGAAGATGCATGGACAGGTGTGTGCAGGTAATGCAGGTCAGGGTGAAGGTGTATGGACAGGTTATCCAGGTGATGCGGCTCAGGGTGAAGGTGTATGGACATGTGTGCACACGTAATGCAGGTCAGTGTGAAGGTGCAAGGACAGGTGTGTGCAGGTGAGGCAGCTCAGGGTGAAGGTGTATGAACAGGTGTGTGCAGGTGATGCATCTTCGGTGAAGGTGTATGGACAGGTGTGTGCAGGTTACACTGCTCAGAGTGAAGGTGTATGGACACGTGATGCAGCTCAGTGTGAAGGTGCAAGGACAGGTGTGTGCAGGTGATGCAGCTCAGGGTGAAGGTGCATGAACAGGTGTGTGCAGGTGATGCATCTTGGGTGAAGGTGTAGGGACAGGTGTGTGCAGGTGATGCGGCTAAGGGTGAAGGTGTATGAACAGGTGTGTGCAGGTGATGCATCTTGGGTGAAGGTGTATGGACAGGTGTGTGCAGGTTACACTGCTCAGAGTGAAGGTGTATGGACAGGTGATTTAGCTCAGGGTGAAAGTGTATGAACAGGTGTGTGCAGGTGTTGCATCTTGGGTGAAGTTGTATGGACATGTGTGTGCGGGTAATACCGCTCAGTGTGAAGGTGTAAAAACTATTGTCTGCAGGGGACACTGTTCAGAGTGAAGGTGTAACAAATGGGTGTCTCCAGGGGATACCGTTCAGTGTTAAGGTGTAAAGACACGTGTGTGCAGGGGACATCATTCAGTGTGAAGGTGTAGGTACAGGTGTGCGTAAGTGATGCAGCTCAGGGTGAGGATGTATGGACAGGTGTGTGCAGGTGATACAGCTCAGGGTGAAGGTGTATGGACAGGTGTGTGCAGGTGATACAGATCAGGGTGAGGGTGTATGAACAAGTGTGTGAAGGTGATACAGCTCATGGTGAGGGTGCAGGGACAGTGGTGTGCAGGTGATACAGCTCAGGGTGTATGAACAAGTGTGTGCAGGTGATACAGCTCTGAGTGAGTGTTGGAAGAGGAGATCTCAGGGGGGTTACAGAACACGTTCCTGACCACCCCGTGACCCACCTCTCCCAGAATAAGGCCGAGCACCGGCGGGGAGGCCCTTCCAGGAAGGGGACTCGTACTTTAGGATCGCACTCGCTGAGCTGGCACTACTTGACAAAGGGACACCACACAGTAGGGTTCAGTAAACGGAGATCTTTATCTAAGATTCTTTGGATCTTTATGATCCGCAAGGTAGTCTTTGGTCAATACAACAAGCTTGGTAATTCCTTGACAAAGGGGATTGGGGTAGCGGGACAGTTTTAGGTTCAGAGTCAATGCCGAGTATCCTTCGCACAGCTCTCAATCCTCGAGCCGGGGGGCACGGTACAGGCTTGGGTCCAGCCGGACCAGGGTATTCTCGAGCCGCGACCACGTCCGCAGGGCTCCGGTAGGAAGGAAATGTCAATCGGGAGATCTTTGGGGAGCCGCGATTCACTCGGCAGGCTCAGCTGGTCTTAGGGATGGGGGGAGCCTGCGAGTCTGGGGGCGGTGTTGGGATTTTTATAGGCTGCTTGGCACTTAGATTCTTTCAGGGTGGACTGGGAGGGACTCCAGACAACCAGCATGCGGGGAGCCAGCTCCCTGGGGGTCCGGAGGGCGATCGAAACCCTCTGTTGAGAGGAGGTCAGAGGTGTGACAGAGACTACTCCTCCCTGTCTTGCTTGGGGGGGGGGTTCCCTCTCCCTTGGCCGGGCATGGCGCGTTCAGGGTCTAGGTTTCGCTGGGGCCCCGGTCCGGCCATCGGGACATCGGGACATGGTGGCCAGGGGTCTTCAGTGGCTACGGGGTGGGAAGGATGGGCGGCTATAACCCGGGACCAGGGGTGGTGTATGGGTTGGGTCTGGGGCTAGTGGTCAAGGAGGCCCACGCCATGAGGCCGGGCCCCACACGCGCCCCCCCCCCCAGCTGAAAGTCGGGGAGAACTACCCATCCTCTTGGGGGTTCTCTTCGATGAGGCGGAAGAATCGGGACAGGCCGTCAGCGTTGGCATGGTCAGTACCTGGGCGATGCTCTACGGTGAAGTCCATCCCCTGGAGGGAGATCGACCATCGCAGTAGTTTGGGGTTTTCTCCTCTCAATTGCATCAGCCACCGTAAGGATCGGTGATCTGTTTGTACTCGGAAGTGGGTTCCGAACAAGTAAGGCCGTAGTTTCTTTAGTGCCCAGACTACTGCGAAGGCCTCTCTCTCAATGGTGCTCCACCGTCGTTCCCGGGGTAGTAGCCTTCGGCTGATGAAGGCTACAGGCTGGTCTAGGCCCTTCTCGTTGAACTGTGAGAGGACGGCCCCGATCCCGTGCTCCGAAGCGTCCGTCTGGACTACAAATTCCTTGGAGTAATCGGGGGCTTGGAGCACGGGGGCCGTACACATCGCGGGTTTTAGGGCGTCGAACGCCTCTTGGCAAGGGGAGGTCCATTGTACTCTCGTCGGCTGCTTCTTGGAGGTTAGCTCTGTGAGGGGGCCTACTATGCTGCCGTAGTTTTTAATGAATCTTCGGTAGTAGCCGGTGAGGCCTAAGAAGGCCCGGACTTCGGTCTGTGTCGCCGGAGGCTCCCAGGCCAAGATGGCATCGATCTTGGGCTGGAGGGGGGCGACCTGCCCGCTCCCGACCTGGTGTCCCAGGTAAACCACGGAACCTTGTCCAATTTGACATTTGCTGGCTTTGACAGTTAGGCCCGCTTGGCGCAGGGCCATCAGCACCTGTCGGAGGTGCTGGAGGTGTTCGGCCCATTGGGAGCTGAACACCGCAATGTCGTCTAGGTACGCGGCGCTGGACTCTTCCAGCCCGGCCAGGACCCTGTTGACCAGCCGCTGGAAGGTGGCCGGGGCATTTTTCATTCCAAAGGGCATGACTCGGAAGCGATAGTGCCCATCTGGGGTGGAGAAGGCGGACCGCTCCTTGGCTCCCTCGGTGAGCGCAATTTGCCAGTATCCGCAGGTCAAGTCAAAGGTGCTGAGGTAGTGAGCAGCCCCCAGGCGGTCAATGAGCTCGTCTGCGCGGGGGATAGGGTGAGCGTCGACTCGGGTGACCGCGTTGAGCCCCCGGTAGTCCACACAGAACCTTAGTTCGGGGGCGACCCCCGGGGCCGCTGCTTTCGGAACCAGTACCACGGGGCTAGCCCATGGACTGTCGGAGGGTTCGACCACCCCTAGGGCTAGCATCTTGGCTACCTCGGCCTGGATGCAGGTCCGGACCCTGTCAGGGACGCTGTAGGCTCTGTGCCGTACGGGCGGGCTGTTTCCGATATCCACGTCGTGGACACACCAGTCGGTGACCCTGGGGGTGAGGGAGAAGAGGTCTGCGAATTGCCCCAATAGCTGGCGGCAATAGTCGTATTGTTGGGGGGTGAGAGAGGAGGAAAGTCTCACTCCTTCTATAGAGCCATCCTTCTCTTTCGCGCACAGGAGGTCCGGGAGGGGCTCGGTGTCCTCCTCGGCCCCATCGTCGGTGGCCAGGAGCAAACTCAGCTCCGTCCTCACAAAGTGAGGTTTGAGGCGGTTCACGTGGAGGACCCGGAGGGTGTTCCGAGGGGACTGGACGTCAACTAAATAAGTGACTTGACTCTTTCGCTCTACGACCTTGAAGGGTCCAGTCCATTTGTCTTGGAGAGCGCATGGTTTCACCGGGGCCATCACCCAGCCCTGTTGGCCCGGCTGGAACTCGACCAGAGTGGCATTCTGGTCATACCAGCGCTTCATCTCCTCCTGGCTAGTCTAGAGGTTTGCTTCGGCGAGCTCTCGGAAATTCCGAGTCTGGTTCCGGAGCGCCAAGATGTATCGGAATACATCTTGGGGGAGCCCTCGGGGGGTGGTCTCCCAGCCCTCCTTGACCAGGCTCAGGGGTCCCCGGACGGGGTGCCCATAGAGCAATTCGAATGGGCTGAATCCCAGGGATTTTTGGGGAACTTCCCGGTATGCGAACAGGAGGCAGGGGAGGAGAACGTCCCACCTGCGACGGAGGGGCTCTTCGAGGCCCATGATCATCCCCTTCAGGGTCCAGTTAAACCGTTCCACTAGACCATTGCCTTGGGGATGGTACGGGGTGGTGAATTTTTACGATACCCCGCATTGCTGCCATAAGGACTTCATGTACTTCGAGATAAAGTTAGTGCCGCGATCACTCACAACCTCGCGAGGGAACCCCACGCGGGAGAATATCCCCATCAAGGCCCGTCCCACCACGGGGGCCGTCACGGTTCGGAGGGGAATGGCCTCGGGGTAGCGGGTGGCATGGTCCACCAGTACGAGGATGAACCGGTGGCCTTGGGCTGTCCTTGGGTCCAGAGGTCCCACGATGTCTATCCCCACCCGCTCGAAGGGGGTACTAACGACGGGGAAGGGTTGTAGTGGCGCTTTGCGCTTTCTGCCACTTTTTCCGCTGGCCTGGCACGTGGGACATGACTTACAGTGGGCTTCGACATTAGCTCGCATCTTGGGCCAATAGAAGTGGGTGACTAAGCGATGATAGGTTTTGTCTTGGCCCAAGTGTCCCGCCAGGGGTACATCGTGGGCTAGGCCCAGGAGGAGGTCTAGGAAGCGCAGGGGTACCACCAGTACCCGGGCCGATCCTAGCTCGGCAGACTTCTGCTCACTGTACAGGAGGTCGTTTTCCCAATACACCCAATGGGTTCCGGACTTGTCGCCCGCCGCCTGGGCTTCGGCCTGCTGCCGGAGTCCGATGAGGGAAGGGCAGGTGGCTTGTTCTCTGCAGAACTCTTCCCGGGAGGGGCCCCCCTCGGAGCGCCATTGCGCCAACTCAGGCAGGTCACCTAGCTCCGTCATTTGCTCGGGGTTCTCATATACTGGCCCGTTGTCGGGGATGGGCTCCCCTTCCAGGGGGAGGTCATCGGGCTCGGGTAGCCTGTCCCCGTCCCTCGGGGATGTCGGCTGGGTTCAGGGTTTGGGCCTCACCTCCCTCGAGGGGAGGCGATCGGGCTGACATGGAGCGCGTGGTGGCGCACACCCATTCGGGTAGGCCCATCATTCCTAGGTGGGCCCTTCGTTCCACCTGGGAGCTCTTGAGGTCGTTGCCCAGGAGGCAGTCTACGGGCTGGGAGGTTCGGACGGCCACTCTCAATTTACCAGTTACTCCCCCCCCATTCGAAGGGTACCAGGGCCATCCGGCAGAGGCTCTTGGAATTGTCCGAGGATATAACTGGACAGAAGATGTCGGGAAGTATCTGGTCTTCGGCTACCAGGTGGCAGTGGACCGCGGTGACACTCGCCCCGGTGTCGCGGAGGGCCTCGACGCAGTGCCCATTGACCGTCACCTGCTGTCGGTATTTCTTGGTGTTGGCGGGTAAGGCAGTTCTGGGAACCATTTCTCTGTCTCCTAGGGAGACCAGGGCCATGGCTGCAGGCTCCCACTCCTCGGTGTCCTCTATCTCCTCCCCTAAGGCCACGGTGGCCATATGTCGGGCTGGGGGAGCGGTCGCTGGCGTAGTGGCCAGTCTGTTGGCAACAGTAACATGTGATCTTGTCTCGGGGTCCCTGCCTCCCCGGGGGCCCCGTGCT
The DNA here is from genome assembly GCF_964204655.1 of Triturus cristatus. NCBI lineage: Eukaryota > Metazoa > Chordata > Amphibia > Caudata > Salamandridae > Triturus > Triturus cristatus. The sequence continues at coordinate 1,183,670,212 of NC_140594.1, read as the reverse complement.
GGCTGGAGGTGGTGCTGGAAAGTGCAGGAGTTGGTTTCTTGGGGGACTATGATGGGGGCCTGCCTGGAATTCCCTCTGTCTTCCCTGGTTTCCCCCAACCCTCTGGCGGGGAGGTCCCTGACTGTTGTGGTTCCGTGAATTCTGAACCCATTCAATGAAGGTTGCCGTATCGTGATGATTTTGGTATCAGCGAACCGCAACTGACAAGTGCGGTATGCGTAAGCGTTTTCGTCATGCTACACCGATGGATCCACTGTGTATTTGACGATCTAGTCTGCACCCGTGGGTTCCATTTTGTGCATAACCGCCATTTTGTGGTTGCCCTCACATAGGCTAATGACTACAGGATGACTGTGGCCAAGCGAGCCTCTAGGGACGCATACACCTTAGTTTGAGCTTGTGTTGACTTCAGTTTGACCTGCGTCAACTGACCCTGTTGCCCGAGGCTAAACTTGTTGAGCCAGTACCTTGTTAAGCAGCTGGTCAGATAGAGATCAAAGAGCAGGACATTATTGATTCTATGGCACACGCACACACCCCTCTATCTTTCTGCTCATCTGTTTCTGCTCCTTACTTTTATGGCCTTATGGCCTAATTATTGATTTGGGTTGAGGTCTTTTATGGTGGGCCCGTCCGGCCTGTTCGAACAAGAATGCTGGAGTTTTGCCTTGTCATTGGCGATGGGTTGGATAACTGAAAGTGGGTTTGTCGTTATGTGATGCCTCTGTGAATATATTCCTCTGATTGGTCAAATTTGTGAGTAATTGGTGCTAGCCAGGAACGTGGTTTTTGGCATAAAAGACGATGCTCCGCTCTATTATGTTGAGCAGTCTCCTGAGAACATACACCGTGTTGTACTTCTAGGACCTCTGTTACTGGCTGCAGCTAATAAAATTGATCTTTAAAGTCAACAGAAGAATCCCGCGTCTCTGTACTCTAAGACAGGTGAACCCGAAGACAGGTGAACCCGAAGACTTCGGGCGTGTCCCCTGCGCCGCTGGGTTTAAATCCCGGTTCTTCACTGTGGCGGCCGTAGTCTCCCACGGGGCCCCGGGGGGCCCGGCTGTTCACCCAGCGGTCAGCTTCAACAGCCAGTTTCCACGGATCTGTGAGCTTGCTGTCGAGGAGGTGCTGGCGTAACTCTACAAAGCAATTTGCGGACAAGTGTTCCCATGCGATCAGGTCGAACAGCTCCTCAAAGGTGGAGACCTTGCTGCCCTTGATCCACCCGTCTAAGGCTCGGCTGTAAAAGTTCACGTACTCCACCCACGTAGTACCGGGTATCTTTTTGCAGTCTCGGAACCTTTGCCGGTACATCTCGGGGGTGAGTCCATATCTCGCTAACAGGGCCTCCTTCATGCGGCTGTACGAATTTAGCACAGTGGAGGGCAGGTCCAGCAGGGTGTCTCTCCCCTCGCTCAGGAACCGGCCCCACAAGCCAGCCCCCCAATCCTTCTGTGGGACTCGGTGGGAGGTCATGGCGACCTCGTAGGCCTTGAACCATTGCTGGATGTCGTCGTTCTTGTAATATTCTTTCACCACATCCTTGGGAATGTGGACCTTTGGTTCCACCGGGGGAGACGTTCCTTGATTCCCCGGGGTCTGGATTCCTCATTCTTGGCCTTGAGCTCGATCTCTTTTAGGCTGCGCTCATGTTCCAGTTGCAGCTTTTTTTCTTCGTGCTCTCGCTGGCGTTTCTTCTCTTTAAGTTCCCCTTGTAGGCGTAATTATTCTACAGCTAACGTTTTCTCAGCTAATTTTAGCTCTCCCTCTATCTTTAGCTTGGCCAGTTCTAGTTCGTGGCTGCGTCTCCTTTCCCGGTCTGCTAGTTCTTCTGGGGATATGCCACCCTCTGGGACGTTGCTCCTTACCGGGGTGCTTCGAAGCTCGTTCGGCGGCTCCATCCGTCGACCGCCTCCTTCAGTTTGGGGAAGGGAATCTCCGGACTCTACTCCGGCCTTCAATGCTTTCTGGAAATCTTCTTTGGTGCTTAATCCGGTGGTAGCGATTGCAAGGTCTTTGCAAAACTGTTTTAATTCTCGGTGCGTATACTCTTCGAACCGGTCCTCTAGGAACGTAGAACTCGCGTTGGTTCCTGTGGTACTCATGGCGGTTCCTTCTTCCATCTTTGTTCGGTAGTGCGTCAGCCGTTTACTGTACGATCTCTAGGTGTCGGCTCGGATCCCGTCGCCTGCCACCAAATGTTGGAAGGGGCGATCTCAGGGGGGTTACGGAACACGTTCCTGACCACCCCGTGACCCACCTCTCCCAGAATCAGGCCGAGCACTGGCGGGGAAGCCCTTCCAGGAAGGGGACTCGTACTTTATGATCGCACTCGCTGAGCTGGCACTTCTTGACAAAGGGACACCACACAGTAGGGTTCAGTAAACGGAGATCTTTATCTAAGATTCTTTGGATCTTTATGATCCGCAAGGTAGTCTTTGGTCAATACAACAAGCTTGGTAATTCCTTGACAAAGGGGATTGGGGTAGCGGGACAGTTCTAGGTTTAGAGTCAATGCAGAGTATCCTTCGCACAGCTCTCAATCCTCGAGCCGGGGGACACGGTACAGGCTTGGGTCCAGCCGGACCAGGGTATTCGAGCCGCGACCACGTCCGCAGGGCTCCGGTAGGAAGGAAATGTCAATCGGGAGATCTTCGGGGAGCCGCGATTCACTCGGCAGGCTCAGCTGGTCTTACAGTTGGGGGGAGCTGTGAGTCTCTCAGCGGGCTCCGATGGTCTTAGGGACAGGGGGAGCCGCGAGTCTCTCAGCAGGCCCCGGGGTTCGTAGTGTTCTCGGGAGCCGCGACGACGTCAGTAGGGCTCAGATGGTTTCCAAGGATCAGGTAGTGTCCTTCTTTGCAGGTTCGTCGAGCCGCGACCAGGTCCGCAGGGCTCTCTTAGTTCCAGGTCTTCTCTACCCCAGTCCCCTCAGCACCCCCTGTTATACGCCTCATTCTCTTTGAAGTCCGGCGTCCACACAGAGAGGGGTCTTGGCTTCTGGGGGCGGTGTTGGGATTTCCTGCCACTCGGCTCTTTGATCCTTTCAGGTTGGCCTGGGAGGGACTCCAGACACCCAGCATGCGGGGAGCCAGCTCCCTGGGGGTCCGGAGGGCGATCGAAACCCTCTGTTGAGAGGAGGTCAGAGGTGTGAGAGACTACTCCTCCCTGTCTTGCTTGGGGGGGGTTCCCTCTCCCTTGGCCGGGCAGGACGCGTTCAGGGTCTAGGTTTCGCTGGGGCCCCGGGCCGGCTATCGGGACATCGGGGATATGGTGGCCAGGGGTCTTCGGTGGCTACGGGGTGGGAAGGACGGGCGGCTATAACCCGGGACCAGGGGTGGGGTATGGGTTTGGTCTGGGGGCTAGTGGTCAAGGAGGCCCACGCCACGAGGCCAGGCCCCACAGTGAGGGTGTATGGACAGGTGTGTGCAGGTGATGCAATTCAGAGTGAAGAAGTATGGACTGGTGTGTGCAGGTAACACCGCTCAATGTGAAGGTGTAGGGACATGTGTGTGCAGGCGATGCAGCTCACTGTGAAGGTGTGTGCAGTTGTGTGCTGGTGATGCAGCTCACTGTGAAGGTGTGTGCAGGTGATGCAGCTCACTGTGAAGGTGTGTGCAGGTGATGCATCTCAGTGTGAAGGTGTGTGCACAGGTGTGTGCAGAGGATGCAGCTCAGTGTGAAGGTCTGTGCAGGGGATGCAGCTCACTGTGCAGGTGTGTGCTGTGATGCAGCTCACTGTGAAGGTGTGTGCTGGTGATGCAGCTCACTGTGAAGGTGTGTGGACAGGTGTGTGCAGGTGTTGCATCTCAGTGTGAAGGTGTGTGCACAGGTGTGTGCAGGGGATGCAGCTCAGTGTGAAGGCGTGTGCAGGTGTGTGCAGGGGATGCAGCTCACTGTGCAGGTGTGTGCTGGTGATGCAGCTCAGTGTGAAAGTGCACGGAGAGGTGTACCGCAGCTCATGGTGAGGGTGCAGGGACAGGTGTGTGCTGGTGATACAGCTCACTGTGAAGGTGTGTGCAGGCGATGCAGCTCACTGTGAAGGTGTGTGGACAGGTGAGTTCAGGTGATGCAGATCACTGTGAAGGTGTGTGCAGGTGTGTGCTGGTAATGCAGCACAGTATGAAGGTGTGTGGACAGGTGTGTTCTGGTGATGCCGCTCAGGGTGAGGGTGTTTGGGCAGGTGTACTGGTGATGCAGCTCAGTGTGAAGGTGCATGGACATGTGTGTGCAGGTGATGCAGCTCACTGTGCAGGTGTGTGGACAGGTGAGTTCAGGTGATGCAGCTCACTGTGAAGGTGTGTGCAGGTGTGTGCTGGTAATGCAGCTCAGTGTTGTGAAGGTGTGTGGACAGGTGTGTGCAGGTGATGCAGCTCACTGTGAAGGTGTGTGGACAGGTGAGTGCAGGTGATGCAGCTCACTGTGAAAGTGTGTGGACAGGTGAGTGCAGGTGATGCAGCTCACTGTGAAGGTGTGTGCAGGTGTGTGCTGGTAATGCAGCTCAGTGTGAAGGTGTGTGGACAGGTGTGTGCTGGTGATGCCGCTCAGGGTGAGGGTGTATGGGCAGGTGTGCTGGTGATGCAGCTCAGTGTGAAGGTGCATGGACATGTGTGTGCAGGTGATGCAGCTCACTGTGCAGGTGTGTGGACAGGTGAGTGCAGGTGATGCAGCTCACTGTGAAGGTGTGTGCAGGTGTGTGCTGGTAATGCAGCTCAGTGTTGTGAAGGTGTGTGGACAGGTGTGTGCTGGTGATGCCGCTCAGGGTGAGGGTGTATGTGCAGGTGTGTGCAGGTGATGCAGCTCACTGTGAAGGTGTGTGCAGGTGTGTTAGACGGACCGGGAGGGTCGGCCGAGGACAAGGGGAGAGGTCTCCGGGGAGAGCCGTCTCCAGCGATCGTACAGACAAATAACTTCCCCCCCACAGACAGATACCACACAAGGAGATGAGTTAGCGTTCTTTATAAGCACTTCTTAAGGTACGATGAAAAGGTACAAGGAGGTCTGGACTCAGGGGTCCCCTCGATTCAAGTCTCTCAAGATGGGAAAAGGGGGTAGTGGGACAGTCTGGTTACCAGTCTGGTAGTTGAGATGGTATGGTGGGTAGCTCACAATCCTCGAGCTTGGTGGTCTAGCTGGTACGGGCCGCGGCAGCGCCAGCAGGTCCCGGTGAAGATGGTCGATACACGGTCCGCGGCAGCGCCAGCAGGTCCCAGTGAAGATGGTCGATGTACGGTCCGCGGCAGCGCCAGCAGGTCCCGGTGAAGATGGTCGTTACAACGGGCCGCGGCAGCGCCAGCAGGTCCCGACGAGGATGGATGTTGCAGAAGGCCGCGGCAGCGCCAGCAGGCAGGACGATGGTTCACAAGATAGGGCTACGGCAGCGCCAGTAGTCCGTCAAGGCTGAGTTCTCTCGGTGTCTCTCGACTCCAGGATACAACTGCCTTCCTGCTCCGGAGCTGCTCCAGTTATAGGGCACGCGCCCTTTGATGTCCGGACCCTCGCACTTGGAGGTCGGAGGGTCCGGGATGAAGGTGTCCAGACACTCAGCGGGGGGTGGAGCCGGTGCCTGGGGGAGCTGGAGGCGATCGTCACCTGGCGGGGGAGAGTCCTTGGCGCTTCGTTCTCCCATTGACCTGCCAAGTGGTCCGCTCACCTCCTGGGTGGATGGTGGTGCCGGGATGTCGGGGCCGGCCAGGCCCAGGGTTAGGGTCGGGGGGAGGCCACGCGGCCTCGTGGCGCAGGGCCCAAGATGGCGGCTTGACCCGGCCGAGGGAGCCGGTGGTGGCTTGGGCCCGTGATGCATGGAGGTCCGAGGGCAGGAGTTCCGTCGGGAGACGGGGTGCGGGTGATTCTCGTGGGTCACGCCTGGCGGGCCGGGGCTTGGGCCCTGTCATGCGGGGAGGGAGCAAGCCCTTCGTGTGGCCTGTCCAACATGCATCCCCCCAGCTGAAGGCGGGGAGAGTCACCCATCTTCTTGGGGACTCTCCTCGTCGAGGCGGAAGAAGCGTGACAGGCCATCTGCGTTGGCGTGGTCTTGGCCCGGTCGGTGCTCCACGGTGAAGTCCATTCCCTGCAGGGAGATGGACCAGCGCAATAGTTTTGGGTTCTCCCCCCGCATCTGCATCAGCCACTGCAGGGGTCTATGGTCGGTTTGTACCCGGAAGTGGGTACCGAAGAGATAGGGCCGGAGCTTTTTGAGGGCCCACACCACTGCGAAGGCCTCCCTCTCGATTGTGCTCCAGCGCTGTTCTCAGGCCAGGAGGCGTCGGCTGATGAAGGCCACCGGCTGGTCATGACCCTCGGGGTTCACTTGGGAAAGAACCGCTCCGATGCCGTGGTCGGAGGCGTCTGTCTGTACCACGAATTCCCGACTGTAATCGGGGGCCTGGAGCACAGGGGCGGTGCACAGGGCGGCCTTCAGCTTTTCGAAGGCCGCTTGACAATCGGGGTCCAGTTAATCCGCTTCGGTTGGTTCTTGGACGTGAGACCCGTGAGGGGCCCCACAATGCTGCCGTAGTCCCTCACGAACCGCCGGTAGTAGCCGGTGAGCCCCAAGAAGGCTCGGACTTCGGTCTGGGTGACGGGGGGCTGCCAGGACTGGATGGCAGCAATTTTAAGTTGCAGTGGGGCCACCAGCCCGCTTCCCACCTGGTGCCCCAGGTAGGTCACGGACCCTTGACCAATTTGGCATTTGCCGGCCTTAATCGTGAGGCCGGCCCGCTGGAGGGCCTGTAGGACCTCCTGGAGGTGGAGGAGGTGGTCGGACCAGTGGCGGCTGTATACAGCGATATCGTCCAGGTAGGCAGCGCTGAACTCTTCGAGCCCCGCCAATACCTGGTTCACAAGACATTGAAATGTAGCGGGGGCGTTCTTCATGCCGAAGGGCATGACCTTGAAGTGGTAGTGGCCATCGGGGGTAGAGAAGGCGGACCGTTCTTGAGCCCGGGGTGTGAGACCGATCTGCCAGTAGCCCGCTGTTAGGTCGAAGATACTGAGGTAGCGGGCGGCCCCCAGCCGGTCGATCAATTCATCCGCTCGGGGGATAGGATGAGCGTCGGTTCGGGTGACAGCGTTCAAGCCCCGGTAGTCGACGCAGAATCTCAGTTCAGGTGTGGTGCCGGGGGCAGCGGCTTTGGGGACCAATACAACCGGGCTGGCCCAGGGACTGTCCGAGGGCTCGATGACCCCGATCGTGAGCATTTTGGCCACTTCCTCTTGTATGCAGGCCCGTACCCGATCTGGTACGCGGTAGGCCCGGTGTCGGATAGGGGGACTGTCCCCGGTGTCCACGTCGTGCAAGCACCAAGGGGTGACCCCGGGAGTGAGGGAGAACAGTGAAGCGAACCGCAGCAGGAGGTCCCGGCAGCCCTGGCGTTGCTCTGGGGTGAGGGCATCGGAGAGCCGGACCCCATCCACGGAACCGTCGTTCTCCTGAGTCGTCAGGAGATCCGGGAGGGGTTCGGAGTCCTCCTCTGCCCCACTGTCCATAGCCATCAGGAGGCTGAGTTCTGAGCGCACAAAGTGTGGTTTGAGTCTGTTGGTGTGGAGGACCCGAAGGGGGTTCCGGGGGGGTCCCCATGTCGATGAGGTAAGTGACGGGGCTTTTGCGCTCGACCACCTTGAAGGGCCCCGTCCATTTATCTTGCAAGGCACATGGTTCGGTGGGGGACATCACCCACACTTGTTGACCAGGTTCGAACTCGACGGAGGAGGCATTGTGATCATACCATCTCTTCATGTCTTCCTGGCTGGCCTCGAGGTTCGCCTTGGCCATCTCCCTGAAGCGCCGGGTCTGATTGCGTAGGGCCAGGAGGTACTTGAAGACGTCTGGAGGGGTCTTTAGGGGGGCCATCTCCCAACCTTCTTTGACTAGGCTGAGGGGCCCTCGCACAGGGTGCCCGTACAGGAGTTCGAAAGGGCTAAAACCGAGGGACTTCTGGGGAACTTCTCGGTAGGCGAAGAGGAGGCACGGGAGTAGTACATCCCACTGGCGACGGAGGGGCTCTTCCAATCCCCCAATCATCCCCTTGAGAGTGCGGTTGAATCGCTCCACTAGTCCGTTCCCTTGGGGGTGATAGGGGGTCGTGAATCGGTAGGTGACCCCGCACTGTCGCCAGAGGGACTTCATGTATTTTGAGATGAAGTTCGTGCCTCGGTCGCTGACGACTTCTCGGGGGAAGCCCACCCGGGAGAAGATCCCCATTAGGGCCCGGCCAACCACCGGAGCTGTTACAGTTCGTAGAGGCACCGCCTCGGGGTAGCGGGTGGCGTGATCCACGAGTACCAGGATGAACCTATGTCCTTGTGCCGTGCGGGGGTCCAGGGGCCCCACAATGTCTATTCCTACCCTCTCGAACGGGGTGGTGACCACTGGGAAGGGTTGTAGAGGGGCTTTCAGCTTACGGCCACTCTTCCCGCTGGCCTGGCACGTGGGGCAGGACCGGCAGTGGTTCAGGACGTCGTTCCGCATCTTCGGCCAGAAAAAGTGGGTCACTAGGCGACTGTAAGTTTTGTCTTGGCCCAGGTGTCCAGCCAGGGGGACATCGTGGGCCAGGTTGAGCAGGAAGTCTCTGAAGCGGAGAGGTACCACCAGTACTCGACCGGCCCCTAGCTCTGCGATTCTCTGTTCGCTGTATAGCAGGTCGTTCTCCCAGTAGACCCAGTGAGTTCCGGTGGAGTCCCCTGCGCTCTGGGCGCTGGCTTGTTGGCGGAGTCCCTCGAGGGAGGGGCAGGTCTTTTGCTCCTGGCGGAACTGTTCTTGGGTGGGCCCCCCTTCTTGACGCCACTGAGCCAGGCCGGGGAAGTCCTGGGGTTGCGCGTCCCCTTCGGTCGTTGGTTCCGGGGGGTTGGCCTCGTCGTTGTCTTCTACTGGGGCGACCGGGGGCGGAGGTGCTGGCCATTCCGGTTCTTCTGGTCGGGGGACGGCACGGGCGGCCATGGACCGGGTGGTTACGCAGGCCCAGTCCGGGAGGCCCAGCATCCCCAGGTGCTCTCTTCTCTCGACGGTGGCCCACGGGGAACTCTCAAGGTCATTCCCCAGGAGGCAGTCCACGGGGGCATCATCCCGGACCGTCACTTTCAATAGGCCGGAGACCCCTCCCCATTCGAAGGGGACGCAGGCCATTTGACACAGACTTTCGGAATTGTCGGCTGAGCGGACGGGGCAGAGAATGTTCGGCAGGATCTGCTCGGGTTTCACCAGGTGACAGCGGACGGCCGTCACACTGGCGCCTGTGTCACGTAAGGCCTCAGCCCGATGCCCATTAATGGTCACCCACTGACCGTATTTCCTGGTGTTGGCGGGTAGGGGAGCCCGCGGGACTATGTCTCTTCCCCCTAGGCACGCTAGAACCATGGCGGACGGTTCCCACTCTTGCTGGGCCGGCTCATACTCTTCCTGTTCCTCTGATAGTCGTTCTTCCCCCAGGGCGGCGGCAGCTACCTGGCGGGGCTTGGGCGTCTGGTTCTGCGGGCAGCTCGGGTCATTGGCGTAATGGCCGACTCGCTGGCATCGGTGGCACGTGACATTGGCTCGGAACCCTGGACGCATCGGGGGGTTTCCCCGGCCGGCCGGGGGCGGGGTGCTGGCCACGGGTGTTGCCGGGAGGGTGTCTCTCCCTCGCCCCTGGCCTCCTCCTCCTCCCCCCCGAGGACGGTGCTGGCCTTGGTTGCTTCGGTTCTGCTCGGGTGGTCCTCTCCGGCCCACTCGGGTGCTTTCCCATCGGTCAGCTTCAGCGGCGAGCTGCCGGGGGTCAGTCAATTTACTGTCGAGGAGGTGCTGCCTGAGCTCGACGAAACAGTTGTTCGACAGGTGTTCCCATACCATAAGGTTAAAGAGTTGTTCGTAGGTCGTTACATGGCTCCCCTTGATCCAACCCTCGAAGGCTCGGCTGAAATAGTTTACGTACTCCACCCAAGTTGTACCCGGGATCCGGGTGCAATCTCTGAACCTCTGGCGGTACATCTCGGGTGTGAGGCCGTAGCGGGTGAGGAGGGCAGCCTTCATGTGGTCGTAGGACGACATTTGGTGATCTGGGAGCTGCAACAGGGCATCGCGACCTTCGTTGACGAACCTCCCCCATAGTCCGGCTCCCCAATCACTCCGGTCGATCCGGTGGGAGGTCATGGCGATCTCGTAGGCTTTGAACCACTGCTGTATGTCGTCTTCTCGGACATACTCTCGGACAACATCCTTGGGGATGTGGACTTTTTTCTCGGTTGCCCCTGGGGTGTGCGGTCGCTCAGGCACCCCCGGTTCTTTATTCTGTTTCCGAAGTTCTATTTCCGCCAGTTTGCGCTCGTGTTCGAGTGTTATTCTTTTTTCCTCAAGCTCTCTCTGTCTCTGTTTTTCTTCTCGTTCCTCTCGGAGCCGCAGATGCTCTAGATTTAGTTTCTGCTCGGCTAACTTTAGTTCACCGTCCATCTTGAGTCGTGCCATTTCCAACTCGTGTAATCTGGTCCTTTCTCTTTCCTGGATCTCCTCCTACGAGAGGCCCGTTCCCCGCTCCTCGGGAGCCGTGGCGTTCCCCTCTGGTGCGACACTGTTTTGGACGGAGGATCCGGCGATCCCAGTTTCTGCCCACGACTCAAGGGCGCGCTTCAAATCATCTTTGGTACTCAGGCCGGTGGTAGCAATGCCTAGTTCCATGCAGAATTGTTTAAGTTCGCGGTGGCTATATTCTTCCAACTTATCCATTTGGAACTTTTCAGTGGAACCGCTATCTTTGGCTGACATCGTGGTTTTGTCGTGGGGTGAGCTACTCTCTGTACGATTACGCGTTGATTCGGATCGCGCCGCTGGCCACCAATGTTAGACGGACCGGGAGGGTCGGCCGAGGACAAGGGGAGAGGTCTCCGGGGAGAGCCGTCTCCAGCGATCGTACAGACAAATAACTTCCCCCCCACAGACAGATACCACACAAGGAGATGAGTTAGCGTTCTTTATAAGCACTTCTTAAGGTACGATGAAAAGGTACAAGGAGGTCTGGACTCAGGGGTCCCCTCGATTCAAGTCTCTCAAGATGGGAAAAGGGGGTAGCGGGACAGTCTGGTTACCAGTCTGGTAGTTGAGATGGTATGGTGGGTAGCTCACAATCCTCGAGCTTGGTGGTCTAGCTGGTACGGGCCGCGGCAGCGCCAGCAGGTCCCGGTGAAGATGGTCGATACACGGTCCGCGGCAGCGCCAGCAGGTCCCAGTGAAGATGGTCGATGTACGGTCCGCGGCAGCGCCAGCAGGTCCCGGTGAAGATGGTCGTTACAACGGGCCGCGGCAGCGCCAGCAGGTCCCGACGAGGATGGATGTTGCAGAAGGCCGCGGCAGCGCCAGCAGGCAGGACGATGGTTCACAAGATAGGGCTACGGCAGCGCCAGTAGTCCGTCAAGGCTGAGTTCTCTCGGTGTCTCTCGACTCCAGGATACAACTGCCTTCCTGCTCCGGAGCTGCTCCAGTTATAGGGCACGCGCCCTTTGATGTCCGGACCCTCGCACTTGGAGGTCGGAGGGTCCGGGATGAAGGTGTCCAGACACTCAGCGGGGGGTGGAGCCGGTGCCTGGGGGAGCTGGAGGCGATTGTCACCTGGCGGGGGAGAGTCCTTGGCGCTTCGTTCTCCCATTGACCTGCCAAGTGGTCCGCTCACCTCCTGGGTGGATGGTGGTGCCGGGATGTCGGGGCCGGCCAGGCCCAGGGTTAGGGTCGGGGGGAGGCCACGCGGCCTCGTGGCGCAGGGCCCAAGATGGCGGCTTGACCCGGCCGAGGGAGCCGGTGGTGGCTTGGGCCCGTGATGCATGGAGGTCCGAGGGCAGGAGTTCCGTCGGGAGACGGGGTGCGGGTGATTCTCGTGGGTCACGCCTGGCGGGCCGGGGCTTGGGCCCTGTCATGCGGGGAGGGAGCAAGCCCTTCGTGTGGCCTGTCCAACAAGGTGTGTGCTGGTACCGCAGCTCAGCACCGAGGAGCCCGGAGCAGGACCCACACTGCTGGGGGTCTCGTCACGCTGCAGGCTGCTCTCTCCGCCTCAGGGTGAAGGTGTATGGACACGTGAGTGCAGGTGATGAAGCTCACTGTGAAGGTATGTGCAGGTGTGTGCTGGTGCCGCAGCTCACTGTGAAGGTGTGTGCTGGTGATGCAGCTCACTGTGAAGGTGTGTGCAGGTGTGTGCTGGTGATGCAGCTCACTGTGAAGGTGTGTGCAGGTGTGTGCTGGTAATGAAGGCGGCCGAAAGGTCATCCTCCTGGACCGTTCAGCCGCCTTCGACACGGTCTGCCATCGCACCCTAAAAACACGCCTTCGAGAAGCCGGGATCCATGAGAAAGCCCTCAGCTGGACCACATCCTTCCTCTCCGACAGAACCCAGAGAGTCTGACTCCCACCCTTCCTATCCGAAGCCAATCATCACTCAGCCCGACGCTGTTCAACATCTACATGGCCCCCCTTGCACAAGTAACCCGCCAGCACAACCTCAACATCATCTCCTACGCCGACGACACCCAGCTCATCCTCTCCCTCACCAAGGACCTGCACACCGCCAAAACGAACCTCCACGAGGGAATGAAGGACGTCGCCGAATGGATGCAGAGCAGCCGTCTGAAATTGAACTCGGACAAGATGGAGGTCCTCATCCTCGGTTACACCCCCTCGGCCTGGGACGACTCGTGGTGGTGACGCAGCTCAGTGTAAAGGTGTGTGAAGGTCATGCAGCTCACTGTGAAGGTGTGTGCTGGTGATGCAGCTCACTGTGAAGGTGTGTGCAGGTGATGCAGCTCACTGTGAAGGTGTGTGCTGGTGTGTGCTGGAGCCGCAGCTCAGCACCGAGGAGCCCGGAGCAGGCCCCACGCTGCTGGGGGTCTCGTCATGCCGCATGCGGCTCTCTCCGCCTCAGGGTGAAGGTGCACGGACAGGTGTGTGCAGGTGATGCAGCTCAGTGTAAAGGTGTGTGGACGGGTGTGTGCAGGCGATGCAGCTCAGTGTGAAGGTGTGTGCAGGCGATGCAGCTCACTGTGCAGGTGTGTGCAGGTCATGCAGCTCACTGTGAAGGTGTGTGCTGGTGATGCAGCTCACTGTGAAGGTGTGTGCAGGTGATGCAGCTCACTGTGAAGGTGTGTGCAGGTGTGTGCTGGAGCCGCAGCTCAGCACCGAGGAGCCCGGAGCAGGCCCCACACTGCTGGGGGTCTCATCACGCTGCAGGCGGCTCTCTCCGCCTCAGGGTGAAGGTGCACGGACAGGTGTGTGCAGGTGATGCAGCTCAGTGTAAAGGTGTGTGGACGGGTGTGTGCAGGCGATGCAGCTCAGTGTGAAGGTGTGTGCAGGCGATGCAGCTCACTGTGCAGGTGTGTGCAGGTGATGCAGCTCACTGTGAAGGTGTGTGCTGGTGATGCAGCTCACTGTGAAGGTGTGTGCAGGTGTGTGCTGGAGCCGCAGCTCAGCACCGAGGAGCCCGGAGCAGGCCCCACACTGCTGGGGGTCTCATCACGCTGCAGGCGGCTCTCTCCGCCTCAGGGTGAAGGTGCACGGACAGGTGTGTGCAGGTGATGCAGCTCAGTGTAAAGGTGTGTGGACGGGTGTGTGCAGGCGATGCAGCTCAGTGTGAAGGTGTGTACAGGCGATGCAGCTCAGTGTGCAGGTGTGTGCAGGTGATGCAGCTCACTGTGAAGGTGTGTGCTGGTGATGCAGCTCACTGTGAAGGTGTGTGCAGGTGATGCAGCTCACTGTGAAGGTGTGTGCAGGTGTGTGCTGGAGCCGCAGCTCAGCACCGAGGAGCCCGGAGCAGGCCCCACACTGCTGGGGGTCTCATCACGCCGCAGGCGGCTCTCTCCGCCTCAGGGTGAAGGTGCACGGACAGGTGTGTGCAGGCGATGCAGCTCACTGTGCAGGTGTGTGCAGGTCATGTAGCTCACTGTGAAGGTGCAGGGACAGGTGTGTGCAGAGGATGCAGCTCACTGTGAAGGTGCAGGGACATGTGTGTGCTGGTGATGCAGCTCAGTGTGAAGGTTCAGGGACACGTGTGTGCTGGTGATGCAGCTCATTGTGAAGGTGCAGGGACATGTGTGTGCTGGTGATGCAGCTCAGTGTGAAGGTGCAGGGACAGGTGTGTGCTGGTACTGCAGCTCAGCACCGAGGAGCCCGGAGCAGGCCCCACGCTGCTGGGGGTCTCGTCACGCCGCAGGCGGCTCTCTCCACCTCTAGGATCTCACACGATGAACCGGGGCCCTCTTCCAATAAATCATAATTCGCATAATTACAGATTCATTATGGTAATTTGTACCTCAATTGTTTCATGGCACAGCTGGAAAATCCATCTCAGTGCATCCGCGAGCGGAGTGGAGCGCGCTAACAGGGTTTAAGAAGCGCTCGTTTCCTGCAGTTACAATCATTTCAAGTCGAGCGAATAATACTTTGAAAATCCAATTACTTGAGAACGTTTCATTGTAAATGATCTTTTATGTCTGCCACGTTCGTCGCTTCACTTCGCATCAACAGCTGCAGCGCTTTAAAACCTGGTGCATTCTAGCAGTGCTCGTGCAACAACACTGCTCTCTGTGCACAACAATGCACACGCACTGCACACAACTGAGCACGCACTGCTCACAACTGTGCAGACACACTGCTCACAACTGTGCAGACACACTGCTCACAACTGTGCAGACACACTGCTCACTGAGCACACACACTGCTCACAACTGTGCAGACACTGCTCACAACTGTGCAGACACACTGCTCACTCCGCATCAACAGCTGCCAGCGCTTTAAAACCGAGGGGCCTGGTGCATTCTAGCAGTGCTAGTGCAACAACACTGCTCACTGTGCACAACAGTGCACACACACAGCTCACAACTGTGCAGACACACTGCTCACAACTGTGCAGACACTGCTCACTTCTCATCAACAGCTGCCAGCGCTTTAAAACCTAGTGCATTCTAGCAGTGCTTGCGCAACAACACTGCTCACTGTGCAGACGCACTGCTCACAACTGTGCACACACACTGCTCACAACTGTGCACACACACTGCTCACAACTGTGCACACACACTGCTCACTCCGCATCAACAGCTGCCAGCGCTTTAAAACCGAGGGGCCTGGTGCATTCTAGCAGTGCTAGTGCAACAACACTGCTCACAATTGTGCAGACACACTGCTCACAACTGTGCAGACACACTGCTCACTTCGCATCAACAGCCGCCCGTGCTTTAAAAACTGGTGCATTCTAGCAGTGCTAGTGCAACAACACTGCTCACTGTGCACGACTGTGCGCACACACTGCGCACACCCGTGCAGACACACTGCTCACTGTGCACAACCAAAGGCCTGGTGCAATCTAGCAGTGCTTGTGCAACAACACTGCTCACTGTGCACAATAGTGCACACACTGCTCACTGTGCACAACTGTGGAGACAAACTGCTCACTGTGCGCAACTGTGGAGACACACTGCTCACTACGCATCAAAAGCTGCCAGCGCTTTAAAACCCAGGGGCCTGGTGCATTCCAACAGTGCTTGTGCA
Organism: Triturus cristatus; assembly: GCF_964204655.1. Taxonomy (NCBI): domain Eukaryota; kingdom Metazoa; phylum Chordata; class Amphibia; order Caudata; family Salamandridae; genus Triturus; species Triturus cristatus. Next base: position 1,183,654,719 of record NC_140594.1, on the reverse strand, counting down.
GCAGCACTGCTCATTGTGCACAACTGTGCAGACACACTGCTTACTGTGCACAACTGTGAAACACGGCTCACTGTACAGCAGCATTGCTCACTGTGCACAACAGTGCAGACATGCTGCTCACTGTGCACAACTGTGAAACACTGCTCAATGTACAGTAGCACTGCTCACTGTGCAGAACTCTGCAGATGCACCCTCACTGTGCACAATTGTGTAGCACTACTGCTTAATGAGCACAACTGTGCAGCACCACCGCTTATTGTGGACAACTGTGCAGCACTACCGCTCACTGTGCAGCACCACCACTCACTGTGCACAACTGTGCAGCACCACCACTCCTTGTACACAACTGTGCAGCACCACCTCTCCCTGTGCACAACTGTGCAGCACCACTGCTACCTGTGCACAACTGTGCAGCATCACTGCTACCTGTGCACAACTGTGCAGCACCACTGCTACCTGTACACAACGGTGCAGACAAACTGCTCACTGTGCACAACTGTGCAGACACTGCTCACTGTGCACAACTGTGCAGACACTGCTCACAACTGTGCAGACACACTGATCACTGTGCTCAACTGTGCACATGCACTGCTCACTTTGCATCAACAGCTGCCAGCGCTTTAAAACCTGGTGCATTCTAACAGTGGTAGTGCAACAACACTGCTCACTGTGCACAACAGTGCACACACACTGCACAACAGTGCACACACACTGCTCACAACTGTGCGCACACACTGCTCACTACGCATCAACAGCTGCCAGCGCTTTAAAACCCAGGGGCCTGGTGCATTCCAACAGTGCTTGTGCAGCAGCACTGCTCATTGTGCACAACTGTGCAGACACACTGCTTACTGTGCACAACTTTGAAACACGGCTCACTGTACAGCAGCATTGCTCACTATGCACAACAGTGCAGACACACTGCTCACAGTGAACAACTGTGAAACACTGCTCACTGTACAGCAGCACTGCTCACAGTGCACAACTCTGCAGATGCACCCTCACAGTGCACAACTGTGTAGCACTACTACTTACTGAGCACAACTGTGCAGCACCACCGCTTATTGTGGACAACTGTGCAGCACCACCGCTCTCTGTACACAACTGTGCAGCACCACTGCTCCCTGTGCACAACTGTGCAGCACCATCGCTCCCCGTGAACTGTGTAGCACTATCGCTCACTGTGCAGCACCACCGCTCTCTGTGCACAACTGTGCCACACCATCGCTCACTGTACACAGCTGTGCAGCACCACTGCTACCTGTGCACAACTGTGCAGCACCACCGCTCACTTTACACAACTGTGCAGCACCACTGCTACCTGTGCCAACTGTGCAGCACCACTGCTACCTGTGCCAACTGTGCAGCAACACTGCTACCTGTGCCAACTGTGCAGCACCACTGCTACCTGTGCACAACTGTGCAGCACCACTGCTACCTGTGCACAACTGTGCAGCAACACTGCTACCTGTGCACAACTGTGCAGCAACACTGCTACCTGTGCAACACTGTGCAGCACCACCGCTACCTGTGGACAACTGTGCAGCACCACCGCTCAGTGTACACAACTGTGCAGCACCACTGCTACCTGTGCACAACTGTGCAGCACCACTGCTACCGGTGCAAAACTGTGCAGCACCACCGCTCACTGTACACAACTGTGCAACACCACTGCTACCTGTGCACAACTGTGCAGCACCACCGCTACCTGTGCACAACTGTGCAGTACCACCGCTACCTGTGCACAATTGTGCAGCACCACTGTTGCCTGTGCACAACTGTGCAGCACCACTGCTACCTGTGCACAACTGTGCAGCACCACTGCTACCTGTGCACAACTGTGCAGCACCACTGCTACCTGTGCACAACTGTGCAGCACCACCGCTCACTGTACACAACTGTGCAGCACCACTGCTACCTGTGCACAACTGTGCAGCACCACCGCTCACTGTACACAACTGTGCAGCACCACTGCTACCTGTGCACAACTGTGCAGCACCACCGCTCACTGTGCACAATTGTGCAGCACCACTGCTACCTGTGCAAAATTGTGCAGCACCACTGCTACCGGTGCACAACTGTGCAGCACCACTGCTACCTGTGCACAACTGTGCAGCACCACTGCTACCTGTGCCCAACTGTGCAGCACCACCGCTCACTGTACACAACTGTGCAGCACCACTGCTACCTGTGCACAATTGTGCAGCACCACTGCTACCTGTGCACAACTGTGCAGCAACACCGCTACCTGTGCACAACTGTGCAGCACCACCGCTACCCTGTGCACAACTGTGCAGCACCACTGCTACCTGTGCACAACTGTGCAGCACCACTGCTGCCTGTGCACAACTGTGCAGCACCACTGCTGCCTGTGCACAACTGTGCAGCACCACTGCTGCCTGTGCACAACTGTGCAGCACCACTACTACCTGTGCACAACTGTGCAGCACCACTGCTACCTGTGCACAACTGTGCAGCACCACTGCTACCTGTGCACAACTGTGCAGCACCACCGCTCACTGTACACAACTGTGCAGCACCACTGCTACCTGTGCACAACTGTGCAGCATCACTGCTACCTGTGCACAACTGTGCAGCACCACTGCTACCTGTACACAACTGTGCAGACGAACTGCTCACTGTGCACAACTGTGCAGACACACTGCTCACTGTGCCCAACTGTGCACATGCACTGCTCACTTTGCATCAACAGCTGCCAGCGCTTTAAAACCTGGTGCATTCTAACAGTGGTAGTGCAACAACACTGCTCACTGTGCACAACAGTGCGCACACACTGCACAACAGTGCACACACACTGCTCACTACGCATCAACAGCTGCCAGCGCTTTAAAACCCAGGGGCCTGGTGCATTCCAACAGTGCTTGTGCAGCAGCACTGCTCATTGTGCACAACTATGCAGACACACTGCTTACTGTGCACAACTTTGAAACACGGCTCACTGTACAGCAGCATTGCTCACTGTGCACAACAGTGCAGACACACTGCTCACAGTGAACAACTGTGAAACACTGCTCACTGTACAGCAGCACTGCTCACAGTGCACAACTCTGCAGATGCACCCCCACAGTGCACAACTGTGTAGCACTACTACTTACTGAGCACAACTGTGCAGCACCACCGTGTTGGACAGGCCACACGAAGGGCTTGGTCCCTCCCCGCACGACAGGGCCCGAGCTCTGGCCCACCAGGCATAACCCACGAAAAGCACCTGTACCCCGTCTCCCGACGGATCTTCTGCCCTCGGACCTCTACTCATCACGGGGCCCAGCCCCACCGGCTCCCCCGGCCGGTCCAAGCCGCCATCTTGGGCCCTGCACCACGAGGCCGGGTGGCCTCGGCCCGACCCTAACCCCGGGCCTGGCAGGCCCCGACATCCCGGCACCACCTTCCACCCAGGAGGTGAGCGGACCACTTGGCAGGTCAAAGGGAGAACGAAGTGTCAAGAGCTCTTCCCCCCGCCAGGTGCCGATCGCCTCCAGCTCCCCCCAGGCGCTGGCTCCACCCCCTGCTGGTTGTCTGGACACCTTCATCCCGGGCCCTCCGACCTCCAAGTGCGAGGGTCCGGACATCAAAGGGCGCCTGCCCTATAACTGGGGCAACTCCGGAGCAGGAAGGCAGTTGTATCCTGGAGTCGAGAGACACCGAGAGAACTCAGCCTTGACGGACTACTGGCGCTGCCGTAGCCCGCCCTTGTGAACCATCGTCCTGCCTGCTGGCGCTGCCGCGGCCTTCTGCAACCTCCATCCTCGTCGGGACCTGCTGGCGCTGCCGCGGCCCGTTGTAACGACCATCCTCGTCGGGACCTGCTGGCGCTGCCGCGGCCCGTTGTAACGACCATCCTTTCCGGGACCTGCTGGCGCTGCCGCGGACCGTGTACCGACCATCTCAACCGGGACCTGCTGGCGCTGCCGCGGCCCGTACCAACTAAGCCACCAAGCTCGAGGATTGTGAGCTACTTATCATCTCATCCGAACTACCTGTCTGGTAGACAGCCTGTCCCGCTACCCCTTACCCTGCTTTGAGAGACTTGAATCGAGGGGACCCCTGAGTCCAGACCTCCTTGTACCATTCAACCGTACCTTAAGAAGTGCTTATAAAGAACACTGAACCTTATCCGTGTGCGGTATCTGTCTGTGGGGGGGAAGTTACTTGTCTGTACGATCGCTGGAGACGGCTCTCCCCGGAGACCTCTCCTCCTGTCCCCGGCCGACCCTCCCGGTCCATCTACCCTTTCTAACATTGGTGGCCAGCGGCGCGATCCGAATCAACGCATAATCGTACAGAGAGTAGCTCACCCCACGACAAAAACACGATGTCAGCCAAAGATAGCAGCTCCACCGAGAATATCCAAATGGATAAAATAGAAGAATACAACCACCGCGAACTGAGACAATTCTGCATAGAACTTGGCATTGCTACCACCGGCCTGAGTACCAAGGATGATCTAAAGCACGCCCTAGAGTCGTGGACAGAAACTGGGGTCGCCGGACCCTCCGACCAAAGCAGCATCACACCAGAGGGGAACGCCACGGCTCCCGAGGAGCGGGGAACGGGCCTCTCGCAGGAGGAGATCCGAGAAAGAGAAAGAACCAGATTGCACGAGTTGGAAATGGCACGACTCAAGATGGATGGGGAACTCAAGTTAGCTGAACAGAAACTCAACCTCGAGCATATGCGGCTCCGAGATGAACGAGAAGAGAAGCAGAGACAGAGAGAGCTGGAGGAGAAAAAAATAACGCTCGAGCACGAGCGCCAACTAGCGGAGATAGAACTTCGGAAACAAAATAAAGAACTGGGGGTGCCTGAGCGACCACACACCCCGGGGCCAATCGAGAAAAAAGTCCACATCCCCAAGGATGTTGTCCGCGAGTATGTCCGAGAAGACGACATACAACAGTGGTTTAAAGCCTACGAGATCGCCATGACCTCCCACCGGATCGACCGGAGTGATTGGGGAGCCGGACTTTGGGGGAGGTTTATCAACGAGGGTCGCGATGCCCTACTGCAGCTCCCAGATCACCAAATGTCGTCCTACGACCACATGAAGGCTGCCCTCCTCACCCGCTACGGCCTCACACCCGAGATGTACCGCCAGAGGTTCAGAGATTGCACCCGGATCCCAGGTACAACTTGGGTAGAATACGTGAACTATTTCAGCCGTGCCTTCGAGGGTTGGATAAAGGGGAGCCATGTCACCACTTACGAACAACTCTTTAACCTTATGGTATGGGAGCACCTGTCGAACAACTGTTTCGTCGAGCTCAGGCAGCACCTCCTCGACAGTAAGCTGACTGACCCCCGGCAGCTCGCCGCCGAAGCTGACCGATGGGAAAGCACCCGAGTGGGCCGGAGGGGGCCACACGAACAGAACAGAAGCAACCCAGGCCAGCACCGTCCTCGGGGAGGAGGAGGGGGCCAGGGGCGAGGGAGAGACGCCTTGCCAACAACACCCGTGACCAGCACCCCGCCTCCGGCCGGCCGGGGCAACCCCCCGTGGCGTCCTGGGGCCCGAGCCAACGTCACGTGCCACTGATGCCAGCGAGTCGGCCACTACGCCAATGACCCGAGCTGCCCGCAGAACCAAGCACCCAAGCCCCGCCAGGTAGCTGCCGCCGCCCTGGGGGAAGAGCGATCATCGGAGGAACCAGAAGAGTATGAGCCGGCCCAGCAAGAGTGGGAGCCGGCCGCCATGGTCCTGGCGTGCTTAGGGGGAAGAGACATGGTCCCGCGGGCTCCCCTACCCGCTAACACCAGGAAATACGGTCAGTGGGTGACCATTAATGGACAGCGAGCCGAGGCCTTGCGTGACACAGGCGCCAGTGTGACGGCCGTCCGCTGTCACCTGGTGAAGCCCGAGCAGATCCTGCCGAACATTCTCTGCCCCGTCCGCTCGGCAGACAACTCTGAAAGTATGTGTCAAATGGCCTGCGTCCCATTCGAATGGGGAGGGGTCTCCGGCCTGTTGAAGGTGACGGTCCGGGACGATGCCCCCGTGGACTGCCTCCTGGGGAATGACCTCGAGAGTTCCCCGTGGGCCACAGTTGAGAGAAGGGAGCACCTGGGGATGCTGGGCCTCCCGGACTGGGCCTGCATAACCACCCGGTCCATGGCCGCCCGTGCCGTCCCTCGATCAGAAGAACCGGAATGGCCGGCACCTCCGCCCCCGGTCGCCCCAGTAGAAGACAACGACAAGGCCAGCCTCCCAGACCCGACGACCAAAGGGGACGCGCAATCCCAGGACCTTCCTGACCTGGCCCAGTGGCGTCAAGAAGGGGGGCCCACCCAAGAACAGTTCCGCCAGGAACAACAGACCTGTCCCTCCCTCGAGGGACTCCGCCAACAAGCCAGCGCCCAGAACGCAGGGGACTCCACCGGAACTCACTGGGTCTACTGGGATAACGACCTGCTATACAGCGAGCAAAGAATCGCCGAGCTGGGGGCCGGTCGAGTACTGGTGGTACCTCTCCGCTTCAGAGACTTTCTGCTCAACCTGGCACACGATGTCCCCCTGGCTGGACACCTGGGCCAGGACAAAACGTACAGCCGCCTAGTGACCCACTTTTTCTGGCCGAAAATGAGGAACGACGTCCTGAACCACTGCCGATCTTGCCCCACATGCCAAGCCAGCGGGAAGAGTGGTCGGAAGCTGAAAGCCCCTCTGCAACCCTTCCCTGTGGTCACCACCCCGTTCAAGAGGGTGGGGATAGACATTGTGGGGCCTCTGGACCCCCGCACGGCACAAGGACACAGGTTCATCTTAGTACTGGTGGACCATGCCACCCGATACCCCGAGGCGGTGCCCCTACGGACCGTGACAGCTCCGGTGGTTGGCCGGGCCCTAATGGGGATCTTCTCCCGGGTAGGCTTCCCCCGAGAAGTCGTCAGCGACCGAGGCACAAACTTTATATCCAAATACATGAAGTTCCTCTGGCAACAATGCGGGGTCACCTACAGATTCACGACCCCCTATCACCCCCAAGGGAACGGACTAGTGGAGCGGTTTAACCGCACTCTCAAGGGGATGATTGGGGGATTGGAAGAGCCCCTCCGTCGCCAGTGGGATGTACTACTCCCGTGCCTCCTCTTCGCTTACCGAGAAGTTCCCCAGAAGTCCCTCGGGTTTAGCCCTTTCGAACTCCTGTACGGGCACCCTGTGCGAGGGCCCCTCAGCCTAGTAAAAGAAGGTTGGGAGATGGCCCCCCTAAAGACCCCTCCAGACGTCTTCAAATACATCCTGGCCCTACGCAATCAGACCCGGCGCTTCAGACAGATGGCCAAGGCGAACCTCGAGGCCAGCCAGGAGGACATGAAGAGGTGGTATGATCACAATGCCTCCTCCGTTGAGTTCGAGCCTGGACAACAAGTATGGGTGATGTCCCCCACCGAACCATGTGCCTTGCAAGATAAGTGGACGGGGCCCTTCAAAGTGGTCGAGCGCAAAAGCCCCGTCACTTACCTTATCGACCTGGGGACCTCCCGGAACCCCCTCCGGGTCCTCCACACCAACCGACTCAAACCACACTTTGTGCGCTCAGAACTCAGCCTCCTGATGGCTACGGACAGTGGGGCAGAGGAAGACTCCGAACCCCTCCCGGATCTTCTGAAAACTCAGGAGAATGACGGCTCCGTGGACGGGGTCCGGCTCTCTGACGCCCTCTCTTCGGAGCAACGCCAGGGCTGCCGGAACCTCCTGCTGCAGTTCGCTACCCTGTTCTCCCTCACCCCCGGGGTCACCCCTTGGTGTTTGCACGACGTGGACACCGGGGACAGTCCCCCTGTCCGACACCGGGCCTACCGCGTACCAGATCGGGTACGGGCCTGCATACAGGAGGAAGTGGCCAAGATGCTCACAATCGGGGTCATCGAGCCCTCGGACAGTCCCTGGGCCAGTCCGGTTGTATTGGTTCCCAAAGCCGCTGCCCCCGGCACCGCACCTGAACTGAGATTCTGCGTCGACTACCGGGGCTTGAACGCTGTCACCCGGACCGACGCTCATCCGATTCCCCGAGCAGACGAGCTGATCGACCGGCTGGGGGCCGCCCGCTACCTCAGTATCTTCGACCTAACAGCGGGCTACTGGCAGATCGGCCTCACACCCAGGGCTCAGGAACGGTCAGCCTTCTCTACCCCCGATGGCCACTACCAATTCAAGGTCATGCCCTTCGGCATGAAGAATGCCCCCGCCACGTTTCAACGCCTCGTGAACCAGGTCTTGGCGGGGCTCGAAGAGTTCAGCGCTGCCTACCTGGACGATATCGCTGTATACAGCCGCCACTGGCCCGACCACCTCCGTCACCTCCAAGAGGTCCTACAGGCCCTCCAGCGGGCCGGTCTCACAATTAAGGCCGGCAAGTGCCAAATTGGCCAAGGGTCTGTGACCTACCTTGGGCACCAAGTGGGAAGCGGGCTGGTGGCCCCGCTACAACTTAAGATTGCTGCCATCCAGTCCTGGCAGCCCCCCGTCACCCAGACCGAGGTCCGAGCCTTCTTGGGGCTCACCGGCTACTACCGGCGGTTCGTGAAGGACTACGGCAGCATCGTGGGGCCCCTCACGGGTCTCACGTCCAAGAACCAGCCGAAGCGGGTTAACTGGACCCCCGATTGTCAAGCGGCCTTCGAGAAGCTGAAGGCCGCCCTGTGCACCGCCCCTGTGCTCCAGGCCCCCGATTACAGTCAGGAATTCGTGGTACAGACCGACGCCTCCGACCACGGCATCGGGGCCGTCCTTTCTCAGTTAAACCCCGAGGGTCATGACCAGCCGGTGGCCTTCATCAGTCGACGTCTCCTGGCCCGAGAACAGCGCTGGAGCACCATCGAGAGGGAGGCCTTCGCAGTAGTGTGGGCCCTCAAAAAGCTCCGGCCCTATCTCTTCGGTACCCACTTCCGGGTACAAACCGACCATCGACCCCTGCAGTGGCTGATGCAGATGCGGGGGGAGAACCCAAAACTCTTGCGCTGGTCCATTTCCCTGCAGGGAATGGACTTCACTGTGGAGCACCGACCAGGCCAAGACCACGCCAACGCGGATGGCCTGTCCCGCTTTTTCCGCCTCGACGAAGAGAGTCCCCAAGGAGATGGGTGACTCTCCCCGCCTTCAGCTGGGGGGGGGACGCATGTTGGACAGGCCACACGAAGGGCTTGGTCCCTCCCCGCACGACAGGGCCCGAGCTCCGGCCCACCAGGCATAACCCACGAAAAGCACCTGTACCCCGTCTCCCGACGGATCTTCTGCCCTCGGACCTCTACTCATCACGGGGCCCAGCCCCACCGGCTCCCCCGGCCGGTCCAAGCCGCCATCTTGGGCCCTGCACCACGAGGCCGCGTGGCCTCGGCCCGACCCTAACCCCGGGCCTGGCCGGCCCCGACATCCCGGCACCACCCTCCACCCAGGAGGTGAGCGGACCACTTGGCAGGTCAATGGGAGAACGAAGTGTCAAGAGCTCTTCCCCCCGCCAGGTGCCGATCGCCTCCAGCTCCCCCCAGGCGCTGGCTCCACCCCCTGCTGGTTGTCTGGACACCTTCATCCCGGGCCCTCCGACCTCCAAGTGCGAGGGTCCGGACATCAAAGGGCGCCTGCCCTATAACTGGGGCAACTCCGGAGCAGGAAGGCAGTTGTATCATGGAGTCGAGAGACACCGAGAGAACTCAGCCTTGACGGACTACTGGCGCTGCCGTAGCCCGCCCTTGTGAACCATCGTCCTGCCTGCTGGCGCTGCCGCGGCCTTCTGCAACCTCCATCCTCGTTGGGACCTGCTGGCGCTGCCGCGGCCCGTTGTAACGACCATCCTCGTCGGGACCTGCTGGCGCTGCCGCGGCCCGTTGTAACGACCATCCTTTCCGGGACCTGCTGGCGCTGCCGCGGACCGTGTACCGACCATCTCAACCGGGACCTGCTGGCGCTGCCGCGGCCCGTACCAACTAAGCCACCAAGCTCGAGGATTGTGAGCTAGTCATCATCTCATCCGAACTACCTGTCTGGTAGACAGCCTGTCCCGCTACCCCTTACCCTGCTTTGAGAGACTTGAATCGAGGGGACCCCTGAGTCCAGACCTCCTTGTACCATTCAACCGTACCTTAAGAAGTGCTTATAAAGAACACTGAACCTTATCCGTGTGTGGTATCTGTCTGTGGGGGGGAAGTTACTTGTCTGTACGATCGCTGGAGACGGCTCTCCCCGGAGACCTCTCCTCCTGTCCCCGGCCGACCCTCCCGGTCCATCTACCCTTTCTAACACACCGCTTATTGTGGACAACTGTGCAGCACCACCGCTCTCTGTACACAACTGTGCAGCACCACTGCTCCCTGTGCACAACTGTGCAGCACCATCGCTCCCCGTGAACTGTGTAGCACTATCGCTCACTGTGCAGCACCACCGCTCCCTGTGCACAACTGTGCCACACCATCGCTCACTGTACACAGCTGTGCAGCACCACTGCTACCTGTGCACAACTGTGCAGCACCACCGCTCACTTTACCCAACTGTGCAGCACCACTGCTACCTGTGCACAACTGTGCAGCACCACCGCTCACTGTGCACAATTGTGCAGCACCAATACCTGTGCAAAATTGTGCAGCACCACTGCTACCTGTGCACAACTGTGCAGCACCACTGCTACCTGTGCACAACTGTGCAGCAACACTGCTACCTGTGCACAACTATGCAGCACCACTGCTACCTGTGCACCACTGTGCAGCACCACCGCTACCTGTGCACAACTGTGCAGCACCACCGCTCAGTGTACACAACTGTGCAGCACCACTGCTACCTGTGCACAACTGTGCAGCACCACTGCTACCGGTGCACAACTGTGCAGCACCACCGCTCACTGTACACAACTGTGCAGCACCACTGCTACCTGTGCACAACTGTGCAGCACCACCGCTCACTGTACACAACTGTGCAGCACCACCGCTACCTGTGCACAACTGTGCAGCACCACCGCTACCTGTGCACAATTGTGCAGCACCACTGCTACCTGTGCAAAATTGTGCAGCACCACTGCTACCGGTGCACAACTGTGCAGCACCACTGCTACCTGTGCACAACTGTGCAGCACCACTGCTACCTGTGCCAACTGTGCAGCACCACCGCTCACTGTACACAACTGTGCAGCACCACTGCTACCTGTGCACAATTGTGCAGCACCACTGCTACCTGTGCACAACTGTGCAGCAACACCGCTACCTGTGCACAACTGTGCAGCACCACCGCTACCCTGTGCACAACTGTGCAGCACCACTGCTACCTGTGCACACTTGTGCAGCACCACTGCTGCCTGTGCACAACTGTGCAGCACCACTGCTGCCTGTGCACAACTGTGCAGCACCACTACTACCTGTGCACAACTGTGCAGCACCACTGCTACCTGTGCACAACTGTGCAGCACCACTGCTACCTGTGCACAACTGTGCAGCACCACCGCTCACTGTACACCACTGTGCAGCACCACTGCTACCTGTGCACAACTGTGCAGCATCACTGCTACCTGTGCACAACTGTGCAGCACCACTGCTACCTGTACACAACTGTGCAGACGAACTGCTCACTGTGCACAACTGTGCAGACACACTGCTCACTGTGCCCAACTGTGCACATGCACTGCTCACTTTGCATCAACAGCTGCCAGCGCTTTAAAACCTGGTGCATTCTAACAGTGGTAGTGCAACAACACTGCTCACTGTGCACAACAGTGCACACACACTGCACAACAGTGCACACACACTGCTCACAACTGTGCACACACACTGCTCACTACGCATCAACAGCTGCCAGCGCTTTAAAACCCAGGGGCCTGGTGCATTCCAACAGTGCTTGTGCAGCAGCACTGCTCATTGTGCACAACTGTGCAGACACACTGCTTACTGTGCACAACTTTGAAACACGGCTCACTGTACAGCAGCATTGCTCACTGTGCACAACAGTGCAGACACACTGCTCACAGTGAACAACTGTGAAACACTGCTCACTGTACAGCAGCACTGCTCACAGTGCACAACTCTGCAGATGCACCCCCACAGTGCACAACTGTGTAGCACTACTACTTACTGAGCACAACTGTGCAGCACCACCGCTTATTGTGGACAACTGTGCAGCACCACCGCTCTCTGTACACAACTGTGCAGCACCACTGCTCCCTGTGCACAACTGTGCAGCACCATCGCTCCCCGTGAACTGTGTAGCACTATCGCTCACTGTGCAGCACCACCGCTCCCTGTGCACAACTGTGCCACACCATCGCTCACTGTACACAGCTGTGCAGCACCACTGCTACCTGTGCACAACTGTGCAGCACCACCGCTCACTTTACCCAACTGTGCAGCACCACTGCTACCTGTGCACAACTGTGCAGCACCACCGCTCACTGTGCACAATTGTGCAGCACCACTACCTGTGCAAAATTGTGCAGCACCACTGCTACCTGTGCACAACTGTGCAGCACCACTGCTACCTGTGCACAACTGTGCAGCACCACTGCTACCTGTGCACAACTGTGCAGCAACACTGCTACCTGTGCACAACTATGCAGCACCACTGCTACCTGTGCACCACTGTGCAGCACCACCGCTACCTGTGCACAACTGTGCAGCACCACCGCTCAGTGTACACAACTGTGCAGCACCACTGCTACCTGTGCACAACTGTGCAGCACCACTGCTACCGGTGCACAACTGTGCAGCACCACCGCTCACTGTACACAACTGTGCAGCACCACTGCTACCTGTGCACAACTGTGCAGCACCACTGCTCACTGTACACAACTGTGCAGCACCACCGCTACCTGTGCACAACTGTGCAGCACCACCGCTACCTGTGCACAACTGTGCAGCACCACTGCTACCTGTGCACAATTGTGCAGCACCACGGTTGCCTGTGCACAACTGTGCAGCACCACTGCTACCTGTGCACAACTGTGCAGCACCACTGCTACCTGTGCACAACTGTGCAGCACCACTGCTACCTGTGCACAACTGTGCAGCACCACCGCTCACTGTACACAACTGTGCAGCACCACTGCTACCTGTGCACAACTGTGCAGCACCACCGCTCACTGTGCACAATTGTGCAGCACCACTGCTACCTGTGCAAAATTGTGCAGCACCACTGCTACCTGTGCACAACTGTGCAGCACCACTGTTACCTGTGCACAACTGTGCAGCACCACCGCTCACTGTACACAACTGTGCAGCACCACTGCTACCTGTGCACAACTAGGCAGCACCACTGCTACCTGTGCACAACTGTGCAGCACCACCGCTCACTGTGCACAATTGTGCAGCACCACTGCTACCTGTGCACAATTGTGCAGCACCACTGCTACCTGTGCACAATTGTGCAGCACCACCGCTACCTGTGCACAACTGTGCAGCACCACCACTACCTGTGCACAACTGTGCAGCACCACCGCTACCTGTGCACAATTGTGCAGCACCACTGCTACCTGTGCACACTTGTGCAGCACCACTGCTGCCTGTGCACAACTGTGCAGCACCACTGCTGCCTGTGCACAACTGTGCAGCACCACTACTACCTGTGCACAACTGTGCAGCACCACTGCTACCTGTTTACAACTGTGCAGCACCACTGCTACCTGTGCACAACTGTGCAGCACCACCGCTCACTGTACACAACTGTGCAGCTCCACTGCTACCTGTGCACAACTGTGCAGCACCACCGCTCACTGTACACAACTGTGCAGCACCACTGCTACCTGTGCACAACTGTGCAGCACCACCGCTCACTGTGCACAATTGTGCAGCACCACTGCTACCTGTGCACAATTGTGCAGCACCACTGCTGCCTGTGCACAACTGTGCAGCACCACTGCTACCTGTGCACAACTGTGCAGCACCACTGCTACCGGTGCACAACTGTGCAGCACCACCGCTCACTGTACACAACTGTGCAGCACCACTGCTACCTGTGCACAACTGTGCAGCACCACTGCTCACTGTACACAACTGTGCAGCACCACCGCTACCTGTGCACAACTGTGCAGCACCACCGCTACCTGTGCACAACTGTGCAGCACCACTGCTACCTGTGCACAATTGTGCAGCACCACGGTTGCCTGTGCACAACTGTGCAGCACCACTGCTACCTGTGCACAACTGTGCAGCACCACTGCTACCTGTGCACAACTGTGCAGCACCACTGCTACCTGTGCACAACTGTGCAGCACCACCGCTCACTGTACACAACTGTGCAGCACCACTGCTACCTGTGCACAACTGTGCAGCACCACTGCTCACTGTGCACAATTGTGCAGCACCACTGCTACCTGTGCAAAATTGTGCAGCACCACTGCTACCTGTGCACAACTGTGCAGCACCACTGTTACCTGTGCACAACTGTGCAGCACCACCGCTCACTGTACACAACTGTGCAGCACCACTGCTACCTGTGCACAACTAGGCAGCACCACTGCTACCTGTGCACAACTGTGCAGCACCACCGCTCACTGTGCACAGTTGTGCAGCACCACTGCTACCTGTGCACAATTGTGCAGCACCACTGCTACCTGTGCACAATTGTGCAGCACCACCGCTCACTGTACACAACTGTGCAGCACCACTGCTACCTGTGCACAACTGTGCAGCACCACCGCTCACTGTGCACAATTGTGCAGCACCACTGCTACCTGTGTACAGTTGTGCAGCACCACTGCTACCTGTGCACAACTGTGCAGCACCACCGCTACCTGTGCACAGCTGTGCAGCACCACCGCTACCTGTGCACAGCTGTGCAGCACCACTGCTACCTGTGCACAGCTGTGCAGTACCACTGCTACCTGTGCACAGCTGTGCAGCACCACTGCTACCTGTGCACAGCTGTGCAGCACCACCGCTCACTGTGCACAACTGTACAGCACCACTGCTACCTGTGCACAGCTGTGCAGCACCACCGCTCACTGTACACAACTGTGCAGCACCACCGCTCACTGTGCACAATTGTGCAGCACCACTGCTCACATCTGTGCAGACGCCTCTCGTTCTACAGCCAGGGGTAACTATCAACACGGCCCCCTTGTAAGGGGCCATTTCCCATCCCAGCTTCTTGGTGCTGCCCTGCATGGGAGTTCCTACCTGGAGGATGGCAATGCTGTCCAGACCTGCCCATTCCTTCTGGACTTCACCGACCTTGAGTGGCCCCCAGTTTTACCCTCACTTTATCAGTACTACAGAATCAGTACTTCCTGGTTCTTTTTTGCCCAAGTATTCTTCTGGGGGGAGGTTCCTTGGATTAGTAACACAGTAAGTATAATAAGGCCATCACACTACAAGTCTTTGCTCATAGGCAGGGCCACTGGAATAACGCAATATTTTGGCCGCCGCGTTTTAGGACTATTTACCTATTTACCACACTTGCCGCATGATTCAGATCTTCTGTATCCGCTGCAAACATTGATGGATCAAAAGAAGCTTTAAAGGCATCGGCCATGGCCCCCCGGGGGGAGGACAGACGCTTTGCAAAGATTAACTGTCACCATTTCGTTGCTGACGGTTGCATTCAGGTGCTAGAGTGGTGCTAATGTGGAGAAACCTTTGCCCAGACAGTATTAGTGTGTTGTAAAATGACAAAACAGCACAATAATGCAACAGAATGTGCCATATTACACTGCATCATTGCACCTCTTCTGTGTCTGATTACGTTTGTCCATCTCCAATCCATGCAGCACCTGTACTGGCCCAGTTCACTGGCTCTAGAGCAGCTCTGCTGACCTGGTTCTCTGGCTCTAGAGCAGCTCTGCTGACCTGGTTCTCTGGCTCTAGAGCAGCTCTGCTGACCTGGTTCACTGGCTCTAAAGCAGCTCTGCTGGCCTGGTTCTCTGGCTCTAAAGCAGGTCTGCTGGCCTGGTTCTCTGGCTTTGAAGCAGTTCTGCTGACCTGGTTTCTCTGCCTCTAAAGCAGCTCTGCTGACCTGGTTCTCTGGCTTTGAAGCAGTTCTGCTGACCTGGTTCTCTGGCTCTAAAGCAGCTCTGCTGACCTGGTTCTCTGGTTTTAAGCAGCTCTGCTGACCTGGTTCCTCTGGCTCTTCAGCAGCTCTGCTGGCCTGGTTCTCTGGCTTTGAAGCAGTTCTGCTGACCTGGTTTCTCTGCCTCTACAGCAGCTCTGCTGACCTGGTTCTCTGGCTCTAGTGCAGCTCTGCTGACCTGGTTCCCTGGCTCTAAAGCAGCTCTGCTGACCTGGTTCTCTGGCTCAAGAGCGGTTCTGCTGACCTGGTTCTCTGGCTCTACGGCAGCTCTGCTGACCTGGTTCCCTGGCTCTAGAGCGGTTCTGCTGACCTGGTTCTCTGGCTCTACGGCAGCTCTGCGGACCCGGTTCTCTGGCTCTACAACAGCTCTGCTGACCTGGTTCTCTGGCTCTACGGCAGCTCTGCTGGCCCGGTTCTCTGGCTCTACGGCAACTCTGCTGGCCCGGTTCTCTGGCTCGACGGCAGCTCTGCTGGCCCGGTTCTCTGGCTCTACGGCAGCTCTGCTGGCCCTGTTCTCTGGCTCTAGAGAGGTTCTCCTGGCCTGGTTCTCTGGCTCTGGAGCAGCTCTGCTGGCCCAGTTCTCTGGCTTTAGAGCAACTCTGCTGACCTGGTTCTCTGCCTCTAGAGCGGCTCTGCTGACCTGGTTCTCTGGCTCTACAACGGCTCTGCTGACCTGGTTCTCTGGCTCTACAACGGCTCTGCTGACCTGGTTCTCTGGCTCTAAGGCGGCTCTACTGGCCCGGTTCTCTGGCTCTAGCCTGGTTCTCACCCTCTGGAGCGGTTCTTCTGGGCTGGTTCTGGTTCTCACCCTCTAGGTCGGTTCTCCGGGGCTGGTTCTGATTCTCACCCTCTAGGTCGGTTCTCCGGGGCTGGTTCTGATTCTCACCCTCTAGGTCGGTTCTCCGGGGCTGCTGGTTCTCCGCCCTCTCCTCGCCGGGTCCATGTGGTCTCAGGCTCAGCGGTCACCTGGCTCCAGGTGAGTAGAGTCCTGGCCTGGTTTTTCAGCCAGCAGGGCTGGGGCCCTCAGCCGCTGACCACCGACTGCGGCAACCCCCGAAGTGGGGCCCTCAGAAGCATAAAGAACCCCAGGGGGGAGAGGCCCCAACTCGCGATTATATCTGTGCCCCCACCCGCAGTACACGACATCTCTGACAGCATCAACTGGTGGCCACACGTCTACAGGACAAATACAGAAAAAAGTCAGGGTGGAAACCAGCCCGCCCTCCCCCCTATTCACCTCCTAACATCCGGGACCTGAAGACCTCGAACCGGAAGGACGACATTTGGATTTTTTTAGTATAGGTCCCAACAGGGGCCACACTTCTGATTTCAGCAGCTTCCGGGGAAGGGAAGTTTGGATGGCGAAGCCCTTCCTGAGTGAGATAAGGCAAGTGTTTCAAGAGGGTGTTTCAACGCCGGGCAGAGGGGGGGGGGGGGGGGCAGTTGGCTTCCGGGCACTTGCCTTGTCAAAGCAGCAGCGAAACCCTTCAGATGGCGCCTGCCTGGCTCTGGGGGCTGCAGCAACACCTCAGAAGGAAAACAAGCACTAGCAGTGCCAAATGGTTTTTGTATAGTGAAGAGTTTGAAACAAGCTTCACTAACACACAGAAGCAGTACACACGGGGTACCAGCACGGATCAAATTACGTACACAAATAATAGATGTAAGGGGTGGGGGGGGAAAGAGGCCCCCAGTCTCCTACACCCCCCCCCCTTTACCCGCACACACAGACTCCCTGTGAAACACAGGAGGCAGCAGCCCACACATACAGAGAAAGCAACAGCCAAGTGCAGCAGCGGTGCAAGCTTCCATCACATGCAGAGAGCGACTTATGATTGGGGAAACTGATCGACAGTCTTGGGGTACAGAGTACCCCTGTATGACTGTAGTTTGGTGTCACCCTGTAATAATTGGGATTATTACCCCCGAACACACTTATATGCCTGGGGAAGGAGTCCATCGGCCCACTGTGCTAGGGGGTGCAGGGAAGAAGGTACGTTCTATCACATATTGTGGGAGTGCCCGGAGATAGTCGCATTCTGGTCTAAAGTAGTGGACACGATGACCGCGGTGGTGGGTTCCCCGGTCCTGATGGAGCCTGGGTGGCTGCGACTGATGATCAAAGGGGCCACGGACAGGTCCAGATACCACGAGATCTGGCTAGCAATGGCAGCGGGGGTGGCAAAGCGGAATATAGCAAGTAGCTGGGGGGCACAGGCGCCCCCGCAGTGGGACCACTGGCTGCGAGACCTGGACTGGTGCCAATGGGCAGAGGAAACCATCTACAAATCCAGGGGCTGTGTAAAGAAATGGAAAAAGGTCTGGGGACCGTGGATGAAATACAGGGCATTGAGGGGCGGAGTAGACCCAGACTGATGTATACGAACAAACCTCCCCGTGTCTGCGTTGGCACTTCACTATATTTGGCGATTACATTTGACCCCATGCGATTTCATTATTGCATTGATGCGAATGACTTCATGAGTAATGTTAATAAAAAGAGTTTTAAAAAAAAAAGAATGTGTCCCCAATATGAATGTAGATTGGTGTGCCACAGTATAAATGTGTCCCGCCACATGAATGCAGCTCGGTGTCCCCCTGTATGAATGTAGATTTGGTGTCCTCTTTATGAATGTAGTTTGGTGCCTCCTGTATAAATGTGTCCCACTGTATGAATGTAGTTTGGTGCTCTTGTATGAACGTAGATTGGAGTCCCCCCTGTATGAACGTAGATTGGAGTCCCCCTGTATGAACGTGGATTGGAGTCCCTCTGTATGAACGTAGATTGGAGTCCCTCTGTATGAACGTGGATTGGAGTCCCCCTGTATGAACGTGGATTGGAGTCCCCCTGTATGAATGTAGAATGAAGTCCCCCGTATGAACGTAGATTGGAGTCCCCCTGTATGAACGTAGATTGGAGTCCCCCTGTATGAACGTGGATTGGAGTCCCTCTGTATGAATGTAGATTGGAGTCCCTCTGTATGAACGTAGATTGGAGTCCCTCTGTATGAACGTGGATTGGAGTCCCTCTGTATGAACGTGGATTGGAGTCCCCCTGTATGAACGTAGATTGGAGTCCCCCCTGCATGAACGTAGATTGGAGTTCCCCTGCATGAACGTAGAATGGAGTCCCCCCTGTATGAACGTAGATTGGAGTTCCACTGCATGAATGTAGATTGGAGTTCCCCTGCATGAATGTAGTTTGGTGTGCCCCTGTATGAACGTAGATTTGAGTCCACCTATATGAATGTAGGATGAAGTCCCCCTGTATGAACGTAGATTGGAGTTCCTCTGCATGAATGTAGATTGGAGTCCCCCTGTATGAACGTAGATTGGAGTCCCCCTGTATGAATGTAGTTTGGTGCCCCCTGTATGAACGTAGATTGGAGTCCCCCTGTATGAATTGAGAATGAAGTCCCCCCTGTATGAACGTAGATTGGAGTCCACCTGTATGAACGTAGATTGGAGTTCTCCTGCATGAATGTAGATTGGAGTTCCCCTGTATGAACGTAGATTGAAGTCCCCCCTGTATGAACGTAGATTGGAGTCCCCCCTGTATGAATGTAGTTTGGTGTGCCCCTGCATGAATGTAGATTAGAGTCCCCCTATATGAACGTAGATTGGAGTCCCCCCTGTATGAATGTAGATTGGAGTTCTCCTGCATGAATGTAGATTGGAGTCCCCCTGTATGAACGTAGATTGAAGTCCCCCCTGTATGAACGTAGATTGGAGTCCCCCCTGTATGAATGTAGTTTGGTGTGCCCCTGCATGAATGTAGATTGGAGTCCCCCTGTATGAACGTAGATTGGAGTCCCCCTGTATGAATGTAGTTTGGTGCCCCCTGTATGAACGTAGATTGGAGTCCCCCTGTATGAATTGAGAATGAAGTCCCCCCTGTATGAACGTAGATTGGAGTCCACCTGTATGAACGTAGATTGGAGTTCTCCTGCATGAATGTAGATTGGAGTTCCCCTGCATGAATGTAGATTGGAGTCCCCCTGCATGAACGTAGATTGGAGTCCCCCCTGTATGAACGTAGATTGGAGTTCCCCTGCATGAATGTAGATTGGAGTCCCCCTGTATGAACGTAGATTGGAGTTCTCCTGCATGAACGTAGATTGGAGTCCCCCTGAATGAACGTAGATTGGAGTCCCCGCTGTATGAACGTAGATTGGAGTCCCCCCCTGTATGAACGTAGATTGGAGTCCCCCCTGTATGAACGTAGATTGGAGTTCCCCTGCATGAATGTAGATTGGAGTCCCCTGTATGAACGTAGATTGGAGTCCCCACTGTATGAACGTAGATTGGAGTTCCCCTGCATGAATGTAGATTGGAGTCCCCCGTATGAACGTAGATTGGAGTTCCCCTGCATGAATG
Organism: Triturus cristatus; assembly: GCF_964204655.1. NCBI lineage: Eukaryota > Metazoa > Chordata > Amphibia > Caudata > Salamandridae > Triturus > Triturus cristatus. The sequence continues at coordinate 1,183,634,348 of NC_140594.1, read as the reverse complement.
TAGATTGGAGTCCCCCCGTATGAACGTAGATTGGAGTCCCCCCGTATGAACGTAGATTGGAGTCCACCCTGTATGAATGTAGTTTGGTGTGCCCCTGCATGAATGTAGATTGGTGCCCCTTGCATGAATGTAGTTTGGTGCCCCCTGCATGAATGTAGTTTGGTGTGCCCCTGTATGAATGTAGAATGAAGTCCCCCGTATGAACGTAGATTGGAGTCCCCATGTATGAACGTAGATTGGAGTCCACCTGTATGAATGTAGTTTGGTGCCCCCTGCATAAATGTAGTTTGGTGTCCCCTCTGTATGAATAGGCCCCCCTGTACGTATATAGCTTGATGCCCCCTGTAGCAGTGTTGTGATTGGTCGGAGTGCCGTGTTTCAGTGCTCAGACACCGACTGGAGGCCTGGACATGTCCCCCACGTAGGGCTGCGATGCAACCTGCTTGGAGAACCTGCAAAGTGCGCAAGACTGTTTTGGGCGACCGAGAGGGCCGTCCAAGCAGTCATTACGTACTTTAGGAGGGTGCTACCACTACTCCCCTGCCCTGCCCCCTCACACAAAGCTGTGGGTGGAAGTAGGAGAAAAGAAAATGATAATACGCTATTATCGTTTTATTCTCCCTTTGTTTCTCTGCAAAAAAGCAGTGGGGCGACGCTCCTCCTCCTTAGCGGAGGAGCCACCATTCCTCCCTCCCTGCTTCAGCCATTGCGCGACAGGTGCATGTGTCTGGTCTGGATTCACAACTCCTCCTGCAGAGTGTGCATGTTTCTTTGTGTCCACCTTCCCTACAAAGTACCACTTCAGGCAGGCATCCCCATGGAGAACCATCCTACGGGGAACCACTTCCGCAGGCATCCCTTCGGGGATCCACTTCCGCAGGCATCCCTTCGGGGATCCACTTCCGGCAGGCATCCCTTTGGGGAGCCACTTCCGGCAGGCATCCCCACGGGGAACCATCCTACGGGGAACCACTTCCGGCAGGCATCCCCACGGGGAACCACTTCTGGCAGGGATCCCTACGGGGAACCACTTCTGGCAGGGATCCCTACGGGGAACCACTTCCGGAGGGATCCCTACGGGGAACCACTTCCGGAGGGATCCCTACGGGGAACCACTTCCGGCAGGCATCCCCACGGGGAACCATCCTACGGGGAACCACTTCCGGCAGGCATCCCCACTGGGGAACCACTTCCGGCAGGGATCCCTACGGGGAACCACTTCCGGAGGGATCCCTACGGGGAACCACTTCCGGAGGGATCCCTACGGGGAACCACTTCCGCAGGGATCCCTACGGGGAACCACTTCCGGAGGGATCCCTACGGGGAACCACTTCCGGAGGGATCCCTACGGGGAACCACTTCCGGAGGGATCCCTACGGGGAACCACTTCCGGAGGGATCCCTACGGGGAACCACTTCCGGCAGGCATCTCCACGGGAAACCTCTTCCGGCAAGCATCCCTACGGGGAACCACTTCTGGCAGTCATCCCCACGGCGAACCACTTCCGGCAGGCATATCCATGAAGAACCACTTCCGGCAGGCATCTCCTTGGGGAACCACTTCCGACAGGCATCCCCACGGGGAACCACTCCCGGCAGACATCCCTACGGGGAACCTCTTCCGGCAGGCATCCCTACGGGGAACCACTTCCGCAGGCATCCCCCATGGGGAACCACTTCCAGCAGGCATCCCTTTAGGGGAACCACTTCCGGCAGGCATCTCCCTGGGGTACCACTTCCGGCAGGCATTTCCACGGGGAACCACTTCCGGCAGGCATCTCCACGGGAAACCTCTTCCGGCAAGCATCCCTACGGGGAACCACTTCTGGCAGTCATCCCCACGGCGAACCACTTCCGGCAGGCATATCCATGAAGAACCACTTCCGGCAGGCATCTCCTTGGGGAACCACTTCCGACAGGCATCCCCACGGGGAACCACTCCCGGCAGACATCCCTACGGGGAACCTCTTCCGGCAGGCATCCCTACGGGGAACCACTTCCGCAGGCATCCCCCATGGGGAACCACTTCCAGCAGGCATCCCTTAGGGGGAACCACTTCCAGCAGGCATCCCTTTAGGGGAACCACTTCCAGCAGGCATCCCTTTAGGGGAACCACTTCCAGCAGGCATCCCCACGGGGAACCACTCCCGGCAGACATCCCTACGGGGAACCTCTTCCGGCAGGCATCCCTACGGGGAACCACTTCCGCAGGCATCCCCCATGGGGAACCACTTCCAGCAGGCATCCCTTTAGGGGAACCACTTCCGGCAGGCATTTCCACGGGGAACCACTTCCGGCAGGCATTCCCATGGGGAACCACTTCCGGCATGCCGGCCTCAGAGATGACCCACCTGAGCAAAGACCTGTGGCCAGAGGCAGGGCCACCTGTGCGCACCTACACAAGCCAGCTGGGTCACATGCCCAGCCCCACATCCTGGGCCCAGCACCACATCCGGTGCCCGACCACCACATCCTGCGCCCGTTCCCCACATCCTGCGCCCGTTCCCCACATCGTGCGCCCGGCCACCACATCCGGTGCGCAATCACACACTGTGAACCCAACCCCACACCCAGGTAGAGATCTCGACAAGAAGCCAGAAACAGCTCAACACGGGGCCCACAGTGCACCTCTGCACCCCGCTGCCATGGAACACCTACAGGAGAGACGCACCTGTGACTGACAGCCTGACCCCGTGGGTTCAGGGTCAACCTCCCGCCGCTTCTGGATATAAACACGGACTTTCAGCAAGTTCAGGGGTCACCTCACGTGCAGCAGCCCTGGGTGGGGTTCTAGAAAATGCCCTGATAAGTGGACAGGGGTCCGCAGTAACGGAGGGGGGGGGGGTGCACATGTCTTCTCTGGTGCAGCCAGGCTGCTCCCCCTAAAAACGCTGCCACTAAGTAGTCCCTCCCGAACCCAAGGGAGACGATGTGAGGGGGGGGGGGGGGGGGGGGGATTGTGCCAGGAGTCCCCTGAGCGTCTTCTGGGGGGAGCAGAGCCAGTATTCACGTGGCGCCTCCGATTCTGGGCCGCTTGATTATAGAAAAAATACAAATAGATACAATTTTAAAAAGTTAAACTTGCAGGGACCACAGAAAGTGTTGGGTCGGACACCCAGGATCCCCTACACGCCTGTCCTCGAAAAGGCCAAGTTTAAAAGAGTTCATAATGAAAGGACACTTACTGAACCGACCCCCAGGTTGGCGCACTCTTCGGACCTGTGCCCCGCAGCAGGCGCATGAACCCTCCGACGGCGCTGCTGGCAGCGGATGCGCACTGCACGCCTCTGTGCCGGGCAGCTGCAGAGGATCAGATCTGCGATGAACGGATGCAGGTGGGCGCTGGGAGTGGAACATTAGGTCGGGGCGGCCCCGCCTCCCACCAGAGGGGAGGGGGTCAGAAGCCGGGTTCATCGGCGGGCGCTCTGGTGGTGTGTAGTAAGTGCACTCAGGGGTGTGGGCGGGCAGGCCTCAGTAACCTCTTCCGGAACCGTAAATAAATCCGAGTGGAGGCCTCGGCTCACCCTACCTGACCCAGGAGGGAATAAGAAGAGGCATTTACGTCATAGCAGACGAGATAAACCATCTGTCTTTAACGCGCAAATTACAGGCGGTAATGCCCAACTCAAAGGCATTCTTTTAATTAACCACTGGAGGAGGAGCGGCCCTATCGAGATATGTAAATGGAAATAAATTGATATTTTATACAGCGCTTAATTCTGGTGATTGGGCCTTTCTAAGCACTTGCAACGTGTTCCAGTAAGAGATCAGATACAAGGAGAGAACGTGTTTTCATGGGCAACATTATACTAGACAGTTTAGAAGAAACACTGCTACAGCCCCTTGCTCCTTAGAGGGCAACTCACCCACGGCACGGAGCCCCTGGGGTGTCCTTATAAACAGCGCCTTAAACGGGTCTCTTTCGCTTCCAGGCGCTTCATAAAACTGCTACAAGGCCCCACGCCAGATAACTGCTGCAGACACCTTCACACACAGTCAGTGCGCCCCGTCACACCAACAAAAACACCCCAGGAGCTCGAAAACTCTCGGAAGACGCGCCCTGCTCGAACCAAATGAGTTTTGTCAAAGCCGACAGGTCTCACCTTTAAAAGACGTTGGCCGCATTTTGTCTTTATCAATGCTTTTTGCCGAATATAAACAGCTTCAACAAAAAGAACAAACAGAAAACGCTTGCTGCCGATGCGCCCAGCATCGACTAAAAAAGCAACAATACCCACTGCAACGTGACGATGCACGCACGTGCATGTGTCACTATGTATGTAGGCGTGCGTGTTACTATGTATGTAGGCGTGCATCTGTCATGTATGTAGGAGTGCGTGTTACTATGTATGCAGGCGTGCATTTGTCACTATGTATGTAGGTGTGCATGTTACTATGTATGTAGGCGTGCGTGTGTCACTATGCAGGTAGGTGTGAATGTGTCACTATGTATGTAAGCATGCATGTGTTATGTATGTAGGCGTGCAGGAGTCACTATGTATGTAGGTGTGTGTGTTACTATGTATGTAAGTGTGCATGTGTTATGTATGTAGGCGTGCATGTGTCACTATATGTAGGCGTGCATGTGTCACTATATATGTAGGCGTGCATGTGTCACTATATATGTAGGCGTGCATGTGTCATGTATGTAGGAGTGCTTGTGTTACTATGTATGTAGGCGTATATGTATTACTATGTATGTAGGGCTGTGTTACTATGTGTGTAGGCGTGCATGTGTTACTATGTATGTAGGCATACGTGTCATTAGGTATATCAGTATGTATGTAGGTGTGTTTTACTATGTAAGTAAGCGTGCATGTGTCACTATATATGTAGGCGTGCATGTGTTACTATGTATGTAGGCATGCATGTGTTACTTTATATGTAGGCGTGCATGTGTCATGTATGTAGGAGTGCTTGTGTTACTATGTAAATAGGCGTATATGTATTACTATGTATGTAGGGCTGTGTTACTATGTATGTAGGCGTGCATGTGTTACTATGTATGTAGGCATGCATGTGTTACTATGTATGTAGGCATGCATGTGTTACTATGTATGTAGGCATGCATGTGTTACTATGTATGTAGACATGCATGTGTTACTATGTGTGTTACTATGTATGTAGGCATACGTGTCATTAGGTATGTCAGTATATATGTAGGTGTGCGTATTACTATGTATGTAGGCGTGCATGTGTCACTATGTACGTACGCGTGCATGTGTTACTATGTATGTAGGCATGCATGTGTTACTATGTATGTAGGCATGCATCTGTCATGTATGTAGGAGTGCTTGTGTTACTATGTAAATAGGTGTATATGTATTACTATGTATGTAGGGCTGTGTTACTATGTATGTAGGCGTGCATGTGTTACTATGTATGTAGGCATGCATGTGTTACTATGTATGTAGGCATGCATGTGTTACTATGTATGTAGGCATGCATGTGTTACTATGTGTGTTACTATGTATGTAGGCATACGTGTCATTAGGTATGTCAGTATGTATGTAGGTGTGCGTATTACTATGTATGTAGGCGTGCATGTGTCACTATGTACGTACGCGTGCATGTGTTACTATGTATGTAGGTGTGTGTGTTACTATGTATGTAAGTGTGCATGTGATATGTATGTAGGTGTGCATGTGTCACTATGTATGTAAGCGTGCATGTGTTATGTATGTAGGCGTGCATGTCACTATGTATGTAGGTGTGCATGTGTTACTATGTATGTAGGCATGCATGTGTTACTATGTATGTAGGCATGCATGTGTCATGTATGTAGGGCTGTGTTACTATGTATGCAGGCGTGCATGTGTTACTATGTATGTAGGCATGCATGTGTTACTGTGTGTAGGTGTGCATGGGTTACTATGTGTGTTACTATGCATGTAGATGTACGTGTGTTACTATGTATGTAGGCATGCATGTGTTACTATGTATGTTGGTGTGCATGTGTTACTATGTATGTAGGGTGCATGTGTTACTAGTATGTAGGGTGCATGTGTTACTAGTATGTAGGGTGCATGTGTTACTAGTATGTAGGGTGCATGTGTTACTATGTGTGTAGGCGTGCATGTCTTACTATGTATGTAGGCATGCATTTGTTACTATGTATGTAGGCATGCATGTGTTACTATGCATGTACGCGTGCATGTGTTACTATGTATGTAGACGTGGATGTGTTACTGTGTAGGGTGCATGTGTTACTATTGTATTGCAATTGTATTGTATGTATGTAGGTGTGCACGTGTTACTATGTATGTATTGGGTGTGCATGTGTTACTATGTATGTAGGCGTGCATCAGTTGTGCATGTGTTACTATGTATGTAGGCATGTATTTGTTGTCCATGTGTTACTATTTATGTAGGCGTATATGTGTTGTGCATGTGTGACTATGTATCCAGGCGTTCATGTGTCACTATGTATGTAGGCATGCATGGGTTACTATGTATGTAGGCATGCATGTGTTGTGCATGTGTTACTATGTATGTAGGTGTACATGTGTTGTGCATGTGTGACTACGTATGTAGGCATGCATGTGTGACTATGCATGTGTCACTATGTATCTAGCCGTGAATGTGTCACTGTATGTAGGCGTGCATGTGTTACTATGTATGTAGGCGTGCGTGTCTATGTATGTAGGCGTGCATGTGTGACCACGTATGTAGGCGTGCATGTGTGACCACGTATGTAGGTGACATACATACATACATACATGAGGTATGGCTAGACTCAGCCTGTAGAGCACTAGCCCCTGTTAAAATGTGTATTCCCAAGAGGGCATCGCCATCAGCCCCCTGGTACTCGGACAGCCTAAAATTGCTTAAAGTTGAATGCAAACGGTTGGAATGTGTTTGGAGGAGAGGTTACACTAATATCACTAAAGAGGCGTATAGAGATAGTCTCTACCGTTACAAAAGAGTGCTTTTTAATACAAAAAAGAAGTACTTCGGGGAACAGATTAGTAATGATAAATCCTCCACAAAGGAACTTGTTAAAACTATTTCAAAACTTACGACTCCCACTAGCGCAAAGCCACGGAGTGGCCCTAAAATCTGAAACCCTAGCCACCTTTTTTCGGGAAAAAGTGGACATTTTCTCGTCCTTCAGCATTCTGCCAAACGAGGGCGTTAATATGGGAACTTGGGGCCCGTCAAAGGACACCAAGGTAATCCCCACCTTTGACAGTTTTGCGACATTGGAGGCCCAAGATGCCACTAAGCTCTTGTCGGCAATCCAATCTGGCTACCCTCTAGATCCATGCCCAGCATCAGTGGCTAAACTCATCCCGAACACTATTGGGGCGGCCCTTGCCCCAGTTTTTAATACCATCTTTAAGTCGGGTCTGTTTCCCAAGGCCTGGAAAAAAGCTTCAATCCTTCCACTCCTGAAGAAAGCTAATCTCGACCCTAAGGGGCCAAACAGCTATAGACCCATCTCCCGCCTTCCGCTGCCGGCCAAGATGATTGAAAAGGAAATGGACTCTCAACTAAGCTCCTTCCTTAAGACTAATGGTCTACTAGACCCAACACAGTTTGGCTTCCGCGCTGAACACAGCACTGAGCTGGCTCAGAGTAAATCAACTGCAGAGATCGGAGAGGCGTTAGATCAGGAGGAGCCGCAATCCTGATTATGCGGGACCTCTCGGCGGCCTTCGACACGGTCCACCACGAAGTACTGCTGGACAGGTTAGTCGAAAGAGGGGGTTCCAGGCAAGGCCCATGCCCTTCTAAAATCTTTTCTCACCGATAGAACCCAAACAGTGGACCTGGGCGAAGATCGTTCGAGGCCTTCCTCCTTGCCCTGTGGGGTTCCACAGGGGTCGGCGCTTAGCCCTACATTATTCAACAGATATGTGTCCCCGCTGGCAGTCCTTATACGATCATTTGGGCTCCAGCTGACCTCCTCTGCTGATGACACACAAATAGTGTTGTCAATACAGAAGGGCGAAGAGGCTGAGACAGGTCGCGACTGTCACGACTGCACGCAGGCCATCGCGAGCTGGATGTCAGCAAACGGCCTCAAGTTAAATGCAGAGAACTGAGGTGATCATCTTCGGTAATTCCTCAAACCTTTGGTCGCCCTATTGGTGGCCTGAAATCTTGGCCACGCCCCCAGTTCCTACCGTTAAGGTGAAGAACTTGGGGGTGATCGTGGACTCTAAACTATCCTTTGGGGATCAGATTGGCCGAGTCGTTTCTTCCGGTTTCCATCTTCTCAGGATCATGAGGAAAATCAGAATTCTTCTTCCTGAGTATAGCCTCAGGACTGTAGTCGCCGCGCTCATGTTGTCTCGACTGGATTACTGTAATGCCCTTTATCTTAACATCCAAAAATGACATCTTAACCGACTAGAGGACGTGCAAAATCCAGCCGCCAGGGTCCTTTTGGGTACCCAAAGGTTTGTTTCGGTGAAGAAAGGAGTTCGGAACCTCCACTGGGTCCCGGTGAAACAACGGCTGGAAATTAAGGCTCTTTGTACGGTCTTTAAGGCCCTTAAAGAATCTGACCCTGCTTACATGAGACAACACCTTCAATGGTATGTTCCCGGCAGAGCACTGCGCTCGGCCGAGGCAAAACAAATAAAAGTTCCACGGGTCAAAACAGACAGTTGGGGGGTAGGAGTGTCTTCTGCTGTGCCGCAAAGGCCTGGAACGGCCTCCCCCTCCACCTCAGAAGTGCAACCGAGCTCCTTTCGTTTAGAAGGGCCTGAAAACCTGGCTTTTTTCCTAAAATCAGTCATTCTTTCCAGTAACCAAGTAGGCAGCTCCCAGCGCCAGGACACCTTAGGGTAGCAGCGTGCCTTATAAGCTTTATTAACATAACATAACATAACGTGTGCATGTGTCACTTTGTATGTAGGCATACATCTGGTACCTAGGGAGGAATTGTGGAGGGCCTTGCAGGGCCTGGGGTTGCCCCCTTACATCCTATCGCTCCTGATGAAATTACACGCAGGCAACTATGCGCAGGTGCGATGGGGTATGAATGGGGAGAAAACTGACAGGATTCCAGTGAGGAGGGGTGTCCGCCAGGGATGTGTGCTAGCTCCCACCCTATTCTCCCTTTATGTGAATGGGGTGGTTGAGTATCTGCTAAAAGAACCCGCAGACGCACCTTCCCTGGCGGGCAAACGGATTCCAAGACTGCTCTTTGCAGATGATACCCTCCTCATTTCAAAGACCCCCCAGGGCCTTCAAAAACTTTTAAACCGCTTCCAGGAGTTTTTTTCCCTTAGGGGGTTGGTGATCAATGTCGACAAGACCAAATTCTTGATCATGAATCCTCCTAAGAAACTAGGGCGTCCCCCGGCCTTGAACTCTGTTCCTTTAGAAAGGGTATCAGAGTTTGACTACCTGGGAATCCGCCTTAGCGATTCACTGAACTGGACCCCGCACATCCATAAGATGCTCCTCACCCACAAAAGGGTGGGTGGTGTTTTGCTTAGGAAACAACGTTCTTCCACAATTAAACCTATCGCCCCAGTTGTGGAGATTTATAAAGCCAGAGGGGCTAGCGCTGCTTTATACGGGGCGGAGTTGTGGGCTACATGTAACCTGGAAGTACTAGAAAAATCTGAGAGCAAATTTCTGAAAGACCTGATGGCTCTCCCTTTGAGCACGCTCACAGTTCCTGTGCTGCTGGATCTAGGCTGCAGATCGATTGCAGGCCAAGCACGACTTCGTCCCTTGCTCCTGTGGGCCCGGTTGTGGAGGGTGCCCGAATGATCCTCTTACTCTGAGGCACTCTCCGAGGTTATGGCAATGGGGGGCTGGCATAGGATCAAATGGTTAAGGGACGTTAAATGCCTCTTAGGGGAGCTGGGTCTTGGTGAAGCTTGAGCCACTCGATCTGCCCCACCTAAAGCCACGATAAAGAAATTGTATTGGGAATGGATCTCCTATAAGCTCACTGTCGATCCACGTCATTGCAATTCCACCGCAGCCTTTTTGAGGATTAAAGACGTGGTGGCCTATGAACCATATCTCGACTTGATTCACATTCCCTTTGACCGGGCCTTGTACTTCAAGTTTAGAGTGGGGACTTTACCTGTAGGCGACCTAACAGCCCGGTGGAAATCATCCCTCCAGTCCTCCCCCTTCTGTGCCCTTTGTCCCACGCGGGTCGAGACGGTGGCACATATTCTTTTTGAATGCCCAGATTATTGTACACCTAGGAGGCGCTGGCTCAAACCACTGTGTAGACTTTTAGGTACTCGCCAGCATATTGTGGCCCTACGCATCTTATAGTCAGACACATCCACCTTGGTGGTTTGTGGGGTGTCAAAATTTCTAAAGTGGTCTTGGTTGATTCGTGTAAAAAGGCTGTCGGTCTCAATTTGATTCTATTTTTAACTGTATTTTATTGGATCATGTCACTGTTTTTATTTTCTCTTTTGTATATATTGTAATAACTGACTATTTTTACTTGTTGTAAAGCTTTTATGATATTTATATATCGAAATAAAGCCTATCAATCAATCAATCAACTATGTATGGAGGCGTGCATGTGTCTATGTATGTAGGCGTGCATGAGTCACTATGTATGTAGGCGGGCATCTGTCACTATGTATGTAGGCATGCATGTGTTACTTTGTATGTAGGCGTGCATGTGTTACTATGTATGTAGGCGTGCGTGTTACTATGTATGTAGGCGTGCATGAGTCACTATGTATGTAGGCGTGCATGAGTCACTATGTATGTAGGCGGGCATGTGTCACTATGAACATAGGCGTGCATGTGTTACTATGTATGTAGGCGGGCATGTGTCACTGTGTATGTAGGCGGGCATGTGTCACTGTGTATGTAGGCGGGCATGTGTCACTATGTATGTAGGCGGGCATGTGTCACTGTGTATGTAGGCAGGCATGTGTCACTATGTATGTAGGCGGGCATGTGTCACTGTGTATGTAGGCGGGCATGTGTCACTATGTATGTAGGCGGGCATGTGTCACTGTGTATGTAGGCGGGCATGTGTTACTATGTATGTAGGCGGGCATGTGTCACTGTGTATGTAGGCGGGCATGTGTCACTATGTATGTAGGCGGGCATGTGTCACTGTGTATGTAGGCGCACATGTCTCGCGGTGGCAGCCATTTTGGCTTCTTTTCCTTTATTGCTCAAAGACGACGCAGCTTTAGCCTGTTCTGCCAGTCAGTCTGTCCAGCAGGATGTCTTCAGGGCCCACGTCCTCATGGCCACCAAAAGGCGGGCCCACATTAAACTACGGGACCCCTACGCCCGTCACACCCGGGGAGATGTTTTCACTGAGTGGTGTAAAGTGTCGAGAATAAATGGCTCCCGAGTACAGGCGGCGCGGGCTGCATTCACGACAACGTGGCGTGTATCGAGTTTAAAAGAAAACCTCTCCATGGCCTTATATCTGGAAATCCGTTTTAGACCCTACAGAACCTTCCCTGCCTGCACTACAATCTAACACACCTACATACTCGTCAGTGGGTACCCATGCCAGGTCCTTTTTACAAACCGTTGCAAACTTTAAAATGTCAGCCTTATTTGTTCACTAGAAGAGTGCACGGACTGCAAGTCCCACAATGCAGCTCGTGGACTGGCACACGGAAGGCCCAGCGGAGCCGCCTGGTAACCCCAACTCAGGCACACAGATGACTGGACAGCACGCAGAAAATCCAGAAATCTAAAATAGCTGAGTGGCACCGCCTTGCCGGGATTTCAGGGGCACGCGAACCCCCTTCATTGCCAGCGCCATCCGCCCATGCCTGGCAGAGGGCACGGGGTGCCAAGCCTGCTGCAGCGCCTCTCCGCAGGATGCGGGGTGCTGCTGAGAAGCGCTTTCATTCCAGAGCCCCCGCCTCGGCCTCCACTCACTTAAGTGGTAACGTGTGCAGGCTGCCAGCCTGTCTCATAAATGAAACGGTCCCCAGGGGCCCGGGCAGATGGAGGGCTGGGCGCGAAGGATGGGAGGGCGTGAGCTGCCGTGCAGGGACTGCCAGGGCACCAGGGACTGGCACGAGGCTGGCAACGGACTGGCAGGGAAGCAGGGACTGGTACAGGACTACCAGGGTCTGGCAAGGCACCAGGGACTGGCACAGGACTAGCAGGGCACCAGGGACTGGCACAGGACTGGCAGGGCACTGGGCACTGGCACTGGACTGCCAGGGCAGCAGGGACTGGCACAAGACTGCCAGGGTACCAGGGACTGGCACGGGGCTGGCACAGGACTGTCAGGGCACCAGGGGCTGGCACTGGACTGGCAGGGCAGCAGGGACTGGCACAGGACTGGCAGGGCACCAGAGACTGGCACAGGACTGGCAGGGCACCAGAGACTGGCACAGGACTGGCAGGGCAGCAGGGACTGGCACAGGACTGGCAGGGCAGCAGGCACTGGACTGGCAGGGCACCAGAGACTGACACGGGGCTGGCACAGGACTTGCAGGGCACCAGAGACTGGCACAGGACTGGCAGGACACCAGAGACTGGCACAGGGCTGGTATAGGACTGGCAGTGCACCAGGGACTGGCACGGGGCTGGCAGGGTACCAGAGAGTGACACAGAAAACAGGACTGAGAGGAATCCAGGGCCTGGCACGGGCCTGGCAGGGTACAAGAGACTGGCAGGAATCCAGTGACTGGCACAGGACTGCCAGGGCACAAGGGACTGGAGGGCAGTCTGCGTGGAGTTGGCCCTTCGGGGCATCCATCTGGGCGGACAGCAGCAGCACCAACATTACCTTAACAACAGGCTGAGGAAGCACAACTCGATGATATATTCAGTTCACAACATCTACACAAATACACGAGTTCGACAATGATGACGACGCTGTAATGGGTTCTATAAAGGGCTCTAGAATTCAACGGATATCGCAGCGAAAAAGCATGCGATTTGCACAGCGTGTGAGGTCCCCTATATTTTTGTAAATTCTGGGGGATACCCGGTTCTTTATTTTTGCTACTTTATAACTCAGAAGTTGCCTTTGGGCCGCCCATAATCCCAGGCACGTGTGCTCGGTTTAACAAGGCCCCCTGCCCAGGAGTGCTGCTCCGGCGGCTGGCACCGCCTCTGGAAAGGTATGACGTCAGAGCTCCTGCTGTTATGGTATTTATTGTTTAGACATTTCTCTCTGTATTCACATATTTTTATTTTTTGGCTCATTGTATTTATATCAATCCATTTTTGTGTGTTTCGTTTAAATATGTACCTTGTGCTAGAATATTTCAACATTTAGCTATTAAATGTAGACCCTAGAGGTGGGAAAGCCCACGAATTAACAGGGAGAGTCGAGCCCGAACCGAGCCAAGAACCTGGCCCGGATCGCACAGCCCGTGCACGAGCCTAGCCCTGAAAATATTTGCTCTATAAATCGTACAACAAACATCACGTCCAATATAATAAACACGGATCAAAATTCAAAAAAAGTGTATTACGCTTTGACGTTCACAGGACCCCCTCTAGCGCCGCACTGAGAAGTACTTATTAAAAGGGAAAGTTTTGTGCCACTGGAAGTCTGAACTCACATATTCGAAAGTGCTTTCATGCGCGATAATCAAGAGATCAGAGTGTGAAGAGGGTGAAATAAAATATTTGCCGAATATCACCCCATTTAAGCAGGGAAGCCGCGATTCATGCAGGTTCTCTGGTTTCACTTAAATGGCCAGTGCTTGATGTGAGCCAGTAAATGGCATCTATTTGTCTTTCTTTGTGTCGAGTCATTGTTTACACCTCGGTGCATTTCTGGCATTGGAGGCTTTACACGAGCCCCAGTTAAATGACACGAGGCCACGTGCATTGTTTATAGGCCCGGGGTGATTAAGTGATTTGTCCAGAATCACAGGATGCTGAGCAGGCGCCGAGATTCCAACCTTACACTTGCCAGCCCTGACTAACACCAGAGTGCGGAATGGGGGCAGGCAGAAGCCACGTGAAAGCTCGGCTCGTTGTGGGCTCGAGGTTCCGACAGGACCTCGGGCTCAGCCAGAGCCGGGCTTCAGGCTCGAGCCTGGCTCGAGCTTTCAGTGACTGCAGCACCTCTAAAACCCCACCATTGGATGCACGATGGGTTTTAGTGACATAAGAAGCAATATGCTCATGGTCATTGTAGTAGAAACGTGCGCACGTGCACCAGTTTAATGCTCCCGTAAGAAAATCCGTCCTTGTGTTTTAACTCCCTTGGGTGTCAGCCTGCACCGTCACTGGACGGGCATTCATGACTGACAGCATCCAAATTCACTCAACTGAAAGTATTTTTTTCATTCTTTTTTACATTTAAAAATAAACACAGACAGAGAAATAGATGGTTTCCGGTCTTCATTTATCTGTAATGGAACCTGTGAGCCTGATGTATAACGGATACAGCGCCCCCTGCCCTACATTGTAAGGATATTTCAGGTCACCAGGAAGATCTGTGACCATATAGGGGGGCGAGGCGGAAGGTCTGTGGAACCAGCCGAACATGCAGGCTGCTTAAACCCAGCAGTTTACATTTTGTTGATCATTTTTGTAGTCTGCAAATGTTTTAAATATGCAAATTGTTTTAAAAATCTAGAAATGTACTATTTTATCGCCCTTGTAAGAATGAAAGGCTGAGCTGGCCCTCCAGGTCTGTAAGCTGCCTTAAATATGTGTTTACCACGCCTTCCATCAATACAGACCCAGGCGCATGGAAAATGCAGCCCACACAGGAGCGCCTCTGCCACAAATGGTCACAAGCGACAGGGAATTTGGAGGGTCTAGGGCTTGTTGCTGTATGTTCAGAAAGAAGTGAAACGGTGGCCCGCAAGGTGGCGACCATGACACTCTTCTCATAAGGGATGGGGAACACATGGTGAATCGCCTCTGGAGCCCAGCAGATGCCGTAAAACACACACTTCCTGGAGATGAAGGCTGGCTTCCTAGCACTGAACTAAGTGCATGTACTGGGACAGACGTGCGGACTCAGATGGACAACATTGTTCCACCTCAAGAAACCAGGGGGGATCAAAGTTGCTCCAACTCCCCAAATTGGCACAGGAGCTATGGAAGTGGGCACTGCCAACGGAGCACAACTCGGGTGGCGACACACCTGCCAGGAGAACCAAGCACTAAGCAGGCAAACACCACAGATCACACCCATTAAAGTTTGGTCACCACTGGCTATGCAACTTCACCCGCTCACTTTGGCCCTCTCACTGAGGGAATGCAATGGGAGGACCAAATCTGATCAGCCGGGCCAGTTGACGTTCAACAGAGAAGGGCAGGCCTCCTTGCTCGACTACATCCTGCTGGAAACTAGATTCTGGGACAAGGTCCTAGACTTTTATGTCCACCAGAGACAGGACAGTGACCACAACGCCCTGATAGTGACTTTGAAAATAGGGAACATGGGCATGTCTAACCCACCACCCCCTCCTACTATGGAGAACAATGCATTAACGCTAGCTAATAATAGACGGAGGGTTAGATGGAGCCATATCCAGCAATCTCCATCCAAGTTAGCTAATATTGATCAGCTGGCATTACCATTGTTAGCTGAAACGTGGGAGGTGGGTTGGGCTGAGGTTTATACAGGGACTCAAGATAGGTGCTCATGAATTTTACATGCCCTAACGGCAAAACTGTTTGACGTATTCTACCCAGTGATAAATCCTAGGGAAAATCATCGCCCTAAATGCTCTTGGTTTAACGCAAGCTGTCGCATAGGTAAACGGGAGCTACTAGATGCAGTGAAGGCAAAGGACAGGCCACAAATTAAGCAGCTTAGGGCCAGGTACAAAAGGACTTTCCCAATGGAAAAGAAAAACTGGGAAGCGGATAATTGGGAAGCCCTTAGGACTGCCCTGAACGACAAAGATTTGAACTCATTCTGGGCAATAGTAAGTTCAGGGGACAGGGAAGGGCGACCCGCCCTAGAGCCCAACATAGCGCCCAAAGTCTGGGAGACACACTTTGGGGCACTGTATGATGAGAAGGACGTAGCAGGTGTTACCACTGGCTCTCCGAGACCATCCCAGGAGTCCCATCAAGAGGGGCTGTGGGAGATTTCCATGGCCGAAGTAGGGAATGCTATCAACAAACTGCAGTGTAACAAAGCGCCAGGTTTAGACAAACTACCCGGGGATCTTTTCCGGATGAAACCCAAAATTTGGGTTCCTTATCTGCGTGCCCTATTTAACGCCATCTTGAAGGGCATGGATACCCTGGACACCTGGCGCGGGGCAGAGATAGTCCCCATACATAAAAAAGGGTGCCCTCTCCTACCCTCAAACTACAGACCCATCAGTTTAATTGACATCACCCAAAAACTGATGGGACGGGTCCTTTTGGACCGAATACAGGGTTGGATAGAGGAGGAGGAGATCCTAAGCCCGTTTCAGGCCGGCTTCAGAACGAATACGTCAACCCGTTGACCAGATATTCAGATTACAACTACTTTTCTGGAAAGCGGTGACCATAGAGGGTGGCAGCCTCTACCTTATATTCATCGATCTGAAGTCAGCCTGTGATTTGGTTCCAAGGAAGAAACTCTGGAAAGTACTACACGACCTCAGGATTCCACCATACCTTCTTAATGTGCTAGTGAAGTTACACGCAGGGAACTATGTACAAGTAAGATGTGGAAAATATGGGGAACTTTCTGCACGTTTCCCGGTCAAAAAGGGGGAACGCCAGGGGTGTGTGCTCGTCCCCACTCTATTTTGTCTCTATATTAATGGGCTCATTGACCATCTCAATAACATCAAAGATAATGGCGCCCCAAGGATTGTCTCGGGGAAGGTTCCCGTGTTGATGATTGCGGACGACACCTTGTTGTTGTCCAAATCACCAACGGGTATACAACGTACCCTGGACGGCTTTGTGGAGTTCTGTATTATGAGGGGCTTGGAGATCAATTTAACTAAGACCAAATATATGGTCTTCAATCCCCCCAAATCCACCCGCCCAAATCCCTCCCTAAATGGTACACCTTTAGATAGGGTGAGGATATTTGAGTACTTGGGCATCACACTATCAGAATATTTTGAGCGGTAGTCCCAACTGGCCAAGGCAAGACTCAAGTTAACACAGACGATGGGGGGGGGGGGGGGATTATGAAAATGTACAGAACTTCCACGTTTAAGCCAGCTGCCCCCGTTGTTGAAATATATAAAGCACAATCAAGGGGGGCCACCTTATACGTGGCTGAATTGTGGGGGCACTGTTCTTCCTCCAATCTCATGAAAACAGAGAACAACTTCATGAGGCAGTTACTGGGCCTTCCTTGCAGCACACCCCTAGTTCCCCTTCGTATAGACCTGGGCATGAGGCCCATTGATGAAGAGATTGCCCACAGGCCCATTACATTCTGGCGTAGGGTATGGGTGACACCAGAAATGTCCTGCTATAGAGCCGAGCTCAGGGAGATCCTCTCCATTCCAACCAACAAGAAAATACCGTGGCTTTCCCACATAAGAGATCTCTCTGTTAGGCTAGGAAGGCAGGACCTCTGGAAAACGCCAGAGTCATCGTGCCGATCAATATCCAGGCTAGATCTAGTGCAGCACTTCAGGCAATTAAATCTATCATCCCTCCAGGAAAGTACTACCAGTGGTCGGATGACAACAGAGTTCCTCCAATTAAAGGCTGTATATAAGAAAGAATACTTCCTGGATGTGATAATCCCTCCCTTGGCCAGGAAATTGTATATGCAATTTAGACTGGGGAACCTTCCACTGATGAGTTTTACCAGCAGATGGACCGCAGAAAACAAGGAAGATTGTTCTGCGTGCAATTACAGGGTAGAGTCTGAAATCCACGTATTGTTTTTCTGCCCTGCATACCACCTGCCGCGTAAACGTTGGTTAATTCAAATATGCAGAAATGTAGGGTTTAGGCGCTGCGTAGAGGCCTATCGAATACTGAACTATGATATTCACCCCCCAATTGTATTTGCTGTATCGCGCTTTCTAAACACCATGTGGCACAGGCGGATGGGCTTTTTAAAGTGATATTGTGGGTTGTATCATGAAATGTTATTTAAATTTAATAGGCAATAAGAGGGTTTAGCTAATAGGGATCTTTGTCCCAGTTTTCCACTCCATTTACTGCTTTTCATATCTGAGAATTTTAGCTTGGAATCAACTTGACAAGCGTTTTAATTGATTTTAAGAAATGGAACGATACAATTTTATATCTGTAATGATTGTAGATACATGTTCGTGAGTGCACTTGCCGTTTATTTTTCTTAACGCGGCTGTGACTTTTTTTGTAATGAAGTACTTTTATGGTCATAGCGGCCAAAATAAAGAGATTGACTGACTGACTGACTATTTTATCGCCCTTGTAAGAATGAAAGGCTGAGCTGGCCCTCCTGGTCTGTAAGCTGCCTTAAATATGTGTTTACCACGCCTTCCATCAATACAGCCCAAGGCGCATGGAAAATGCAGCCCACACAGGAGCGCCTCTGCCACAAATGGTCACAAGCGACAGGGAATGTGGAGGGTCCAGGGCTTGTTGCTGTATATGTTCAGAAACAAGTGAAACGGTGGCCCGCAAGGTGGCGACCATGACACTCTTCTCATAAGGGATGGGGAACACATGGTGAATCGCCTCTGGAGCCCAGCAGATGCCGTAAAACACACACTTCCTGGAGATGAAGGCTGGCTTCCTAGCACTGAACCAAGTGCATGTACTGGGACAGACGTGCGGACTCAGATGGACAACATTGTTCCACCTCAAGAAACCAGGGGGGATCAAAGTTGCTCCAACTCCCCAAATTGGCCCAGGAGCTATGGACGTGGGCACTGCCAACGGAGCACAACTCGGGTGGCGAAACACCTGCCAGGAGAACCAAGCCCAGAAGACAGACTTAGCAGGCAAACACCAAGTGGGAAATAAAAAGGCGGTCCTTTTTTAGGTGAAACCTGTATTAAGTGATCAAGTCTCCTTCAGCATAAACCTTTTAACACTGAGAAGCGCCTGCAAAATCACGAACTAAAATGACATTCAAAGACAGGAAACAGAGAGAAAAGGAGTCATTTTTGTTTCCTGAAGGGGCCAACAAAACGCCACTTTGTTATACAAGGTAGCAGCAAGAAAGACTGGTCTAAAATTATTTCACTCTAGTTTTGTTGATCGAGTTGTGCTAAGATTGTAGTTGTATAGCGCTTACTGTCCCTGAAATCGGTCCTCACAGGGTTAACAAGCGCTATATTGACGAAAACCTTTTTCCCTCTTTATCCCTCCGCTATCCTTCTGAATCCAAATAACTGACTAACCTGTCCACCACTCAAATTACTTTCATATTTCACTATACTAATTCAACACTGTGAGAAGTTGGCCTGGTATATGATGCTCACTAGTTAAAGTGATCACCTTGTACCATGCCAAGCAACCCTTATGGTGTGGTTGTAAGTCAACCTTTTCGGACTAGCTGCCCTAGTGGTAGCGTAGGTTAAGCAGTCTTTGAGGCTAAACTCGTGAAGCGTGTTAAGCCAGCTGTTTTACCAAATGTAACCCCCTTTTATACCAATGAAAGGACACCACACAGATATATATTCAAAATATATATGTATTTATTTCTCAAAGTAACCCCTAGTCTCTTTATGAGCACAGGAGCACAAATCGTCAAACAAGATTACAGTAGAATACACAGAAGTTGCACTTTATATGGATAGGCCCTGGTGGCCACTCGAACCATATACTAAAATAGTGGTATAAGTACCACGAACAGAAAAGGGAAAAGGCCTAGGGCCTCTAGAATCGCTGGGCCTACAAGGAGCTAACTTCAGTTAGTGACCAGGAGGTCCACGGGTGGCGTGTGCAGAGCAAATAGTCACACGCGTGCTCCCATAGGTTTCAATGGGTGCGTAAAAAGTACAAAGTTACTGCAAAGAGGATCTTCCGGATGGATTAGGAACTCAAGATTTGGAACACAGGCACTAGAGATGTAATACTACACTTGGGCACCGGAGTGCCAGCTTTACCTCACCCACAGGAAGCGGGTGCATAGGCCTCGAAGTGCGTCGGGTTTCTTCTATCTGTTCCGTGGAGCCTGAAGACAAAGATGCTGCAGGCGGTCGGTCCGGGAGAGATGCGGTGGATCCAAGAGTGGATCGGAGATGTTGAAGACCTGTAAGCAGAGGGGACAGTGTTCACAGTCACTAGCCAGTGACCAGTGTGGCACCAGGTGTGTACCAGGCAATGTCGGGTGCAAACAGGAAGAAAGGTGTAGCTTGTCTCTGCAGCCACGTGGTCCCTGGAGGTCGACGACGTCCAGGAGTCGGTTCACGAGCTGTCCCACGCAGGCTCTCGCTGTCGGCGGTGTCGGCGACTTGATCGAAGCAAACAAGCCTTGGCAAAAGCAATTGTTGTAGGAGATGAAATAGGCTGATGGTTCTGACCAGCAAGGTCAGAGGGACTGCTCCTTTGGAGGGGAGCAAGGGCCAGTCTGGAGCAACCAGACCAGCGGTGTATTTCGTGAAGTTCGTCGCCAAGATGGCTACTAGCCAGCGGGCCAGCAACCGGTTAGGCGCGTCGAGTGGCAAAATGCAGAAGGGCCCCACGCAGATCGTGGAGATGCTGGAGGGCTCACCTTTGGTGCAGATGCTGCTCGAGGGTTGGGCTTCTCAGATCCCAAAGCACATCTTGGAGGGAGCCTCGGTTGTTGCACTTGTCAGCTTGTCGTGGTCGTTTCAAGATGGCTGGCTCCACGTGTCTCGCTGGCTCCACGGGTCTCCTCTTTTCAGGGACTGTGGATCGGGCGGTGAGAGGTCTGGAGGTCCAGGTCTTGTCAGTCTCTGGGCTCGGGCTCCGGCGGGAGGCGGCGGCAAAGCAGACGTTGACTCGCTGGATGGTGCTTGCGTTAGCAAGGTGGTCACTCCCTGACCACAGGGGAGATTTCCTTCAGTCTTCTGTGCAGCAGAATGTCGAAGTTCCCGTCTTCTTCTTAGTTTCAAGTTGATTCCAGGATGTCTGAAGTCTTAGGACACAGCTCCTACCTTTAAGCGGATTCTAGGGGCCGGACTACCTGCTAGGTCCCTCCTATGGGTGGGACCAGGAAGGGGGGTGGTTACACCCCCAATCCTTTGTCCAGCTCGCCCCAGGCCCGGGACTGGTGTGCCCCAGGACCGGTTTGAACTGGCATATGCACCGAGGCTCCTTGTGAGCCACAGGCATGTCTGGTTTCTTTCAAGCCCTACCTGACCAATACACAAAATCCTGTCTGGGGTGGTGCATGCACCTCCCCTGGCAGGAAACCCTTTGTCCACACCTCCCAAGCTGGAAGGACTCCCAGCAGCAGGAGGGCAGACTTGTGTCTGTGGTGGCAGCATCCATTTTGTGGAGCTGAGGCTATGTCTGATTTTACCCGGGTTTCAGGTACTGTACATGTCGTGTCCCTCTAGAAGGGTGGAATGCTAACCCCGTCGCCAGAATTGGCGAGGGGTTAGTATTCCAATTCGTATGACACCTTACTCGACATGTTTTGATAAAGCCAAACCAAAGTTAGCATTTAACCGCGAGGTTCATAATGCACTTAAGAGTATATGGTATGACGATATCTGGAAACAGTAGAAGGAAGTTGTTCCGACCACTGCAGACAGGCTCAGCTCATGCCAGAGCACCATCTCACATGGAACCAAGCACTCTGCCTTCAGGATTGTTAAGGCCTGCCATAGGAGTGACTTATAGGTTACCAGGTGTCCCATTTAAGGTTAGGTATAGGTATACTACACCTAAGTAAGAGGTGGTTACACCAACTTACCCCAGCTGAGTGATCAGCCAGTTGTGTCAAATTGTTAGGCCAAGCCTGGGGTGGCATAATACATGCTTCAGCCCCTGGCAGGCCTTGGGTACACCAATGCCCTGGGTACCTAGTGTACACTGGTACAGGGGCTGACAGGGTGATCCAACCAATAGGGTATGTACCTAGGGTACATGGAGTCCATTTTAAAGAGAGAACAGCCAGGCTGAGATCCTGAATAGCAGTAGGAGGCCAAGTCGAAAAACCAGCTAGACACTAGGCAAAAATTTGGGGGTAACCATAGTCAGATATCCACCTTCCTACAAACACTAATCCTTTATGTATCCTTTATGTATCCGGAGTAGCCTGCTACTCGCCGAAAAAGCGCTTTGACGCCTCGTCTGGGGTAGTAAGCGCCATATAAATACAATACAATTTACCTAATGTCATGGGTTGACTTCCAGCCTGGGGCATGCTGGGAAGTGTAGTTCGCCATCTTCCATCATAGGACGTCACCATCTGGCCCAGCTTCCTTTGTTGCTGTCTGACAAGACTAGCCTAGAGCCCCCCCCCCACGACCCCATGACATATGGTGAGATGACAGAATGGCGGGGGTGCGGGGGGAGTCCCACTGCTGAGTGACCCAGAGTAGGCCCTACTGGCACGTGCCCTGGCTTGTCGGGCACCCTCAACTTCCAAGTCACCTTTGCCCCAAGCTTTGAAAATCACACACACGCCCCATTTGAAGTCTATTCCACACGAGCTCAAACAAACCACATTTTACCAAGAATTGTATATGTCACTTTTACATCATTAATGGTATTACACAAAACACGACCGGGTCTCAGCACGACTTCCGGCTTCTATGTAAAACTTCTCTGGCTTGGAGGGGCCCGGCGAAGGCCGAATTACTATTTAAATCACTTAAACACGCTTAGAAAAACAGTTCTCAAACAAGCTGCAGACATGTGTGTACCCTGGGTAAAACCGAGCTTATAAAATCTCGGCTGCGCCCCTCCTTTCACCCTTCCAAGCTTGATAAAAATTAAAGTCGCAGTGGTGGTTAATGGCGGAGCCTGTGATTTTAGTGCTACAAACACGCACGGCTAGGGCACTGGAAGCAAGCGCTACACACATCGCATCGGTATTCATGGCTCCATTTGACGGACTTTTCTGGCCCCACAGCTGAATTACATTACCTTTATGGTGACTCCCTTACTCCTAGAGCGTAGACTTTCCCGTGATCAACACTGGGGGTATTCAGCCGACACGTGGATGGGCCGGAAGTGCTTCAAAAGCTAGTAAATCAGAGCTTAGTGGGCCGGATGCGGCCACCTGGCATCGCACACCCATTTCCTGCACTTCATCACGCCTTGGACACGTCCCTTCGTGAAATAAGCATTTGAAAAGCCATAATAAGGTCTGGTGTTGGCTTTTCTCAATGCTGGTTTGTCGTGATTTTTGCACAACTTCATTTTTGGGGTAAGGAGCTGGGCCCTCATGAATCTTTTTTTTAAAAAAAAGACGACTAAAAGCAACATTTTTTAATCTTAAAAACTACAAATTGCCTTTGTTAGCCCTGGCACTGAAAGACACTACTTTGCGTGCGGAGGCACTCTTTATGAAAGGCCAGAACACCGTCACTCTCAGTGAAGGTAGCCAATGGCTGAAGGGGGCTGACCCAAGGTTTATTCAGGAGTAGGCGGAAGAAAACTGTGTAGGACACAAAGACCAATGGATCAAGGTCTGGCTGAAAGCCCCGGTAAGAAATATGTTATAAAAGTCCTGATAGGCAGACTGGGAAAGAGCCCAGAGGATGGACTAAAACGAACAGAGTCGCAATAAAGGTAACTTTATCCCACTCTGTGCCCTGGCACTTTCCAAATGAAAAAGAGAAGGTAGCATTGGACAGTCGAGGCAGAAATGCCGCACAGAGCTTCCAGGCGAGAAAGCAAAAGACACACAGATGATGGACGGAAAGCAGAGCAAATCAAACATTCACCACCAGTCACAGATCTGGGTTAAATCCATCATTCTTTTGCCCACCATGCCACCCCAGTTTAAACCTGGCCATATGCAAATCAGTCTTGACCCTGTGCCTCATGGGAACAGTCCAGTCCGAACTGCCAAGCCACGTCCTCCCTGGACCGGACACAAGCATCCTGGGACCAGTTTGGATAAAGCTGGGTCTGAACGGAGGTGGCGAAGTGAACTAGAGAAAGCGTTCTTCACGGCTTCTAACTCCCTTATTCCGGATGGCGTTCAGCAGGACCATCAGTTACCTGCAGGTGCCCTTTCAGCTGCTTCATCCGCACGCGGGCAGCAGGGTTCAACAGGCAGGACATTGCTTCCTGACCCTTTCTCAGCAGTTCGAATCCCCGACCCATCCGCCGCTCATTGGACCCCCCGGAGGACTGTCGGACACTGATATTATACCCACTCCAGTTTCCCCGACTCAGGGTCTCTCAGGCATGTACTCCTCTAGTCCTGATGATGATCCCCCATTTTAAGCTTCGATCGAAACGTCGTCGACACCCACACCATGACTCCTATTCTATGATGACATGTGGAGCACAAGTTGTTTTCTCGCACTGTGACTGTTGTAAGCATGTATCACTAACGTCACTTCTTGATGCGAATGCCTAAGGTCTGGAAATCTTTTGTTTTTCATACCCCGCCACGTTACCCACTGGATTGTTATTATTTTACGGTATGTTTAAATAAATTCTCTCCTTACCATTTGGATGTATGCTAACACAGCTCTAATTGTAGTTCTGTGCTTATATTCTTATGTCCTTTGGTAGGGACCTATGTCTCTTGTAATATGGATCTCCAGAAAGCGGCCAAAGTGATAAAAAAATAACTTCTCAGGCACCCCCAGATACACAGACTAGTGCAGCTTTCCTCTGTCCGTGGACTGGAGGGGTCTCACCCTAAAGGGGAGCGGGGTCCTCTCAGAAGCAGATGAATACGGTTGGAGAAAGAGCCTTATCAAGGTTTCGATGACGACATCCAGGCTGAATGGAATCTACTGCAAGACCTGACGAATCAGAATAGTTGGAGCAAAGGCAAATGGAAACGCTAAATGCTCCTAACCAATCCAACATCAGGTCACCCCCTTCCCGCCCCCGCTGGCTAGGCTCATGCAGGAGGTGAACTGGTCTCACCACCAATCAGGTGGGTGGAAACTGTATTTCACGAAAGTCTGACACCAAGCTACGAGGTTGCACCAGTGTTCGATTTGAAATGTTCTTATCGCGACGCTCATGCTATGTTCTGTATTAAGTTAGCATTCATGGCATCATTTTCTTAGTAACCGACATTTTGTTTTGTGATCGAAACGAAGCTTCTGTCTCATATTGCTCGTCTCAGCAGAAAACTGCCTCCTGTACCTTCAGCTTCTCCTTCTCAAGGCCGAGCTTCGCTGCGCTAATGAACGTGCTCTCTATTGTTGCACACCTCTGCTGTATGATAGACCGGTTCCCACGTCTTAGAATGGTAGGCACCAGAGGCGCAACTAGAGCCAAATTTCGGGGGGGGGCTGAGCAAAAATTTCGGGGGGGGGCTGAACTTTAAGCAATAGTGACACATGCACACGTTATGTTATGTTAATAAAGCTTATAAGGCACGCTGCTACCCTAAGGTGTCCTGGCGCTGGGAGCTGCCTACTTGGTTACTGGAAAGAATGACTGATTTTAGGAAAAAAGCCAGGTTTTCAGGCCCTTCTAAACAAAAGGAGCTCGGTTGCACTTCTGAGGTGGAGGGGAAGACCGTTCCAGGCCTTTGCGGCACAGCAGAAGACACTCCTACCCCCCCAACTGTCTGTTTTGACCCGTGGAACTTTTATTTGTTTTGCCTCGGCCGAGCGCAGTGCTCTGCCGGGAACATACCATTGAAGGTGTTGTCTCATGTAAGCAGGGCCAGATTCTTTAAGGGCCTTAAAGACCGTACAAAGGGCCTTAAATTCCAGGCGTTGTTTCACCGGGAGCCAGTGGAGGTTCCGAACTCCTTTCTTCACCGAAACAAACCTTTGGGTACCCAAAAGGACCCTGGCGGCTGGATTTTGCACGTCCTCTAGTCGGTTAAGATGTCATTTTTGGATGTTAAGATAAAGGGCATTACAGTAATCCAGTAGAGACAAAATGAGCGCGGCGACTACAGTCCTGAGGCTATCCTCAGGAAGAAGAATTTTGATTTTCCTCATGATCCTGAGAAGATGGAAACCGGAAGAAACGACTCGGCCAATCTGATCCCCAAAGGATAGTTTAGATTCCACGATCACCCCCAAGTTCTTCACCTTAACGGTAGGAACTGGGGGCGTGGCCAAGATTTCAGGCCACCAATAGGGCGACCAAAGGTTTGAGGAATTACCGAAGATGATCACCTCAGTTCTCTGCATTTAACTTGAGGCCGTTTGCTGACATCCAGCTCGCGATGGCCTGCGTGCAGTCGTGACAGTCGCGACCTGTCTCAGCCTCTCCGTCCTTCTGTATTAACAACACTATTTGTGTGTCATCAGCAGAGGAGGTCAGCTGGAGCCCAAATGATCGTATAAGGACTGCCAGCGGGGACACATATCTGTTGAATAATGTAGGGCTAAGCGCCGACCCCTGTGGAACCCCACAGGGCAAGGAGGAAGGCCTCGAACGATCTTCGCCCAGGTCTACTGTTTGGGTTCTATCGGTGAGAAAAGATTTTAGAAGGGCATGGGCCTTGCCTGGAACCCCCCCCTTTCGACTAACCTGTCTAGCAGTACTTCGTGGTGGACCGTGTCGAAGGCCGCCGAGAGGTCCCGCATAATCAGGATTGCGGCTCCTCCTGATCTAACGCCTCTCCGATCTCTGCAGTTGATTTACTCTGAGCCAGCTCAATGCTGTGTTCAGCACGGAAGCCAAACTGTGTTGGGTCTCGTAGGCCATTAGTCTTAAGGAAGGAGCTTAGTTGAGAGTTCATTTCCTTTTCAATCATCTTGGCCGGCAGCGGAAGGCGGGAGATGGGTCTGTAGCTGTTTGGCTCCTTAGGGTCGAGATTAGCTTTCTTCAGGAGGGGAAGGATTGAAGCTTTTTTCCAGGCCTTGGAAACAGACCCGACTTAAAGATGGTATTAAAAACTGGGGCAAGGGCCGCCCCAATAGTGTTCGGGATGTGCTTAGCCACTGATGCTGGGCATGGATCTAGAGTAAGTTGGTCATGGTATTCAACAATCAATGGAAAAGACCGCCATCGTTTTTTATTTATAATTTAAATGATGTAAGCCTCTTGGCCGCTACTCACAAGGCGTATGAGAAGAGTTAGGAGAGGCAATCTGTAGGAGCCAGCTGGATGCAACACTCACCGGTGCTTCAGTACACTTTGAGAGCAGGGACAAAAGTTTTGTTCATCTTGTCTCCAAGTAGCGGATGGGAAGTGATCCAAGCAGGATCTGGGTTCAAGGGGCAGTAGAGTGTTCTTCAGGTCCCACCCAGAACTTTCTGGTCAGAGGAGGTCTCCAATCGACAACTGTGATGTGCAGAGTCCATCAGAAGGTGCAGAGGTGGTAGGGTGCTAGAACAGCGACTGATCGCAGCCTTGAGGCGGCGCGCAGCGGTTTGGGCCCGCTGAGTCAGCAGTGGGCTTGGGATTGGAGGGTTTGGGATTGGAGGGGGGGGTTGGTGTGTAGCTCAGCCCTGGGATTGGATCACGACTCATCTCTTTCCATACAGGGCCCTTCCTGTTTGGCTCCCCCCAGACTTCCCTTCCTGCGGATAAGGCGCCTATTGTCCGGTTGTGTGGCCGCCTCCGTCTCATTGTACTGGACTTAATCAGGTCTCAGTGTATCGGCACGTGTGGCCATCCGGGGGCAGAAGGCACCCAAAACCTCTCAAATAAACAGAGAACCGTTTCCAAGTGGAAAACAATCAGGTCTGTGAGACTGAAGTCCACACGTGGGCAGGAGACAGCTGCAGCGACCCCTGGGGACTCACTGAGCACAGTTTGCAACCAGCCTAGAGAAAGGCGATCCCCAAGATTTAGTGGAGTGAGTTCAGGCTCTGAAATGTATAGGCTGAGAGAGATAGAAGGAAAACAGAGTGTAAAAGAGCTCATGCATGCGGTGTAATAACCTCACATATGCAAACACAGTCCACACCAGGCTGAAAAGTGTCATTTAGCACACCAGGGATGAGCACCAGGAGGAGAAAGGATATGCTGTACTGAAGATTAAAGGTAAGTGACAGAGGTTTTAGCTCCGCCCCCGTCCTTCTTCACATCCTGTTGTGTGTGCGGAGGCATTAAAGCAACGTCTTCGCCTCGACTCTGACCCAAAAAATCAGTCGAAGTTTAAATGCAATTCAAAGCAAATATATTTAAAGAGTGGCAAATCTGGGGAAAAGGTAATTTGGGAACAGCTAACAAACAACACTAGCTCCAAACTCTGGAGCGCCTGCCTGCGTGCCCAACATCCAATCCTAGAGCGCCTGCCTGTGTGAGCAACATCCCATACTAGAGCACCTGCCTGCGTGCACAACATCCAATCCTAGAGCGCCTGCCTGCGTGCCGAACATCAAATCTTAGAGCGCCTGTCTGCGTGCACAACATCCAATCCTCGAGCGCCTGCCTTCGTGCACAACATCCAATCCTCGAGCGCCTGCCTTCGTGCACAACATCCAATCCTAGAGTGCCTGCCTGCGTGCCCAACATCCAATACTAGAGCACCTGCCTGCGTGCCCAACATCCAATCCTAGAGCGCCTGCCTGCATGCCCAACATCCATTCCTAGAATGCCTGCGTGTCCAACATCCAATCCTAGAGCGCCTGCCTGCGTGCCCAACATCCAATCCTAGAGTGCCTGCCTGCGTGTCCAACATCCAATCCTAGAGCGCCTGTCTGCATGCCCAACATTAAATCCTAGAGCGCCTGTCTGCGTGCACAACATCCAATCCTAGAGCGCCTGCCTTCGTGCACAACATCCAATCCTAGAGCGCCTGCCTGCGTGCCCAACATCCAATACTAGAGCGCCTGCCTGCATGCCCAACATCCAATCCTAGAGCGCCTGCCTGCATGCCCAACATCCAATCCTAGAGTGCCTGCCTGCATGCCCAACATCCAATCCTAGAGTGCCTGCCTGCATGCCCAACATCCAATCCTAGAGCGCCTGCCTGCGTGGCGAACATCAAATCTTAGAGCACCTGCCTGCGTGCCCAACATCCAATCCTAGAGCGCCTGCCTGCGTGCCGAACATCAAATCTTAGAGCGCCCGTCTGCATGCACAACATCCAATCCTAGAGCGCCTGCCTGCGTGCCCAACATCCAATCCTAGAGCGCCTGCCTGCGTGCACAACATCCAATCCTAGAGCGCCTGCCTGCCTGCCCAACATCCAATCCTAGAGCGCCTGCCTGCCCAACATCCAATCCTAGAGCTCCTGCCTGCCCAACATCCAATCCTAGAGCGCATGCCTGCGTGCCTAACATCAAATCTTAGAGCACCAGCCTGCGTGCCCAACATTAAATACAAGAGCGCCTGCCTGCGTGCCCAACATCCAATTCTAGAGCGCCTGCCTGCGTGCCCAACATTAAACCCAAGTTCACCTGCCTGCATGCCCAACATCCAATCCTAGAGTGCCTGTCTAACATCAAACTCTAGAGTATATTCCTACGAGTAACATCAAGGCTGCAGTGCTGAATAAAAGTAGGAGACTAGGAAATGTCTTTGCCTTTGGATGTCCTTTTTTGGCGGCACGTCGCCCTGCCAGACGGGTGGGTGGATCAGGGTTCGAGGGCCAGGCCACCATACCTGCTCGGGTCCTCAGGTGTGTTAGTAGGCCCTGGAGTCCTGTCATGGCTTCTCTCAGTCTCCATGGCCCTGCTGGGCGTCACAAGAAACACTGAAGCTCCCGGCTGATCATAGACGTGACCATCATCTCCTCAGCACAGAGAGTGGAGGCTACATGTCGGTATCCGTGGCCTGTGAGTGACTGAGTTCGGTGCTGCTGCTCCTGCCAGTAGGAGGAATGGCGGCTTCAAGGGTGTCACCCCTTGACATCTGCTTTACGCCCACCTAGAAGGTGCCCGACAACCTACAGAGCTCGCACTGAAAGGCGTTTCTGATTTTTGACAAAAGTTTGTTGAGTCCCTAGTCGTGAACCACCCCTGGAACTACTTACTGCTGAGCGTCCAGGGAAAGCAATGCTGACGTGCAATTAGGGCGCAGTAGAGTTGCTCTAAAGGCTGGACCCTGGTTGGCCGGTCTTCTCACCTCACAAAAACAAAGGAACCAGCGAACTAGTCACCAGGGGGGCCCTCTACCCTTTGCTGCAGCCTACAACCTGCATCCACTCACTGAACCGTAGCCTTGTAGGGTCAGGGTAGTCAGAGAGTAGGCAGAGCCGAGATTCCCTACAATCTCCATGGGCGTGCTCTCGTCAGAGCCCTAACTTGAAACCTCTCAAATCCACTAGTAATCATGGTGCCCTTCTATCTGGAGCCCCAACACCTCGGCCGAAAGCCGCTATAAGCGTGTAGGCCCACCAATCGAAGCGCTTTTCATCTGCGACCAATCGCCCCTGAGATACCAGATTTTAAAGTTATGCTTGTACGCCAGACTATCAACAGACGCTCTTCCAGGGCCCTCCAGATCCTCTGAGAAGCAAAATGTTTGACAGCGAACAACATGTTTCAAGAGACAAACTGTCTAAGAAAACAGTTCCTTAGGGATACATGAAAAAGTAAAGCCCAACACTTTCTGGACATTGGTCTCTGAATTCTGCTGGATAGATGACTGAGCCATAAGTGATATTGAAGACGCCAGAAGAATTAAGACTATGGTAAGTTTGGCAACAAGAGACAGTCCCTATCAAGTATAACAGTCCTATTTGGAGGACCAACCTGAACCCTACACCCCTAGTGAGCAGTAGGACATGGACCTGCTGAGTCCGCCTCAATCAAACTTCTACCTTCAGAGTATGTCTCCAGCGGTGGAGGGTAGGACGCTCGCCAGTATGCATCACAGGCACTGCAGGTCTGGTAAAAAATGCTTGTTCCCCATTTAACTACTGAGATTAAAATAGTACATTATTTCGCTTCTAAAATCTAAGAAACTATTAATAAAAAAGTGGGTTGTAAAAAGATATCTAAAGGAAAAGATTTATGGACTAGCCCTAAAACACAGAAAGAGATTACACCCCATAAAGAAGTTGACAACAGCAACCGAGACTGTTAAGGTGGTCAATACTTACTTTGTGTAAATGCTATTTTGTGGACTAAGAGCAACAATCCGAAAAGACACAATACCTTAAAAAAAGACACACGTCGGTTAAATCGCATTACATAAGGACGTGGGCAGAATAAAGGAGAACAAACCAGACTTCAGAGACTAATTTGGTTTAGCAGCAGAAAAATGATTGCAGTTTTCAGCAACAGCACAATATGGATACCACTATGTGGCGCATGGGGAAGTGATTTACTCAAGTAATAATTAGAACTGATAGTTTATTGCTAAGACCATATTTAGAGAAGTAATTAAACTCAACACAGTGCTGCCAAGACCACATTTAAAGAAGTAATTCATCTCAACAGAGTGCTACTAAGACCACATTTACAGAAGTAATTCATCTCAACAGAGTGCTACTAAGACCACATTTACAGAAGTAATTCATCTCAACAGATTGCTGCTAAGAGCACATTTACAGAAGTAATTCATCTCAACACAGTGCTGCCAAGACCACATTTAAAGAAGTAATTCATCTCAACAGAGTGCTACTAAGAGCACATTTACAGAAGTAATTCTTCTTAACAGAGTGCTGCTAACACCACATTTACAGAAGTAATTCTTCTTAACAGAGAGCTGCTAAGACCACATTTAAAGAAGTAATTCATCTCAACACAGTGCTGCCAAGACCACATTTAAAGAAGTAATTCATCTCAACAGATTGCTGCTAAGAGCACATTTACAGAAGTAATTCATCTCAACAGAGTGCTACTAAGACCACATTTACAGAAGTAATTCTTCTTAACAGAGAGCTGCTAAGACCACATTTAAAGAAGTAATTCATCTCAACACAGTGCTGCCAAGACCACATTTAAAGAAGTAATTCATCTCAACAGAGTGCTACTAAGACCACATTTACAGAAGTAATTCTTCTTAACAGAGAGCTGCTAAGAGCACATTTACAGAAGTAATTCTTCTTAACAGAGAGCTGCTAAGAGCACATTTACAGAAGTAATTCATCTCAACAGAGTGCTACTAAGACCACATTTACAGAAGTAATTCTTCTTAACAGAGAGCTGCTAAGAGCACATTTACAGAAGTAATTCTTCTTAACAGAGAGCTGCTAAGAGCACATTTACAGAAGTAATTCTTCTTAACAGAGAGCTGCTAAGAGCACATTTAAAGAAGTAATTCTTAACAGAGAGCTGCTAAGAGCACATTTACAGAAGTAATTCTTCTTAACAGAGTGCTGCTAAGACCACATTTACAGAATTAATTCTTCTTAACAGAGAGCTGCTAAGAGCACATTTACAGAAGTAATTCTTCTTAACAGAGAGCTGCTAAGAGCACATTTACAGAAGTAATTCTTAACAGAGAGCTGCTAAGAGCACATTTACAGAAGTAATTCATCTCAACAGAGAGCAGCTAAGAGCACATTTAAAGAAGTAATTCTTAACAGAGAGCTGCTAAGAGCACATTTACAGAAGTAATTCTTAACAGAGAGCTGCTAAGAGCACATTTACAGAAGTAATTCTTCTTAACAGAGAGCTGCTAAGAGCACATTTACAGAAGTAATTCTTCTTAACAGAGAGCTGCTAAGAGCACATTTACAGAAGTAATTCATCTCAACAGAGAGCAGCTAAGAGCACATTTACAGAAGTAATTCTTCTTAACAGAGAGCTGCTAAGAGCACATTTACAGAAGTAATTCTTCTTAACAGAGAGCTGCTAAGAGCACATTTACAGAAGTAATTCTTCTTAACAAAGTGCTGCTAAGAGCACATTTACAGAAGTAATTCATCTCAACAGAGAGCAGCTAAGAGCACATTTACAGAAGTAATTCTTCTTAACAGAGAGCTGCTAAGAGCACATTTACAGAAGTAATTCTTCTTAACAGAGAGCTGCTAAGAGCACATTTACAGAAGTAATTCATCTCAACAGAGAGCAGCTAAGAGCACATTTACAGAAGTAATTCTTCTTAACAGAGAGCTGCTAAGAGCACATTTACAGAAGTAATTCTTCTTAACAGAGAGCTGCTAAGAGCACATTTACAGAAGTAATTCTTCTTAACAGAGTGCTGCTAAGACCACATTTACAGAATTAATTCTTCTTAACAGAGAGCTGCTAAGAGCACATTTACAGAAGTAATTCTTCTTAACAGAGAGCTGCTAAGAGCACATTTACAGAAGTAATTCTTAACAGAGAGCTGCTAAGAGCACATTTACAGAAGTAATTCTTCTTAACAGAGAGCTGCTAAGAGCACATTTACAGAAGTAATTCTTCTTAACAGAGAGCTGCTAAGAGCACATTTACAGAAGTAATTCTTAACAGAGAGCTGCTAAGAGCACATTTACAGAAGTAATTCTTCTTAACAGAGTGCTGCTAAGAGCACATTTAAAGAAGTAATTCTTAACAGAGAGCTGCTAAGAGCACATTTACAGAAGTAATTCTTCTTAACAGAGTGCTGCTAAGAGCACATTTACAGAAGTAATTCTTCTTAACAGAGTGCTGCTAAGAGCACATTTACAGAAGTAATTCATCTCAACAGAGAGCTGCTAAGAGCACATTTAAAGAAGTAATTCTTAACAGAGAGCTGCTAAGAGCACATTTACAGAAGTAATTCTTCTTAACAGAGAGCTGCTAAGAGCACATTTAAAGAAGTAATTCTTAACAGAGAGCTGCTAAGAGCACATTTACAGAAGTAATTCTTCTTAACAGAGTGCTGCTAAGAGCACATTTAAAGAAGTAATTCTTAACAGAGAGCTGCTAAGAGCACATTTACAGAAGTAATTCTTCTTAACAGAGTGCTGCTAAGAGCACATTTACAGAAGTAATTCTTAACAGAGAGCTGCTAAGACCACATTTACAGAAGTAATTCTTCTTAACAGAGAGCTGCTAAGAGCACATTTAAAGAAGTAATTCTTAACAGAGAGCTGCTAAGAGCACATTTACAGAAGTAATTCTTCTTAACAGAGTGCTGCTAAGACCACATTTACAGAAGTAATTCTTCTTAACAGAGAGCTGCTAAGAGCACATTTACAGAAGTAATTCATCTCAACAGAGTGCTACTAAGACCACATTTAAAGAAGTAATTCTTAACAGAGAGCTGCTAAGAGCACATTTACAGAAGTAATTCATCTCAACAGAGTGCTACTAAGACCACATTTACAGAAGTAATTCTTCTTAACAGAGAGCTGCTAAGACCACATTTAAAGAAGTAATTCATCTCAACACAGTGCTGCCAAGACCACATTTACAGAAGTAATTCATCTCAACAGAGTGCTACTAAGACCACATTTACAGAAGTAATTCTTCTTAACAGAGAGCTGCTAAGAGCACATTTACAGAAGTAATTCATCTCAACAGAGTGCTACTAAGACCACATTTACAGAAGTAATTCTTCTTAACAGAGAGCTGCTAAGAGCACATTTACAGAAGTAATTCTTAACAGAGAGCTGCTAAGAGCACATTTACAGAAGTAATTCTTCTTAACAGAGTGCTGCTAAGACCACATTTACAGAATTAATTCTTCTTAACAGAGAGCTGCTAAGAGCACATTTACAGAAGTAATTCTTCTTAACAGAGAGCTGCTAAGAGCACATTTACAGAAGTAATTCTTAACAGAGAGCTGCTAAGAGCACATTTACAGAAGTAATTCATCTCAACAGAGAGCAGCTAAGAGCACATTTAAAGAAGTAATTCTTAACAGAGAGCTGCTAAGAGCACATTTACAGAAGTAATTCTTAACAGAGAGCTGCTAAGAGCACATTTACAGAAGTAATTCTTCTTAACAGAGAGCTGCTAAGAGCACATTTACAGAAGTAATTCTTCTTAACAGAGAGCTGCTAAGAGCACATTTACAGAAGTAATTCATCTCAACAGAGAGCAGCTAAGAGCACATTTACAGAAGTAATTCTTCTTAACAGAGAGCTGCTAAGAGCACATTTACAGAAGTAATTCTTCTTAACAGAGAGCTGCTAAGAGCACATTTACAGAAGTAATTCTTCTTAACAAAGTGCTGCTAAGAGCACATTTACAGAAGTAATTCATCTCAACAGAGAGCAGCTAAGAGCACATTTACAGAAGTAATTCTTCTTAACAGAGAGCTGCTAAGAGCACATTTACAGAAGTAATTCTTCTTAACAGAGAGCTGCTAAGAGCACATTTACAGAAGTAATTCTTCTTAACAGAGTGCTGCTAAGACCACATTTACAGAATTAATTCTTCTTAACAGAGAGCTGCTAAGAGCACATTTACAGAAGTAATTCTTCTTAACAGAGAGCTGCTAAGAGCACATTTACAGAAGTAATTCTTAACAGAGAGCTGCTAAGAGCACATTTACAGAAGTAATTCTTCTTAACAGAGAGCTGCTAAGAGCACATTTACAGAAGTAATTCTTCTTAACAGAGAGCTGCTAAGAGCACATTTACAGAAGTAATTCTTAACAGAGAGCTGCTAAGAGCACATTTACAGAAGTAATTCTTCTTAACAGAGTGCTGCTAAGAGCACATTTAAAGAAGTAATTCTTAACAGAGAGCTGCTAAGAGCACATTTACAGAAGTAATTCTTCTTAACAGAGTGCTGCTAAGAGCACATTTACAGAAGTAATTCTTCTTAACAGAGTGCTGCTAAGAGCACATTTACAGAAGTAATTCATCTCAACAGAGAGCTGCTAAGAGCACATTTAAAGAAGTAATTCTTAACAGAGAGCTGCTAAGAGCACATTTACAGAAGTAATTCTTCTTAACAGAGAGCTGCTAAGAGCACATTTAAAGAAGTAATTCTTAACAGAGAGCTGCTAAGAGCACATTTACAGAAGTAATTCTTCTTAACAGAGTGCTGCTAAGAGCACATTTAAAGAAGTAATTCTTAACAGAGAGCTGCTAAGAGCACATTTACAGAAGTAATTCTTCTTAACAGAGTGCTGCTAAGAGCACATTTACAGAAGTAATTCTTAACAGAGAGCTGCTAAGACCACATTTACAGAAGTAATTCTTCTTAACAGAGAGCTGCTAAGAGCACATTTAAAGAAGTAATTCTTAACAGAGAGCTGCTAAGAGCACATTTACAGAAGTAATTCTTCTTAACAGAGTGCTGCTAAGACCACATTTACAGAAGTAATTCTTCTTAACAGAGAGCTGCTAAGACCACATTTAAAGAAGTAATTCATCTCAACACAGTGCTGCCAAGACCACATTTAAAGAAGTAATTCATCTCAACAGATTGCTGCTAAGAGCACATTTACAGAAGTAATTCATCTCAACAGAGTGCTACTAAGACCACATTTACAGAAGTAATTCTTCTTAACAGAGAGCTGCTAAGACCACATTTAAAGAAGTAATTCATCTCAACACAGTGCTGCCAAGACCACATTTAAAGAAGTAATTCATCTCAACAGATTGCTGCTAAGAGCACATTTACAGAAGTAATTCATCTCAACAGAGTGCTACTAAGACCACATTTACAGAAGTAATTCTTCTTAACAGAGTGCTGCTAAGAGCACATTTACAGAAGTAATTCTTAACAGAGAGCTGCTAAGACCACATTTACAGAAGTAATTCTTCTTAACAGAGAGCTGCTAAGACCACATTTAAAGAAGTAATTCATCTCAACACAGTGCTGCCAAGACCACATTTAAAGAAGTAATTCATCTCAACAGATTGCTGCTAAGAGCACATTTACAGAAGTAATTCATCTCAACAGAGTGCTACTAAGACCACATTTACAGAAGTAATTCTTCTTAACAGAGAGCTGCTAAGAGCACATTTACAGAAGTAATTCTTCTTAACAGAGTGCTGCTAAGACCACATTTACAGAAGTAATTCTTCTTAACAGAGAGCTGCTAAGAGCACATTTACAGAATTAATTCTTCTTAACAGAGAGCTGCTAAGAGCACATTTACAGAAGTAATTCTTCTTAACAGAGAGCTGCTAAGAGCACATTTACAGAAGTAATTCTTAACAGAGAGCTGCTAAGAGCACATTTACAGAAGTAATTCTTCTTAACAGAGAGCTGCTAAGACCACATTTACAGAATTAATTCTTCTTAACAGAGAGCTGCTAAGAGCAC
Organism: Triturus cristatus; assembly: GCF_964204655.1. Taxonomy (NCBI): domain Eukaryota; kingdom Metazoa; phylum Chordata; class Amphibia; order Caudata; family Salamandridae; genus Triturus; species Triturus cristatus. The sequence continues at coordinate 1,183,597,423 of NC_140594.1, read as the reverse complement.
ATTTACAGAAGTAATTCTTCTTAACAGAGAGCTGCTAAGAGCACATTTACAGAAGTAATTCTTAACAGAGAGCTGCTAAGAGCACATTTACAGAAGTAATTCTTCTTAACAGAGAGCTGCTAAGAGCACATTTAAAGAAGTAATTCTTAACAGAGAGCTGCTAAGAGCACATTTACAGAAGTAATTCTTCTTAACAGAGTGCTGCTAAGAGCACATTTACAGAAGTAATTCTTAACAGAGAGCTGCTAAGAGCACATTTACAGAAGTAATTCTTCTTAACAGAGAGCTGCTAAGAGCACATTTAAAGAAGTAATTCTTAACAGAGAGCTGCTAAGAGCACATTTACAGAAGTAATTCATCTCAACAGAGTGCTACTAAGAGCACATTTACAGAAGTAATTCATCTCAACAGAGAGCAGCTAAGAGCACATTTACAGAAGTAATTCTTCTTAACAGAGAGCTGCTAAGAGCACATTTACAGAAGTAATTCTTCTTAACAGAGAGCTGCTAAGAGCACATTTACAGAATTAATTCTTCTTAACAGAGAGCTGCTAAGAGCACATTTACAGAAGTAATTCTTCTTAACAGAGAGCTGCTAAGAGCACATTTACAGAAGTAATTCTTAACAGAGAGCTGCTAAGAGCACATTTACAGAAGTAATTCTTCTTAACAGAGAGCTGCTAAGAGCACATTTACAGAAGTAATTCTTAACAGAGAGCTGCTAAGAGCACATTTAAAGAAGTAATTCTTCTTAACAGAGAGCTGCTAAGAGCACATTTACAGAAGTAATTCTTCTTAACAGAGAGCTGCTAAGAGCACATTTACAGAAGTAATTCTTAACAGAGAGCTGCTAAGAGCACATTTACAGAAGTAATTCTTCTTAACAGAGAGCTGCTAAGAGCACATTTACAGAAGTAATTCTTCTTAACAGAGAGCTGCTAAGAGCACATTTACAGAAGTAATTCTTAACAGAGAGCTGCTAAGAGCACATTTACAGAAGTAATTCTTCTTAACAGAGAGCTGCTAAGAGCACATTTACAGAAGTAATTCTTCTTAACAGAGAGCTGCTAAGAGCACATTTAAAGAAGTAATTCTTAACAGAGAGCTGCTAAGAGCACATTTACAGAAGTAATTCTTCTTAACAGAGAGCAGCTAAGAGCACATTTAAAGAAGTAATTCTTCTTAACAGAGAGCTGCTAAGAGCACATTTAAAGAAGTAATTCTTAACAGAGAGCTGCTAAGACCACATTTACAGAATTAATTCTTCTTAACAGAGAGCTGCTAAGAGCACATTTACAGAAGTAATTCTTCTTAACAGAGAGCTGCTAAGAGCACATTTACAGAAGTAATTCTTAACAGAGAGCTGCTAAGAGCACATTTAAAGAAGTAATTCTTAACAGAGAGCTGCTAAGACCACATTTACAGAATTAATTCTTCTTAACAGAGAGCTGCTAAGAGCACATTTACAGAAGTAATTCTTCTTAACAGAGAGCTGCTAAGAGCACATTTAAAGAAGTAATTCTTAACAGAGAGCTGCTAAGAGCACATTTACAGAAGTAATTCTTCTTAACAGAGAGCTGCTAAGAGCACATTTACAGAAGTAATTCTTCTTAACAGAGAGCTGCTAAGAGCACATTTAAAGAAGTAATTCTTAACAGAGAGCTGCTAAGAGCACATTTGGAGAAGTCATTCATTTTAAAAGAGTGCTGCTAAGAGCACACAAGAAGAAGAAATTCATCTGAACAGAATGCTACGAAGACCACATGTAGAGAAGTAATTATTCTTAACAGAGAGTTGCTAAGACCACATTTACATAAGACATTTTTCTAAACAGAGAGCTACTAAGACCGCATTTAAAGAATTGACAATTCCACTTGACCACGTGGAGGGGCATAATTTGCTCTATGGCATACTGCTAATATCACTTTAAAAAAAACAAGAATTAAACTGTATCATATATTTCTAAGACTACGTTTAGCGATGTACTATACCCAATTTAGCATATTTGGGAAGCCAAAATTGTCATAAAATTCCACACTTTCACTGTCGAGTGTCTTCAAAACATTTAAAGAATAAAGCAACTTTCCAGTGTAATGGTAATTCTGCATTTAGAGAAGTGTAAATTCCACTTTATAGTGCCCTGGAACTGTGACAATTAAAGGGTATAATTTACAAGTAACATTTGGAATGATGGATTCAAGTTTGGACGCCGCAGTTTATATATAAAGACACTAACAAAGGTGAGTAATTTCTAACACATGTGGCAACAATCAAAAGTGATGTCTCAGCCCCACTAAAGGCCACAGCAATGCCTACTACCCACCGAAGGGAGTGACCGCCCCAGAATCTTTTATATCAAAAGTACAGGCAACTTTTGGGAAATCTTCTCCTGCTATAGCCATATTAGGCTTTACACCCAAGGATCACAGGAAGGGCATGTTACAACGCTTGCCTTGGCCGGACGCCTAGCAATGAATGTTATGGACATATACACTTGGGGAGAAAAGGATTTCTGGGCACGTCAGACGGGACTACTGAACTCTAAGCTTCCACCAGCCGCCATCAGAGAACAGCAGGTACCTCCTTCGTGATTCCCTCGAGCTACATCACTTGTCGGCACTCGCTGTCTTCGTCATCACACTTATCCAAGTAATAGTTCTGCTTCCAAAGTGTTGCGCAACCACAGAACACCCAACCCAAAATGCTCAGAGGCCATTTTCACTCTCACTACAGCACCAGTTTGGGAAAAGGAACAAGTGTAGGACATGTGATTTAGGAGGGATCCACCCCCTTTACTGTCCCAGAAGTCTGTGCTACCCTAAACAGAGGACGAGCATGATATATTCACCTGAAATTTAGAGAAGCGTTAAAAAAAAACCACAGGAGGACCCTAGCTGTGGAAAGAAATGGGATTTCTAACTTTTCCAGAAGAAATAGATTCCATTCAGCACATGAACAACACACAAGTTTATCCTAAACTAGCCCGCTTATATTGAGCGTCATCAATTACTGAACGAGACACAAATCTAGCCCACCCTAGCCGGCTACGATCCAATGTAAACTATTACTAAACAATACAAAAGTCCAGCCTAACCTGGCTCGCTACTATCCAATGTAAACTATTACTAAACAATACACAAGTCCAGCCTAACCTAGCCGGCCACAATCCAATGCAAACTATTACTAAACAATACAAAAGTCCAGCCTAACCTGGCTCGCTACTATCCAATGTAAACTATTACTAAACAATACAAAAGTCCAGCCTAACCTGGCTCGCTACCATCCAATATAAACTATTACTAAACAATACAAAAGTCCAGCCTAACCCGGCTCGCTACCATCCAATATAAACTATTACTAAACAATACAAAAGTCCAGCCTAACCCGGCTCGCTACTATCCAATGTAAACTATTACTAAACAATACACAAGTCCAGCCTCACGTAGCCGGCTACGATCCAATGTAAACTAATACTAAACAATACAAAAGTCCAGCCTAACCTGGCTCGCTACTATCCAAATGTAAACTATTACTAAACAATACACAAGTCCAGCCTAACCGAACCAACTACGATCCAATGTAAACTAATACTAAACAATACAAAAGTCCAGCCTAACCTAGCCGGCTACGATCCAATGTAAACTAATATTAAACAATACACAAGTCCAGCCTAACCTGGCTCGCTAGCATCCAATATAAACTATTACTAAACAATACACAAGTCTAGCCTTACCCTGCAGGCTACTATCCAATGTAAACTATTACTAAACAATACACAAGTCCCGCCTAACCTAGCCGGCTACTATCCAATGTAAACTATTAGTAAGCAATACAGAAGTACAGCCTCTCGTAGCCGGCTACGATCCAATGTAAACTATTAGTAAGCAATACACAAGTACAGCCTAACCTAACTGGCTACTATCAAATATAAACTATTACTAAACAATACACAAGTCCAGCCTAACTGAAACAGCTACTATCCAATGTAAACTATTAGTAAGCAATACACAAGTCCAGCCTAACCTAGCCGGCTACGATCCAATGTAAACTAATACTAAACAATACAAAAGTCCAGCCTAACCTGGCTCGCTACTATCCAATGTAAACTATTACTAAACAATACACAAGTCCAGCCTCACATAGCCGGCTACTATCCAATGTAAACTATTAGTAAGCAATACACAAGTCCAGCCTAACCTAACTGGCTACTATCAAATGTAAACTATTTACTAAACAATACACAAGTCCAGCCTAACCTAGCTCGCTACTATCCAATGTAAACTATTACTAAACAATACACAAGTCCAGCCTAACCGAACCAACTACGATCCAATGTACACTATTACCACACAATACACAAGTCCAGCCTAACCGAACCAACTTCGATCCAATGTACACTATTACCACACAATACACAAGTCCAGCCTAACGGAACCAACTACGATCCAATGTACACTATTACCACACAATACACAAGTCCAGCCTAACCGAACCAACTACGATCCAATGTACACTATTACCACACAATACACAAGTCCAGCCTAACCGAACTAGCTACGTTCCAATGTACACTATTACAATGCAATATACAAGTGCAGCCTAACCGAACCAACTACGATCCAATGTACACTATTACCACACAATACACAAGTCCAGCCTAACCGAACCAGCTACGTTCCAATGTACACTATTTCAATGCAATACACAAGTCCAGCCTAACCGAAACAGCTACGTTCCAATGTACACCATTACCACACAATAGACAAGTCCAGCCTAACCTATACAAGTTTGACCGAGGCCAAGAGGGCATCCACTCTTCTTCTCAAAAATATATTTCTGGTCAATTGCAGGACAGTAGCTGTGGTGTAATTTATCAAACACTATATTAGAACACGGTTTATAAAATCAGTAGTACCTTGTAACCAGAGTTTTGTAGCTTTAGACTATTCTAGTTTCAAGATAAGCCAACCACGGTCTAGCGCCTGGGATCAGAAAAGCGCTTTGCTGCTACAGTTGTTAGACCTGGCTTGACTTCCAGTTGTCACCACCCTTTATATGATCAACAAAGGAGCTTTCAGAGGGCTAGAGATAGGGGCATAGGCTCCACCCAGATGCTGCTATCAGCAATCAGAGTACACCCAGCTGTGCGGTCTGTGCCAGAGGAGGTGAAGGGACCAATCAGCAATCAGTGTATAGCCAGCTCTGCAGTCTGTGCCAGAGGAGAAGGGGCCAATCAGCAATCAGAGTATAGCCAGCTCTGCAGTCTGTGCCAAAGGAGAAGGGGCCAATCAGCAATCAGAGTATAGCCAGCTCTGCAGTCTGTGCCAAAGGAGAAGGGGCCAATCAGCAATCAGAGTATAGCCAGCTCTGCAGTCTGTGCCAAAGGAGAAGGGGCCAATCAGCAATCAGAGTATAGCCAGCTCTGCAGTCTGTGCCAAAGGAGAAGGGGCCAATCAGCAATCAGAGTATAGCCAGCTCTGCAGTCTGTGCCAAAGGAGAAGGGGCCAATCAGCAATCAGAGTATAGCCAGCTCTGCAGTCTGTGCCAGAGGAGAAGGTGCCAATCAGCAATCAGAGTACAGCCAGCTCTGCAGTCTGTGCCAAAGGAGAAGGGGCCAATCAGCAATCAGAGTACAGCCAGCTCTGCAGTCTGTGCCAAAGGAGAAGGGGCCAATCAGCAATCAGAGTACAGCCAGCTCTGCAGTCTGTGCCAAAGGAGAAGGGGCCAATCAGCAATCAGAGTCCACCCGGCTGTGCAGTCTGTGCCAGTGGAGGAGTGAGGGCCAATCAGCAATCAGAGTACACCCAGCTCAGCAGTCTGTGCCAGAGGAGGAGGGACCAATTAGAGTACACCTAGTTATGCGGTCTGTGCCAGAGGAGGAAAAGGGGCCAATCAGCAATCAGAGGAACCCAGCTGTGCAGTCTGTGCCAGAGGAGGAGAAGGGACCAATCAGGAATCAGAGTATAGCCAGCTCTGCAGTCTGTGCCAGAGGAGAAGGTGCCAATCAGCAATCAGAGTACAGCCAGCTCTGCAGTCTGTGCCAAAGGAGAAGGGGCCAATCAGCAATCAGAGTACAGCCAGCTCTGCAGTCTGTGCCAAAGGAGAAGGGGCCAATCAGCAATCAGAGTACAGCCAGCTCTGCAGTCTGTGCCAAAGGAGAAGGGGCCAATCAGCAATCAGAGTCCACCCGGCTGTGCAGTCTGTGCCAGTGGAGGAGTGAGGGCCAATCAGCAATCAGAGTACACCCAGCTCAGCAGTCTGTGCCAGAGGAGGAGGGACCAATTAGAGTACACCTAGTTATGCGGTCTGTGCCAGAGGAGGAAAAGGGGCCAATCAGCAATCAGAGGAACCCAGCTGTGCAGTCTGTGCCAGAGGAGGAGAAGGGACCAATCAGGAATCAGAGTACAGCCAGCTCTGCAGTCTGTGCCAGAGGAGGAGAAGGGGCCAATCATCAATCAGAGTACACCCGGCTGTGCGATCTGTGCCCAAGGAGGAAAAGGGACCAATCAGGATTCAGAGTACAGCCAGCTCTGCAATCTGTGCCAGAGGAGGAGAAGGGGCCAATCAGCAATCAGGGTACACCCAGCTGTGCATTCTGTGCCAGAGGAGGAAAAGGGGCCAATCAGCAATCAGAGTACAGCCAGCTCTGCAGTCTGTGCCAGAGGAGGAGCAGGGCTCAATCAGAGCACGCCCAGTTGTGCAGTCTGTGCCAGAGGAGCAGGGCTCAATCAGAGCACACTCAGCTGTGCATTCTGTGCCAAAAAGGAGTAGGGACCAATTAGGAACTGGCAGAATTGAAATGCTTAGTAGAAAAAAAAGGTGCAGGGCTCAAATCGAGCCACTGGCTGAGGTGAGCTCTGCACTAGGACTGGAGCAGAGGGCAATGTAAGCAATGAACATCTCACTGGAGGGGAGTGTACAGTAAGCACTGAACTCCTCACTGGAGGGGCGAGCACTGCAAACACTGAAATCACTGGAGGGGAGGGTACTATGAACCATGAACTCCTTATTGCAGGAGAGGGTACTGTAGACAATGAACTCCTCACTGGAGGGGAGGGTATTGTAAATACTGAACTCCTCACTGGAGGGGAGGGTATTGTAAATACTGAACTCCTCACTGGAGGGGAGGGTATTGTAAATACTGAACTCCTCACTGGAGGGGAGGGTATTGTAAATACTGAACTCCTCACTACAGAAGAGGGTACTGTAAACACTGAACTCCTCACTGGAGGGGAGGGTATGGTAAATACTGAACTCCTCACTGGAGGGGAGGGTATTGTAAATACTGAACTCCTCACTACAGAAGAGGGTACTGTAAACACTGAACTCCTCACTGGAGGGGAGGGAATTGTAAATACTGAACTCCTCACTGGAGGGGAGGGTATTATAAACACTGAACTTCTCATTGGAGTGGAGGGTACAGTAAAGCCAACTCCTCACTGCAGGAGAGGGTACTGTAAACACTGAACTCCTCACTGCAGGAGAGGGTACTGTAAACACTGAGCTCATCACTGGAAGAGAGAGTACTGTAAATAAGGAACTCTTTACTGGAAGGGAAATGCTCACCTCATCACTGCAGGAGAGGGTACTGTAAACACTGAACTTCTCACTGCAGGAGAGGGTACTGTAAACACTGAACTTCTCACTGCAGGAGAGGGTACTGTAAACACTGAACTCCTCACTGCAGGAGAGGGTACTGTAAACACTGATCTTCTCACTGCAGGAGAGGGTACTGTAAACACTGAACTTCTCACTGCAGGAGAGGGTACTGTAAACACAACTTCTCACTGCAGGAGAGGGTACTGTAAACACTGAACTTCTCACTGCAGGAGAGGGTACTGTGAACACTGAGCTCATCACTGGAAGGGAAACGCTGACCTCATCACTGGAGGGGAGCGTTCTGTAAACGATGAACGTCTGATGTTGAATTATTTAATTACTGCACAAGAGAGTCTGGTGGTGTTTTGCTCCCTCAGTAAAGTAGCGATAACAGGGCACTCGGCTATGCCAAAAGTAATCAGTGGCACAGGACGTAAGGGGCATGAGACAGAATAGATCCCATTATTCTGGGTCTGGGAGAAGCTCAGCTTTAATAGATCTGACCTGATCAACGTTTGAAGCGATCGGTTCCTGGGTGTCAGAGCCCGTTCCTTCGCACCGTAGCTCGCCTGCTCCTTTACATGGAGGCGTCAATATGGTTTTGGGTGGGCACTTTGGTGGTGGTCCCCAGTCAGCTCCAGCACCTGCCATGTTTCAGTCCTCATGTCCCTCACCCGTGACGTGCACGGTGAGGCCGTAGTGCAAATCAGAACATTGGAATGGCGAGCACTGCATTGAAGACAATGACGTGTCTCCGGGTTTCTAATGGCTGGTATAAGCGCGAGCATCAACATTCCAATGTTTGTTCACAGCAGTAGCTGTAACAAAGGCCTCATGGAGCCTGAGGGAATACCATTCCCCTCGGGCTCAGTGAGGCCTTTGTTTTACAAATTAGAACATTCTGCCCTCTTCTGGCGGAATGTTCTAACAACCTTATAGCCTGCCGTAGCGGGCTCTCCTGGCCATTAAAGGCTCTCGTCTTCGGCTCGGGCCTTTAACGCTGGAGCGGGCCTTTGATGGCCGATATAGTCCGCTGTTATAGACCCACTACAGCTGGCTATAAGGCTATAGTGACTCACTTGTGCCAGATCTGGAGGTGGGTGCTGATGGAGGGGTAGATCTATTTCCCAACCTTATACATCAAGGCTCGTGGAATAATTTGGACCACCATCCCAGTGCTGCGTCATCCTATTTTAGGAGTTGGGAGTTTCACGTATGGCACACTTACTCGCAGGTGCACACATACGTCACATCCGGGGAACGCTTTCAATAATAGTGGTCACACCCAACTCCCATCATTGCAGAACTGAGAACCAAATGATGCATAGCCTACTAAGAGGGCTCCAACCAAACACAACATTTCTATAGCCCCTGAGAGGGGCTCCTAGGGGAAAGTACCCCCAGGCTTCCAGAAGCATGTCTCTTGGAACTGCCGTTTATAACCGAACCTTTGAACCTTCTAGACGTTGTCATTGCAGAGCGCCTCGGCAGACCTTCCAACCGGACCACATCCAACCAGCTCAGACAACCTGACAACAGTCAGCATTACTCAGGCACCCTTCACAGACAACCTGACAGGTTATGTGAAGTGCAAACAGCATTGTAACATTACCCATTAGCACGGCTCTTCGATTTAAATCCGCACCACCCCGCTGCAAGGGAGACGGTGGTTAGTGGTGTCACATCCACCACTTCTCACAGCCGTCGGTGGTGCTGGTGCGCCAAAGGGAGGGAGAAGAAATGGAGAGGGCCTGAGACTTACCCATCCACCAGGTCCCTCCGGCCTGTGGCGAGCCGAGCAAAGAGCGGGGAGGCAGGGAGTGTCCACTTCCCTGTGTGACATCACAACAAGTGGACCACAAGTTTTGTTTTTCCTTGCTGTGAAGTACTAGCAGTGAATTGCTGTATTCACTGGAGGCTACCCAACGGGGGGTGGCGGGGGATGAAAACAAACAAACAAAAGCACATACCTGGGTACAGCCGGCCGCCACCTCTCCTCCATCCTTATCTTCCTGTCTGGAGTCCACGAAGTACACAGACTCCCCTAGCCAATCACAGCGCTGCTGTCACCAGCATGACAGCAGCGTTGGGATTGGTCTGAGCAATCTAGTTCGGCACCCAGACAGGGAGGAGGAGGCTGTGCATGTTCTCCACACAGGCTGTATAATACAGCCAGGTGAAGAACATGCTAAGTGCACATGATTGTTTGGCCAGCCCAAGACGGCCGGCCAAACCGTCACACGCACTTAGAGTGTGCCACCTACCCTCCCCGCACAGTGCTCTTGATAGCCCCGCATGAAACGAACTGAGCGACTGCAGGAGGAAAAACAAGATGAGAACATTGTGTTATTATCATTTTATTTTTCCTTTTTAAACTGCTCGGAGACAGAGAGAGGGGGAGGGCGAGAGAGAGAGAGTGTGTGAGAATATCCTAGGTGAAATCAGACAGACTCCTCACCATACCGGACTGAAAGCACCTGTACCCAACTATTTACCAGAAAATACATTAGGGGGGTTGCAGCACCCCATACACCCCCCCACCCTGAAGCTAAGCTCCTTCCCCTGGCGCACACACACACACACCACCCGCTGTGCCTTTCATGTAGCTCCCGGCAGAAGCAGACCTCTTTACGTGCACATTGAGAGCAGAAAGCTGGCACCACACAGAGTGGCTCTTTGACAGATGCTTGTCAGCACGGGCTGTTTCCAGTCAGCAGCGGGTTTGTGTGAGAGATGCTGGTCAGCGCGGGTTGTTTCACGTCAGCAGTGGGTCTGTGTGAGAGATGCTTGTCAGCACGGGCTGTTTCCAGTCAGCAGCGGGTCTGTGTGAAAGATGCTTGTCAGCACAGGTTATTTCCAGTCAGCAGCGGGTCTGTGTGAGAGATGCTTGTCAGCACGGGCTGTTTCCAGTCAGCAGCGGGTCTGTGTGAGAGATGCTTGTCAGCACAGGTTATTTCCAGTCAGCAGCGGGTCTGTGTGAGAGATGCTTATCAGCACGGGCTGTTTCCAGTCAGCAGCGGGTCTGTGTGAGAGATGCTTGTCAGCACGAGCTGTTTCCAGTCAGCAGCGGGTCTGAGTGACCGATGCTTGTCAGCACGGGCTGTTTCCAGTCAGCAGCGGGTCTGTGTGAGCGATGCTGGTCAGCGCGCGTTGTTGCCAGTCAGCAGCGGGTTTGGGTGAGAGAAGCTTGTCAGCACGGGTTGTTTCCAGTCAGCAGAGGGTCTGTATGAGTGATGCTTGTCAGCACGGGCTGTTTCCAGTCAGCAGCGGGTCTGTGTGAGAGATGCTTGTCAGCACGGGTTGTTTCCAGTCAGCAGCGGGTCTCTGTAAGAGATGCTTGTCAGCACGGGCTGTTTCCAGTCAGCAGTGGGTCTGTGTGAGAGATGCTTGTCAGCAGGGGCTGTTTCCAGTCAGCAGCGGGTCTGTGTGAGAGATGCTTGTCAGCAAGGGTTGTTTCCAGTCAGCAGCGGGTCTGTGTGAGCGATGCTTGTCAGCACGGGATGTTTCCAATCAGCAGCGGGTCTGTGTGACCGATGCTTGTCAGCACGGGCTGTTTCCAGTCAGCAGCGGGTCTGGGTGAGCGATGCTGATCAGCGCCGGTTGTTTCCAGTCAGCAGTGGGTCTGTGTGAGAGATGCTTTTCAGCACGGACTGTTTCCAGTCAGCAGCGGGTCTGAGTGACAGATGCTGGTCAGCAGAGGTTCTTTCCAATCAGCAGCAGGTCTGTGTGAGAGAAGCTTGTCAGCAGGAGTTGTTGTCCTGCCAGCAGCGGGTCTGCAGAGGCCTGCTGCTGATAGGGTTGAAAGCGGCTGAACAAGGCAGAGCACTGCCCACCTTCTCCCGCCTCTCTAAAGTCTGTGGAGACCTGGGGCGGAGGAACAACGCCCAGGGGCGGAGCATGGTCAGTAAGATTTGGGGTGGGAGGGGTGGGGGGTGACCTTCAGATTTTCCAACAGCCAGGCTAGCATATACTGTTAAAAAAATTATACAACTAGCAGGGCGCATGAGAGGGGCTTAAGGGACAGTGGAAAGGTAAACAAATGCGCAGGGTAGGGTTTTACGTGACAGAAACCACAATATTTTGTAAACTAATTTTTGAAGACTTTCAAAAGAGAGAGAGTGAATGTATGTGTGAGTGTTTTGTAAATTTCTTTTGAAATCCGACCAACACCTCCCCATACTCGACTGAAATCACCCGTACCCAACTATTTACCATAAAATACATGGGGGGGGGGGCTTAAACACGAATTGAGCCAAGCTTGGGCTACCGAGGTACAACTTCCGGCTCCACCATGCTGCAAGTCGTGGGAGCTGAACTTGGGCCTCCTGCCCCTCAGAGAACCAAATAGCCCTGACTGTGCCATGCTGTGGATAGATCACAGCTGAGCTGGGGCCACCTCCCACTTACTAGGCCAAAGAGTCCCGGCTACCCCAAGCTGCAGATATCACACAACCTCAGCCCGCATCACCTGACTGGGCCAGCACACCATAGCTGCGCCTTGCTGCAGATATTAGGTGAGGTTAGCCCACCTACCCACACTGAGCTTGGACCACCTCCCGCTCACTGGGCCCTACAGACCCTCAGGTCCCATGCCACAGGTAGACACCAGCCAATCTCTGGGTCAGCAAAGCCTCGGTCACTTTACCACCAGCACTCCATTCTTTTTTCATGGCAGCTTGTTAGATCAGCGTTCCACCACTAGCCCTCCCACCCAGGGTTTTTGGGTGGACGGTAGAATTTGTCCTAAGTGTCTTAATATTCTCCAGCTTTACTTACAAGGGACACAATATCTAAAAGGGAAATACATTGTGGTATCTATCAACCAATCAAACAGCATTGGTAAAGTGCATCACTGTCACCCCACGGGGTATCTGGGCGCTGTGTCTCCATCGAAGAGCCAGGTCTCGAGTCTCTTTCTGAAGCCTGCCAGCAAGGAGGCCGTACAGAGCTGGAGGGGAAGTTCGTTCCAGGTCTTAGCAGCGATGTAGGAGAAGGAGAGGTTCCCGCTTCAGCCAAGATGGATGCGGGAGTTGTGTGCGAGGGCGAGTGAAGGAGCGCAGGAGTCTAGCGGGGTGGTGGAAGTGCAGCCAATGGTTGAGGTAGGCAGGTCCTAGGACGTGGAGGGCTTTGTAGGCGTGTGAGGAGGCTGAAATAGCATCTTTTCTGGATGGGGAGTCAGTGGAGGTCTCCGAGGGCGAGAGTGATTTGGCTTTCTTTGTGGAGGTGCATGATGAGCCTGGCTGCAGCGTTCTGTATAGTGTGGAGTCTTCCGAGGAGCTGGGTGTAGATGCTGGCGTAGAGGGCGTTGCCGTAATCGAGGAGGCTGATGACGAGGGTTTGAGTGACGGTCTTTCTGGTGTTGGTTGGGATCCATTCTGTGGCGCATGCAGGGGCTGTGGAAGCAGGAGAAGGCAACTTCATTGACTTGTCGTTTCATGGTCAGTTGGCTGGAGAGGATGATGCCAGGGTTGTGTGCGTGGTCGGTCGGTGTGGGTCAGAGTTTTGCAGGCCACCAGCTGTGGTCCCGCAGGCATCCAGTTCCCTAGGTTACTGTACCTAGGTAACTGGATGCTACAGGTCCTGGAATGTGGTGATGGAAGAGAGCGGGGAGCGACAGTTGGAAGAGGGACTGGTAACGCGAGGGTGCTACAGGCTTGCTCGTCAAAAAACTTCCAACTTAGCTCCACTTACAGACCTTAAGTCTCTGTCACGTAGTTAGGTGTCATGTAGCTGGTGGATCACCAGCTGCTGCTTCGTCACCGGCTGCTGGTTGGTCACCGGCTGCTGGTTGGTCACCGGCTGCTGGTTGGTCACCGGCTGCTGGTGGATCACCAGCTGCTGGTTGGTCACCGGCTGCTGGTTGGTCACCGGCTGCTGGTTGGTCACCGGCTGCTGGTTGGTCACCGGCTGCTGGTTGGTTCAGGTCATCCTTTTTCCTCCTCACTTCTACGGTGGGTGAAAGGGGTTGAGAGGCCCTTAGATCTGGAACTATGTCCCAGCTGACCCTCACCAGATCCACCCACCACTACCTTTAAATCCACCATTAAAACCATGTTGTTCTCCTAGGCCCCCAACATAAGTCCTTGTCAATGTTGAATTGGTCCAGCGCCTAGCGATGTCTCAGCGCTTTATGAATCCGTTCACCTGAACCCATGGACATAGATGTGCATGCTCCCTCTGAGTCATCAGTGCAGGGTGTCCGGTTCCTTAACCCCTTCAGTGCCCGCCCCTTTCCCCGCCCAGTGCCGGCCGTTGCATTAGCGGGCGGGGTCTATGACGAGCTGGACTCGTCATGGGCACAGCGCCACCGCGGCCCATGACGAGTCCAGCTCGTCATGGGCACTGAAGGGGTTAAGTGACGCAAGTTTGCCCCGTGTCAGGGACCTGAGGTCTGGCTAATGGTGTAAGAGACACCACTGCTTCGGTAACACAAGCCTTGAGCAAAACACACGTCAGCAGCAAAATGTGGACCAGCGAAGGAATGATCATATTCCAGTTCTCGAGGCAGACTAAACCAGGGAGACGTGAAATAAAGAAAGAAGGGTCTGCGTAACACGAGGAACTGACACAAAAACTGAGGTCTACCTTTCATGCCTTGACCTGAATACAGCGCTAGACGTGCCGTGTAATAGAGCGCTAGAAACTGTTATGCGTTGTGTGGTCATGACCCCGGGAGCACACCTAGAAATGTTTGGAGTGTGCTTTGTACCTCCAGGTGGCACTAAGCGGCTACTTTACTATCTAGTAACACTAATGTGTGCGAGTTCCATTAGAAACCTCTATCGAAATCCGGTTATTCACTGCTGTGACGCAACAACATAGGGAAACAAAATGTATACCCCACTGAAGCTACTCTCTAAAGGGAGTGTCCGCTGCCGCCTCTCACACGAGTCTGAATACCTGACCAAGGCAGTGAAATGGTGACTGCAAAGCAACTATCAGGCGTAAAGTCATAAAATGACAAATGTACACAAAATTACAGTTGCCGAAGCAGAATACTAGATCTTCTAAGAGGGCCGAACAAGGATTCTCACGGTGACAATCTTATCTCCAAGGTTCTTTTTTGTGGTATGGCGGAGAAACCGAAACCATGGTCTACTGCAGTAATCTGCACGATTCCATGTAACAAAACACCTATCCACAGGCTTTAAGACAGAGTAATAACAATAAATCGGACCTACTGACTTTATCGTAACTTTTTTATTAAAAAACAAACCAGCCTATTACCTTTATCATTGGCTTGTGACCATAACCAACTCAGACCTACTGTGTTGGGCATAAACTTACCCACAAGGCGACCATCAGGTATACTGTAGCATAATCAGGTACAAAGTTATAGTTTTGTTTTGTTTTTTAGTTTTATATAGCGCGAACTAGACCCGAAGGTTTAAGAGTGCTTTACAGGAGCACCAGTTGCGTTACAGACGGACACATTCATTTTTTGTTAGGCACGGGGAGGTTACGTTGATGTTGACGGTCCCTACCGAGACATGAACCCGGTTCCCCAGCTCCGAGATCGACCGCTCTAGCCGTTAGGCCTCATACTCTTCCCCAGTTAATAAAAGAATACAAAAGGAAGCAGAGTAACGATTGTCGGAGAGCACATCTTCTATCCTTGCAGTTTGTTCGGGTGGGCACCAAAACCCTAGCCCACTACAGTAATCTGTGGGATTCCATGTAACAAAATGCCAGCCTACAAGCTTTAACACAGTGAATAACAATAATCATCAAAAGCCTATTACATTTAACTCATGCTTTTGACACTAATTAAGTCAGGCCTCCTGGCTTTGTCATAACATTTCATAATAAACCTATGAAATCTGACATAACTTGTTCTAATTAGAAGGCCTGCGGCCTTCACCACTGGCTTGACACCAGAAACAACACAGGCTTATTCAAATACACGACCTGGCAACTACCTTGCATAAAGTTATAAAATAACTAATATGAAGAACAATATAGTCTGCAAATCAATCTACAGCCCTCTCGGCAGGCCCCAACAAGAATCATCACAGTGAAAACGCAGCGACAACGCCAAAACCCTGGCCTACTATGGTACTCTGTTGGATTACATGTCACAAAATATCTGTCTATAGCCCACAGCATAAGACCTCACTGTTAACTGCCTATTGGCTTTAACAAATGCTTTTCACAATAAATAAACAATACCCACTGCCTTTGTCATAGCTTTGCAATAATAAACACATCACACCTGCGGCTTCGGGCATTAGGTTTTCCCAGTGCACCGATGAGGCCTGTAGCCTGTCACTATAAACAACCCAGGCCTACGGGTTTGAGTGTAAGCTTTCCCACAAGGCAACAACCAGGCGCACAGTCTTAACAATACAAATATGTACAAAAGTACAATACTGTCTCCCCTAAGAGGGACTAAGAAGGATTCTCACTGAGCAAACCTTCTCTAGCCACAGTTCGTCGCCGGGGGCAACGAACACTAATACCCTGGCCCAGTAATCAGTGACATTCCAAGAAACAAAATGCTGGGTCTACTGGACTTATGGTAGCATTTCATAATAAACACATCAAGACAAGCATTGGCTAGCCCTCATAACCACCTTAGTCATGTTGTATGGAGTATAAGCTTTGCCACAAGCCAAAAACTGTAAAACAAGCACTCTTTTTCAGAGGAAGCACATAACTTCGGCCCAATCGAATCCTGTACTCAGGGACAACAACATGTGGGTGGAGCCTAAGTCTGTCTCTCTGTAGTATTCTGAAAGCTATTTTATTGTTGCTCACAGAAGACTAGCAAAACTGACCGGCATTTGTAAAAGTGACCTACATGTTGCGAAGATCTCTGTATTGGGAGTCAAATCCGCCAAACGATCTTATAGATTCATGTGTCCGTCACTGGTACCCCAGACAGGGCTCGGGATGTCACTGGTCCCCCAGACAGGGCTTGGGATGTCACTGGTCCCCCAGACAGGGCTCGGGATGTCATTGGTCCCCCAGACAGGGCTCGGGATGTCATTGGTCCCCCAGACAGGGCTCGGGATGTCACTGGTCCCCCAGACAGGGCTCGGGATGTCACTGGTCCCCCAGACAGGGTCCCACAGACGGGGCATGGGATGTCGCTGGTCTCACAGACAGGGCTTGGGATGTCGCTGGTCTCACAGACAGGGCTCGGGATGTCACTGGTCCCACAGACGGGTCTCGGGATGTCACTGGTCCCCCAGACGGGTCTCGGGATGTCACTGGTCTCACAGACGGGGCTCGGATGTCACTGGTCTCACAGACGGGGCTCGGATGTCACTGGTCTCACAGACGGGGCTCGGATGTCACTGGTCCCACCGGCGGGGCTCAGGATGTCACTGGTCCCACCGGCGGGGTTCGGGTTGTCACTGGTCTCACAGACGGGGCTTGGGATATCACTGGTCTCACAGACAGGGCTTGGGATATCACTGGTCCCACAGACAGGGTCCCACAGACGGGGTTCGGGTTGTCACTGGTCTCACAGACGGGGCTCGGGATGTCACTGGTCCTACAGACAGGGCTCGGGATGTCACTGTTCCCACAGACGGGGTTCGGGTTGTCACTGTTCCCACAGATGGGGCTCGGGATGTCACTGGTCCCACAGATAGGGTTCGGGTTGTCATTGGTCCCACAGACGGGGTTTGGGATGTCACTGGTCCCACAGACAGGGTTCGGGTTGTCATTGGTCCCACAGACGGGGTTTGGGATGTCACTGGTCCCACAGACAGGGTTCGGGATGTCCCTGGTCCCAGAGACGGGGTTCAGGATGTCCCTGGTCCCACAGACGGGGCTTGGGATGTCACCGTGTCACTGGTCCCACAGACAGGGTCCCCCAGACAGGGCTTGGGATGTTCACTGGTCCCACAGACAGGGCTCGGGTTGTCACTGGTCCCACAGACAGGGATACAAGATTCTGAACGGCAACTTGACTCAACCACTCAGGCACAGTGTGTCGACATTTTGGGTTCCGGAGTAGCATGCTACTTGCCGAAAAGCGATTCGACACCTCGTCAGGGGTAGTAAGCGCTATATAAATGCAATTACAGTTAAGGTCAGAGCCACAATGAGTGCATCACAGGTGACCAGTTTTCAAGTGCCACAATGCCAGGTCCCTCAAGTCACGCTCGATTGGTAGCTGGCCCCCTCCATCTTCGCCTCTAACCAACTGCTATCCACTGGCTTGAACAGATGCAATGCCAGTGTGGCTTGCTGCCAGGCACTGGTGATTGTGCAGTTCACCAGGAACCAGGCTGTGTGCACCTACTCCCCCAGGAACCAGGCTGTGTGCACCTACTCCCCCAGGAACCCAGCTGTGTGCACTTAATCTGCCCTAGACCAGAATGTCTGCACCTCTCCGCCAAGGTACCAGCCTGTGTGCACACATCCAACTTGGGACCGTGCTATGTGCATCTATCTGTCAGAAACCAGGATGTGTCCTTCTAATCTGCCAAGGACCAAGATGTGTGCATCAATCCACTGAGGAGCCAGGCTGTGTGCGCCTATCCTCCAGAAAAAAGTAGCTGTGCATCTATCCATTCAGGAACCAGACTGTGCGTATGCATTTTCCCAGGAACCAAGCACCTACGCACCAAGAACCAGGCTGTGTGCTCCTATTCACCAAGAGCCAGGCTGTGTGCACCTATTCACCAAGAGCCAGGCTGTGTGCTCCTATTCACCAACAACCAGGCTGTGTGCTCCTATTCACCAAGAACCAGGCTGTGTGCACCTATTCGCCAAGAGCCAGGCTGTGTGCACCTATTCACCAAGAGCCAGGCTGTGTGCTCCTATTCACCAACAACCAGGCTGTGTGCTCCTATTCACCAAGAAGCAGGCTGTGTGCACCTATTCGCCAAGAGCCAGGCTGTGTGCACCTATTCACCAAGAGCCAGGCTGTGTGCTCCTATTCACCAAGAGCCAGGCTGTGTGCTCCTATTCACCAAGAACCAGGCTGTGTGCTCCTATTCACCAAGAACCAGGCTGTGTGCTCCTATTCACCAAGAACCAGGCTGTGTGCTCCTATTCACCAAGAACCAGGCTGTGTGCACCTATTCGCCCTAGAATCAATGCGCATTTAATCCGCCCAGGACTAGTCTGGGTACACCTATCCTTCCCCTGCAACCACTCTGTGTGCACCTGTTCTTCCCACTGGAACCAAGCAGTGTACACGTGTTTTCCCTACCAGAAGCAAGCTATGTGCCGCTGTCCTTCCCCCT
Source organism: Triturus cristatus (assembly GCF_964204655.1). NCBI lineage: Eukaryota > Metazoa > Chordata > Amphibia > Caudata > Salamandridae > Triturus > Triturus cristatus. Next base: position 1,183,578,621 of record NC_140594.1, on the reverse strand, counting down.
TGAACCAGGATGTGTGCACTTACCCTTTCCCAACAGAACCAAGCTGTGTGCACCTCTTCACCAGAAACTAGGCTGTGTGCATCTAATCTGCCCAGGCCCATGCTCTGTGAACCTGTCCTTCGCTCTGGAACCAGGATGTGTGCACCTGTCCTTCCCCTTGAACCAGGCTGTGTGCACCTGACTTTCCCCTTCAACCAGGCTGGGTGCACCTGTCCTCGCTCTGGAACCAGGCTGTGTGCACCTGACCTTCCCCTTGAACAAGGCTGTGTGCACCTGTCCTTCCCCTTGAACAAGGCTGTGTGCACCTGTCCTTCCCCTTGAACCAGGCTGTGTGCACCTGTCCTTCCCCTTGAACCAGGCTGTGTGCACCTGTCCTTCCCCCTTCAATTAGGATGCACCTGTCTTTCCCCCGGAAGAAGACTGTGTGCACCGGTCTTTCCCCCGGAAGGAGACTGTGTGCACCTGTCTTTCCCCCGAAAGAAGACTGTGTGCACCTGTCTTTCTCCCTTCAATTAGGCTGTGTGCACCTGTCTTTCCCCCGGAAGAAGACTGTGTGCACCTGTCTTTCCCCCGGAAGAAGACTGTGTGCACCTGTCTTTCCCCCGGAAGAAGACTGTGTGCACCTGTCTTTCCCCCGGAAGGAGACTGTGTGCACCTGTCTTTCCCCCGAAAGAAGACTGTGTGCACCTGTCTTTCCCCCTTCAATTAGGCTGTGTGCACCTGTCTTTCCCCCGGAACAAGACTGTGTGCAACTGTCTTTCCCCCGAAAGACGACTGTGTGCACCGGTCTTTCCCCCATAAGAAGACTGTGTGCACCGGTCTTTCCCCCGTGTGCACCGGTCTTTCCCCCGAAAGAAGACAGTGTGCACCTGTCTTTCCCCCTTCAATTAGGCTGTGTGCACCTGTCCTTCCCCTTGAACCAGGCTGTATGCACCTATCCTACCCCCTTCAATTAGGATGCACCTGTCTTTCCCCCAGAACAAGACTGTGTGCACCGGTCTTTCCCCCGAAAGAAGGCTGTGTGCACCTGTCTTTCCCCCGGAACAAGACTGCGTGCACCGGTCTTTCCCCCGGAAAAAGACTGTGTGCACCTGTTCTACCCCCCTCCCACCCCTGGAAGTGGGCATCTGCCACCCCCCTTCCCCCGAAACCAGGCTGTGTGCATCTATTTACCTGCACGCAGCGTTCCAGCCATGAACCGGAAATGTGACTTTGTTAATAGCCATGTAATCACTAGAAATCAGCTCACGCGGTAATGTGTTGTCTTTATATTCTAGCCAGGCAGGTTATTTCAATTAAAGATCAGAGATAGGACAGTGACACTGTGGACACTAATGTTAAAAACACGGCTATGACGCGCCCATTCTCAGGACCGAAGCACAGCCTGGACCTCGAGGAGCTCTGGGGGATCAGGTGGTCTGAAAAGAAAAGATTATTTACGCGGTTAAAAGTCTTTCGTCCCTTTCCATGCACCCTTTAATTAAGGAGTAAAGCTGCGAGTGGGGGCGGTCAGAGCTTCAAAGCGCTTCTTCGTGAAAGAGAGGACGGCTGGGTGAGTAGTGAACATTCATCAACGAACAGAAAAAAACGGAGTTAATCACAAGTATTCACGAAAGATGACGGAGTGAACTGAAGGAGTAAAATGAATTTCAAACAGCATCATTTTCTGTGGACCCTTTGAGCCGTTTGCCAGAACCAGTGCTTGTTGCCTCCTGGGGTGGCCAGTGGGCCAGCTCTAGGCATCTGTCCTGGCCCCAAGGGCGCAGCCAGGCACCGCCCGGGACAGTTGCATTTATCCCATATGATTTGTTCAAATACACCGAACTGAAATTGCATTTGCGTAGCACTTACTACTCCTGACGAGGCACTGAAGCACTTTACGAGGCACTGAAGCACTTTACGAGGCACTGAAGCACTTTACGGGGCACTGAAGCACTTTAAGCCTACTGCCTAAAGCTCAACTCGGAAAAAACAGAAGTGCTCATCTTCGAGAACAAGCCATCTCCTTGGGACGAAACCTGGTGGCCCACCGCACTCGGGCCCTCACCCACCCCCTCGGACCACGCACACAACCCCGGAATCATCCCGGACAGCCAACTGGTCAACGCCGTCTCCTCCTCCTGCTTCCACATTGCCCGCATGCTCCCCAAGATCTTCCGCTGGATCCTCCTCTCCACCAGGTAAACCGTCGCCCATGACCTTATATCCAGCCGCCTCGACTACGGCAACGCACTCTATGCCAGAACTACCGCACAGCTCCACAACATCCTCCAGACCATACAGAAAACCGCAGCCAGACTCAACCTCCCAAGAAGAACCAGTACTACCCCCACCTCCGGACCCTGCACGGGCTCCCAGTCCGGCACAGATGCCTCTTCAAGCTCCTAACGCAAGCCTACAATGCCCTCTACAACCCCGGACCCGTCTACATCAACCACTGCCTGAGTTTCCATCGACCGACCAGGGAGCTCCGCTCCGCCTCCCTCGCCTTAGCGCGCATCCCCGGCATCCGTCGAAGCCGCTGCAGAGGACGTTCCTTCTCCTACCTCGCCTCCAAATCTTGGAACGACCTCCCGCGTCACCTCCCCCTCGCTGGAAGATTTCAGGAGCAGACTTAAGACGTGGCTTTTCGACCAAGGATCACAGAACCCCAGCGCCTGGAGAACTCCCGGAGTGACAAGTCACGCTCTACAAGACTGACGGACTGATATGCTGAGTGGCACATCAGTCAGGAGCTACAAAGTTAGTTTTCAATCTATTGGCTAATGGAATTGTGTGCCCTCAATAAAATATTCCATGCATTAATATGGAGAAACTCGAGTGTGGAAGAGTTTTAGTCAGCAGGGAAGCGTTCTTTTCGTCTCTATGACCACAGCGCAGATGCACGTTTAGTGACACATCACCACAGCTTTCCATTTAGTTTAAAGTGGCCTTTCAGTGTAAGGAAAACAAGCATTGGCAAAGCCAACAGGTCTCACATATTGACTTTGCCAATACTATTTCCCCCCTCAAATACCGTTCAGCATGGTTAAAAAATGTTTTATTGCCAATGCCAAACCTGGGAGATCTGAGGGCACAGAATGAAAGTAATATACATTGTCCCCCGTGTTCCGTATAGGTGAACCAATTACCCGAGTACAAACAGGACCCGACTGCAGCCGATAGCACACCAGCTCAGACCCAGCGCTTGTGCAGAGCTTCAAGTGAGGAAGTCTGCTGCCTCTGCAGAGCTGGAGATCAAGCATTGGCAAAGTCAATAGCACTCACCTTTGCAGCCTATTGCCTCTGCCAATGCCTTTAGTTCATGCTGTACAGAATACCGAATAATAAACAAGCATTGGCAAAGCCAATAGGTCTTGCCTATGCAAGAGCGGTTTGCTTTGCCAATGTGTTTTATCCAGGTTGTACACCAGTGTGGCTGCTGCTCAGCATGGCTAAAAGTTAGTAGTGTAAAGGAGAGTGGCATGGCTTAGAGTGTCCCATAGTGGCGTGGCGTTGAGTGGCATGGATTTTCATAGAGTAGGGAGGCGCAGAGTAGAGTGGCGTAAAGTGTAGTAAAATGCCATGGAGTGGCATAGAGGGAGATGCGTGGAGTAGAGCTGCGTAGAATATCCTAGAGTGGAGTAGAGTACCGTAGAGTTCAGTGGAGTAGTGTGGTGTAGAATAGAATGGATTCAAGTGCCATGGAGTGTCAAAAAGGGAATTGTGTAGAGCGCAGCAGAATGGGGCAGGGTGTTGTAGAGTGCACAGAGTAGAGCAGAGTGCTGGAGACTAGAGTGGCATAGAATGGAGTAGAGTTTAAGAGAGTAAAGCATCAGAGTCGAGTATCGTATAGTGTAATGTTGTAGAGTGGAGTATAGTTGTGAGTGCAGTGACAGAGTAACGTACTGCAGAGTAGAGCGGTGTAGAGTGGCGGTGGTTAGAGTGGTGCACAGTAGAGTGGTTCGGTTTAGAGTGCAGTGGAGGTGAGTAGCATGACGTAGAGTGCAGTAGCGTAGAGTAGATTGTTTTAGAGCAGACTGAAGTGGCGTAGAGTGCAGTGGTGCAGGTTAGAGTGCAGTGGCGTAGACTGAAGTGATGCAGAGTAGAGTGGCGTAGAGTGGAGTGGCGTACTGTGCAACGGCACTGAGTGCAGTAGAGTGTTGCAGTGGAATTGAGTGCAGTGGTGCAGAGTAGAGTGCAGTGGCGTAGACTGAAGTGATGCAGAGTGGAGTGGCGTACTGTGAAACGGCACTGAGTGCAGTAGAGTGGTGCAGTGGAATTGAGTGAAGTGGTGCAGAGTAGGGTTGCGTAGAGTGTTGTGGTGCAAAGTATAGTGGCATAGGGACAAGTGGTGTAGAGTATGGTAGTACCGAGTACAGTTGCATAGAGAGCAGTGGTGTAAAGCACAGTGCTAAACAGTAGAATAGAGTGGTGTAGAGTGCAGAGTAAATTGGCATTGTGTGCAGTAGAGTGGCGTAGCGAGGTGCAGTGACGAGTGGAGTAGAGCAGAGTTAAGTAACGAAGAGTGCAGTGTTGCAGAGTAGAGTGACAAAGTGCATTGGCGTACAGAGCAGTGGTGTGGAGTAGAGTGGTACAAAGCAGAATAGAGTGGTGTGGAGTGAGTTGGCGTAGAATGCATTGGTTTTGAATAAAGACTTATAGAGTGCATTGGTATAGAGTGCCGCAGTGTAGAGTTCAGTGGTTAGAGTAGAGTGGCGCAGAATGCAGTGGCGTACTGTAGACCGGCATGGAGTGGAGCAGTGCAGACTGCATTGGCGCAGAGTGGAGTAGAGTGGCGTAGAATGCAGTGGCGTACTGTGGAGTGGCATGGAGTGGAGCAGTGCAAAGTGGAGTAGAGTGGCGCAGAGTGCAGTGGCGTACTGTGGAGTGGCATGGAGTGGAGCAGTGCAGACTGCAGTTGCGCGGACTAGAGTGGTGCAAAGTGCAGTGACATTAGTTTGTTTCCGAGTAGAGTGAAGTGGCGTAGAGTGGATTGGCACACAGTAGAACAGAGTGGTGCAGGGTAGACTGCAGTGGCATAAAGTGCAGTGGCGTCGAGTAGAGTGGCATAGAGAGTAGTGGTGCCAATCAGATTAAAGTGGCAGAGTGCACTGGCGTGGAGTGGTACAGAGTCGAGTGCCTTGGCTTAGAGAGCAGTCGTATAGAGTGCACTGATGCAGAGTAGAGTGGTGCAGAGTAGAGAGACACAGTGTGCACTGGCATAGAGTGGCGTGGTGCAGAGTAGAATGGAGTATGCCTGGTGTGGTAGCACATTGCCATTACAGACCACACATCTTCAACAGAAATGACCATTACATTTGCGCAGACAGAGTTTGACTTATAAAAGTAAACGGCGCACAAACAATAATGTGTGGAAATGTCATCACCTAGTGTATTGATTTGTTTTGATCGTATTAGAATATTGGTTTCCAACACACTTCAGAAATACCAAAAAATGTGCTTTGTCTGTGCTTTCCTAATTCTGAAATATTCTGAAATATCTGCAGAGAACATTTACAGACATTTAAATTTTGTTATGTGCTAGAAAAACAAGAACAATGTACTTCCTGCCTCAATCACACCCCCAATAGCCAGCATGATTGTGACATAAGTCCTGTCACTTTGAATCAGAGAAAGAAAGGTAAACACCAAGCTTACTCAAAAACGGAGCCTGACCTTTGACCTCTGTCTTTGAATGTGCAGCAAATGTGACAAGAGAACAAGATTTAAGGCCTCTTTACAGGAATCTAACACTGGTGGAAGGACAGTAAATAGGGTATTCTCCACGGGAGGGACAAACTCAAACTGGACAGCTTAAAAGTACAAAGTCAGCAAATAGAAACCAAGCAAATGTGAGTTACAAACCACAAAGCCAATGGGTGGAATGCATTCCCAGTGAAGCTTTCCGAATGTCCCCAAGATGTCTTTAGCAAAACAGACAGCCGAGCTGTCTGGCAGGCTTTGACCTAAAAACAAGGTGTCATATGCACGCATGTATATGTGTGAAATGGGTGCCCTCTTTAGGTCGAGCCTGGGCATCGCATGTGCTGCCCTGAGAGGCATGCTGTATTGAGGTACGGCATAGAAGCTCCGCCCATTTCCCACACATTTTCAATTGGCTCCTGTTACTGTCCTTTCGAAATCGTTGCTTTTTATTCGTGAATAGGCTTCGTAGTCCCTCCTTCGAACCACCTTGTCTGCATTTGTAACCTCCCATAACGACTGGACTTTTTACTTGTGTTGCTACACGGTCTGCTTTATCTAGTCGGTGAGCGCTATTTTCTTTAATGATCGTCCCTATTCTTCCCACGACGTCGCAGCACGCCGCCACCTTTCATATTGTTATCAGTCATGTATTTTTCATTTCCAGAGCGGTACGCTTTAACTATAGCGACCGTGTTTATTTTATTTACAGGGTGACCGCTTTCACTTTACTGGCCACACTACAAAGCTTTTTTTTTTTTGCCCTGTGTGTAAAAGCGACCCATACGCGCCTTCACTTTAATGTTGGCCGCGCCCCTTTCTTTAGACGCTGCTCACTGTAACCTGAAAAATGCAAGCAACATCTAAAGAAAGGGGCGCCACCACCATTAAAGTGGTCTCGCATTTGCGAGAGTTTGAGCTATTAGAAAAGACAATGCCCTTTATATATGTGTTGCTTTGAAGAATTCATAAATAAAAGGCATTATCATTTATATGGCCAATAGCTTAAAATGTCGCAATTGCAAGGCCTATTGTATTGAAGATTATAGTTTTATTCACGATCCGAAAGGGATCGGTAATGTAGCATAAAAGCTTTTTTTTTGTTTAGCAATATATTTAAAAAATAGGCATAGAGGGGTGAGAGCACCAGAGGAGCGGGTGGAGGGGCGCGAAAAAGCAGCAAATGAGAGACAGCAAAGACAGAGACTGGAGGAGAACACAAGTGAGGAAGAGCAACAGGGGTTTGAGGAGGGAGGGGCAACTCCTGTATGTGAGTAATCAACACAAACCGGGGGATGGGGCAAAGATGTGACGCTACGGCCAGAGCTGCCGACCCTGGAACCGAGGAACCAGGTTTGAGTCTCTGCGTCGGCTCAATATTCGGTGACTCTAGGAAAATCACTCTATACTCCTTGCCCTAAAAAAAGATAGAAATAATAGTGCGTCCTTGTGTAATGTAACTGGCGCTCATGTAAAGCGCTCCAATACCTTCAGGTCATGATGGCACTGCAAAAAAACAAGATGTGACACGGTGACCACATGGAAGCTGGCTGGCATATGTGGATTGTTTAAAGATAAAAAACTAAAAATAAAAATGCAGGATGTGGCCGAGGTGCACTTGCAAAGACTGTTTGAAGCTAAAGAAAAAAGTAGCTGCCACAAGAAGAGCAGTGGAAGGACACAACTGGGCCATGCTCCATGGGAGGGCCATATAGAAGCATTCATTTGAGAGTGACAATGAAGCCAACCAATGGTAAGCCAAGGGCGGGCTGTAAGCCCACTGACAGTAAACAAAATGCTTCAGAGAGAGAACAAGCGCAGTTTAGGCCAGATCTAAAAAACAGCCCTCTTTGCCAAGTCCTATATCTGTAGAAATCACCAACAAGAAGCATCTTTCAATGTTGCTTGGCTTGATGACGTCAGCGGGGGTTGGACATCTACCGTGACATCATTCACTTGACTTCAAATTAAGGGCCGATATTAGTTTGGCCGAGGGGGTTACTCCACCACTGACGTAACGGATATCCTGTCTGCCATATTACAAGTGCATTATCGCCTAAGGCCTTGTCAAGCCCGGTCTTACGTCTCCGCAAACAGTGCAGACGTCTTCCATTTCGCTCTCACTGCAGGGAGTGCGTATGTTATGTTACATGAGCTTATACAGCGCGCATTATGCCATTAGTACAACCTCACAGCGGTAACTGCAGGAGTAGAGGAAAGTAAAACTCGTACGTAGAACATACTCAAGGTTGCAAAGTGACCATACATAGGCTTACCTTGACGTTCATCTGCGGTCAGCGCCCATCACTGTACTCCGACATTGTTGGGATCTAAAGGAAGGAAATGGAAGAAGGGTGAATTCACATTTCAGGTACCCCAGACCTCCCAGAATGCTCTTCTTCTCTGCTGGAGCCAAAGTATCGTGGCTTCCACCTCGCACGCGGACTTGTTCCGGATTCTTACTTTCTTAACTGAGGAAAAACGAAGTGGTGGATGAAACGCTGAAGGTAATTTCTGCTACTTTTAAATTACTCTGGGCCACATTCACATACATCTGACTCAGGTAGGAATCTCAGATTTTTAAAGCCAACAATGACTTTATTTAACTTTTTCTAAGTTAAAGTGCCTTTACTTCAATGGTAGTCAATGCAAAAAATAAACTGCCCTGATTTATTTTTTAACATCTCAACTTCCTGTTCCCAAATACTGGCATGTGTGTATCCAGGGCATCTGTTTGCTCATGCCACTACGGACAGAGACCAGTAGCAAGCAAACCAGGGCAGCTAACGCAACACAGGGGAGGTTCTAGGCCACGCCCGCTCTGTAGGGGAACACGAGCAACTCTCGACATGTTTCGGCCTTTTGGGAACCAAGTCTGGGGAGGGGAGAGGGGGCAGGGTGCCTGGTGGAAGGCACTGGCTGACCCCACCTTCCCAGCCATAGGCCTGGCCTTAGGCATTACTTCCGGTGCAGGCCAGTGACGCACCCTGGTGACCATTGGAGATGCACAGATTCACACGGACACATTCCCAGACCAGTGGAGGCGGTGATTGATTCGCCCCTTAGGGTGGCCACTAGCCTGCCTTTGCCATGTGGCCCCCCCTTGCCAGGACACCCTGTTTCCAGCCCAAGCGCAGCTCGGCCAATGGAGGTACCTTCAATGGTACCCACGAACCCCGCTTGAACCCAAATAATACAGTGGGCTTAAAAGAATCCGTAGGGTCCACAGAGCAGCCGCCTCTACCAGTTATAGACGTCCAGGACGTCACAAACATATACAGACACACACACACCTGGGAAGTGTCACAGGACACAAGACCCCCCCCCCCCCCACACACACACACACACACGCTGCAGTAAAAAGGTAATACATGAAACTGAAAGCGCCAACACGGAATTCATGTCATGGTGTGGCAATGAAAGTATGAAATATCAGTTCTGCCAAAGGACCACATTTTACATGTCAAGCAGCAAAGTTCCTTGGCAGGTTGAGCTCGGTTGCCTAGCGCTCCGAGGCCGCTTTTGGCGGCATGTGGCGCTCTAGGCACCCGTGCCAAGCGGGTGAAGGGGCGAGAGCTGGGTCTGAAGGCTCTCCCCGTCAGCCATCCTTTGTGGCGACGAGAGCGCAGCATCCCTGGACCAGGGCCTGCTCTGGTACCAGCAGCGGTAACCATGGCAACCGCCACCCGCGGCCTCCAGCAACAAAGCGGCTTCCACAGGAGCAGCGCGCTTTACTACACATGGTGGGGGGGGGGGGGGGGTCAGAGAGGGTGGGTGCCTTCCTAATTCACAGACACTGGGCGTGCTTCCCTGTTACAGAATGGGCATGCTTCTAATCGCACAGGGTGGATGTCCTTTGTTACAGGCAGGGTGGGTGTGATTAGTTACAGGCAGGGTGGGTGTGATTAGTTACAGGCAGGGTGGGTGTGATTAGTTACAGGCAGGGTGGGTGTGATTAGTTACAGGCAGGGTGGGTGTGATTAGTTACAGGCAGGGTGGGTGTGATTAGTTACAGGCAGGGTGGGTGTGATTAGTTACAGGCAGGGTGGTTGTGATTAGTTACAGGCAGGGTGGGTGTGATTAGTTACAGGCAGGGTGGGTGTGATTAGTTACAGGCAGGGTGGGTGTGATTAGTTGCAGGCAGGGTGGGTGTGATTAGTTGCAGGCAGGGTGGGTGTGATTAGTTGCAGGCAGGGTGGGTGTCCTAGGTTACAGGCAGGGTGGGTGTCCTAGGTTACAGGCAGGGTGGGTGTCCTAGGTTACAGGCAGGGTGGGTGTCCTAGGTTACAGGCAGGGTGGGTGTCCTAGGTTACAGGCAGGGTGGGTGTCCTAGGTTACAGGCAGGGTGGGTGTCCTAGGTTACAGGCAGGGTGGGTGTCCTAGGTTACAGTTACAGGCAGGGTGGGTGTCCTTTGTTACAGGCAGGGTGGGTGTCCTTTGTTACAGGCAGGGTGGGTGTCCTTTGTTACAGGCAGGGTGGGTGTCCTTTGTTACAGGCAGGGTGGGTGTCCTTTGTTACAGGCAGGGTGGGTGTCCTTTGTTACAGGCAGGGTGGGTGTCCTTTGTTACAGGCAGGGTGGGTGTGCGTCCTTGTCACTGAGAAATTATAAGCATTCTGCAGTTCCAATTAAACACGTTATTCACCCCCAAATGATGCCGATTTGGCTGGGAAGCACGGGAAAGCCATAACACAGTTTTTTTTAATCTCCCATAGAAATACAAATTGTGTAAATGAGACAATGTTGCAATCTGCAGAAAACAAGCCCACAAGTAGACAGTTTGTGTTTAAAAACAAGTGTTTTTAGTCTCTTCATGCAAGTTATGTTTTGAAAGTGGTCTTTAGTTTCGGCTTCACCTGTGTGCCCTAGATAGGGCCTTCACAAGGACATCTTTGCTTTACAAACTAAATATGCAGTATTATAAAATCAATATTTTATTGTATTTGCCTCAGCAGAAGACATTTAGGATTCAAGACCTCAGATTTTTAGGTTGAGCCTGGGCCGCGCATGTGCTACTCTGCGAGCAATGCTGTATTGGAGTATGAAATAGAAGCCCCGCCTATTCTCCGCCCATATTTGTCATTGGCTTGTGTCATTGTCCTTCGTAAATGCTGGCTTCTGATTCGTACATAGGCTTGTTAGTCCCTCCTTAGTACCGCCTTGTCTTCATTTGTCCCGCCCACGAGGACTGGCCCTTTTACTTCTGTTGTTACACAGTACGTCTTCTTTAGTCTGTAAGCGCTCTTTTCTTTAATTAGTGTCTCCTACTGCAGGCACGACATGCTTTCCTGCAACATTCAGTGCTCCATGTGCGCTTTCACTTTCAAAGCAGCCCGGGACAATGACGGCCACTTTTTTGAATAGGTCTCGCATTTACAAGAGTTTGAACTATTGGCATTGTACATGACAGGGTCTTTTATTTATGTGTTAATTATCAAAACATAAATAAAAGGCATTGTCATTTACAAAGCCAATAGCTTAAACTCTCACAAATGCGAGACCTATTGCATTGCAAACGCTTGTTTAAAAAGTTACAAGGTGTTTCAGACATTTTTAAAACTCTTACGGTATTACTGCATGTGGTAAAATTGCATCTGGTACTACTGGTAACAGGGTACCAGGATTACCAGGTTACAATATAACCAGGGATTACAAAGTACACCACCTATTTCAGCAAATGAACACTTGTATTCAGGGCATTTTGCAGGGACAAAGTCCCCCAAATTTGAGAGAATTTCTCCCCAGAAGTCATCGCGGTATTACCGCTGTATACCGGGGGTCTCACGTTACCATTGGAGCCCACTCATCAGGACACCCCCATTATCCTCTTGAAATAACCGCTGCATTGAGAACAGTGCTTGTGACGCAACCATCAATGCGCATGAATAGTGAATCGAAACCTTTCACAACAAAGAAAGAACAATTCATTCCACCCGCTCGATTTACATTGAAGAACTATAGGTTTTTGTTTCCTGCTACAGACAAAAGCTCTTCGCCCGGTCCATCACTTGGGACGTTTGAAGCATCTAGACAAAATCGCAACCTCTTAAACACTTAAAAGCGGCAGTAAGTGGCTAAGGGACCAGTTCGCCTCTCAGGTGTGGCGCTGCAACCAGTGTGCATCGTTTTTCATAACTGTTGATCCGTTTCACCTGGGACCAACCATGTTTTTAATGAAATTTGCAAATTATACTGCGGCTGGAGGATGGCACGGCAGGCCTGGCGCACACATTTATGGAGTAAATGCCGCTGCTGCAGAATTGCGTCATTTAAGTGGCCGCGCGTAGAGCGAAATCAGAAGATTTCTTGTAGGTACCATGTTGTTATCCCGGGAGCACAGACAAAAACTACAATAAAAATAAAAACCAAAACCAATTTCCACTACTATCTCTATGTGACAGTATTAATCAGGAAGGAGGGATACACCAGTGACTACCTCTGATCATAATGCACAAGAATAGAATCAAGGCAGGGCAAAGGCAGCATTTATCCTTTCAGGGTAGATAAAATGATTAACATGATTGGTAATGATAGCAACGTTTGTTAACGCTTGTGAAACACAAAGATTATGGGAAAAAGAACATAGCTACTTGTGTTTGTGTGTGGCTAAAAGGTCTAAATTGTTTGGTGTGTGGCTGCCGACACCACTTTGTACTTTCTTGTACGCACTTGCACTTAAACGCAGATGATGGTACAAAGATTGTGTTCATTGAAACAATGAGCGCCAAGTGACCCTCAGGAGGAGCTGGAGCGGGGCCGAAGGTCTGCGGTGCTCAAGGTCAATCGTAGTGCACAAGTAAGGTCTCCCAGTCAATCATATCCGGCAGTGTCAGATGCTAAATCGCACTGGATAAGTAGAGCCTCGTGGTTAATCAGATAATCTCATGGTAAACTGTATAGGACAGTGTCTCATGCTCCATCGTATTGGATAAGTAGCATCTCATGGTCCATCGTATCGGATAAGCAGCTTCTCATGGTCAATCGTATCAGATAAGTAGCATCTCATGGTCAATCGTATCAGATAAGTAGCATCTCATGGTCAATCGTATCGGATAAGTTGCATCTCAAGGTCAATCGTATCAGATAAGTAGCATTGCATGGACAATTGTATCGGATAAGCCGCATCTCAGGCTCAATCGTATCCAATAAGCCGCATCCCAGGCCCAATTGTATCGGATAAGCCTCATCTCAGGCTCAATCGTATCGGATAAGCCGCATCTCAGGCTCAATCGTATCGGATAAGCCGCATCTCAGGCTCAATCGTATCGGATAAGCCGCATCTCAGGCTCAATCGTATCGGATACGTAGCATCTCATGCTCAATCGTATTGGATAAGCCGCATCTCAGGCTCAATCGTATCGGATACGTAGCATCTCATGCTCAATCGTATTGGATAAGCCGCATCTCAGGCTCAATCGTATCGGATAAGCCGCATCTCAGGCTCAATTGTATCGGATAAGTAGCATCTCGTGGTCACTCGTATCAGGTAAGTAGCATCTCATGGTCAATCGTATCAGATAAATAGCCTCTCAATGGAAACGTATCGGATAAGTAGCATCTCAGGCTCAATTGTATCGGATAAGTAGCATCTCATGGTCCATCCTATTGGATAAGCCGCATCTCAGGCTCAATCGTATCGGATAAGTAGCATCTCGTGGTCACTCGTATCAGGTAAGTAGCATCTCATGGTCAATCGTATCAGATAAATAGCCTCTCAATGGAAACGTATCGGATAAGTAGCATCTCAGGCTCAATTGTATTGGATAAGTAGCATCTCATGGTCAATCGTATCGGATAAGTAGCATCTCGTGGTCACTCGTATCAGGTAAGTAGCATCTCATGGTCAATCGTATCAGATAAATAGCCTCTCAATGGAAACGTATCGGATAAGTAGCAGCTCAGGCTCAATTGTATTGGATAAGTAGCATCTCATGGTCAATCGCATCTGATAAGTAGTGTATCGAACATGCATTATCTCATGGTCTATTGTGTAGCATAAGTAGTCTCATGGTCAATCGTATTCGATAGCATCTCATGATGAATCGTACTGGATAAGTAGTGTCTCAGGGTCAATGGCATCTCAGTGTCTCATAGCAATCGGATCCGGTAGGTGGTATCTCATGGTGAATCGAATAGGCAGGGTCTCATGCTCAATGTCATCTGATAAGTGTCTCTCCAGGCCAATCCCTTTGAAAGCAGCAGACTGGCTACGAGGGACTTCGTCCCGCACACGCAGAGGTGGGGTCCAGCACACGCAGTGGTGGGGTTCCTGTTCCACACTTTGGGTAAGTAAGTAAGTAAGTAATAATAGCTTTATTCGATTTATCAAAAAATCATAAAAGCATACAAATACAATTTATGCAGACAATTAAGAACATTTTTCATGTAAACAAAGTTACCAAAATGGATAAAAACATTTCTCCAAAAGTTAAAAATCTACAACAGTCATTTGGATGAGGGGCCTCATTTTAGACTAATCAGTCAATATTGACATGTGTTAGTTAACTCATTGAGTTTCTAAATTTCATCACTGACATTAAAAAGCGAGAAACAACCAAGATAACATCCACATCTTCTAAAAGCAAAACTTTTAGGTATGCAGATTTACATGTTCTTATCCCCCAGCGTTTAAGTAGGGGTAAAAGAAATAATTTCCTCGGGCTGGTATACAGATTACAAAAGAACATGATGTGAATGTTACTTTGTGTTGAATGATCGTCGCATGGACATATTAATTTCAATGAGGCCCAGTCATTCTGTTTCGGCAAAGTAACCAAACGGAAGAAAGTCCCTAGGCGCAGCCTAGTTAAAAGCATGCGAGCATAGGGTGCCTTTTCAATCCCAAGGTAAAATTGTAGGCCTTCAGTAGGGGTGATTTGCTGATAGCTCAGAGTTGTGCCTTTAAGTTTCTCAGTGTCCCATCTAGCACTCTCTAAGTGTATAGATAATAGTTTTTTAAGGGCCGGTCTAGTCAAGGTTTGTAGGGTCTCTGGTTCGTCGTAGAATTCAGAGTGTCCAATGTTAGTAAACATCGCTTGTACGTATCGCAGCCACTTGACTTTTGCTACACCGTCCAAAGCCATGCAGTCTTTCATGAGGTTTCTATTCAATTTGCACTCCTCTGTGGTCCAAATCTTATGCCAAAGCAAACAAGGTGATATTTTTATGATGTCGCTAAGGTATTTGACGCCGGTCTCAATGTGAGTCATAAAAGTCGACGTGGTTTTGGACACACCTAGTAAGTAACAAATGAAGATATTCTCACAAGTTTGTAATGAGGACACATTCTCGAAACCCCAGAGACCTGCGCCATATGTGGCCGTAGCTATACACTTTGCCCGGTAGATCTGTAACATTTCTTGAATGGGTTTACCCCCAATTTTAGCTGCAAAGGTTCTTAAAGCACCTATGGCACGGCTAAAGGCGAGTTTCCTAGCTGACACTGCGTATTTCCACCTTCCCCACCTGTCAAACACAATGCCCAAGTAGCAAAAAGTGTCGGTAATGGCAATCTTTTGCTGGTCTAAATATATTGAGCATGATGGTCTGTTGTTCTTTTGGGAGCAGGGCATGGAGAAAGTTTTGGAAATATTCACCTTTAAATTTCTTTTACCCATGTAGGATGAAAATTCATTTACTGCTCTCTGCAAACCTATTTTTGTCCTAGACATGATTGCCGCGTCGTCAGCATATAAAAGAATGGGTACAGGCCTACCATTAACAGCCGGATAATCGCTTGGCAGAGTTATTAAGCTTTCAGCGATAGAGTTTATGTAAAAAGTGAAAAGCAAGGGCGCAAGTATGCAGCCTTGCCTCACCCCTCTGTTTATGGCAAATTTTTGTGAGCATTGCCCCTGGGTCCCAAATCTTACTCTGGCCCCCGCTTCTCTATATAATTCTTTGATAAATATAAGGATAACTGAGTCCACCCCGATGTCTTCCAGTGTCGACCAGAGCATCGCATGATCCACGCAATCGAATGCGGAGCTGAGGTCGACAAAGGTAACAAATAGGTCCCCTTTTTTGGCCTGTGTATATTTGGAGACTAATAGGGACATGTTTAGGGATTGCTCCAATGTCCCTAGTCCCTTTCGAAACCCATATTGGAACTCCGAGATAACCTTCTTCTCTTTTTCCCAGTATTGTATCCTCTTGAGGACAATCCTGCCAGCAATTTTCATGAGTCCGTCCAATAGCGATATAGGACGGTAACAAGCAGGGTCGTCCCTATTTCCTTTTTTAAAAATGGGGACTACGATTGCGTCCGACCAGGTGGTAATAAAACCGCATTTATTTCCCATATTTAATACATTGGTTAACAAGGGAACCCAGAAGTCCGGTTCTGATTTATAGAGATCCACTGGGGTGTGGTCAGGGCCGGGGGCTTTACCTAAGGGACTTTCTCTAAGGGCAACTTCCACTTCTAGTGTGGTAAATACCAGTTCAATAGGGTAAGGAGGTGCTGGGGAGACAGTTAGGTGGTTATCCTGAATTATGCTATCTGGGGGTGAATTCACCTTGCATGGGTTCGGGGCATTACCCTGTGTGTTGTTGGAATAAAGATTACCATAATGTTCTACCCAGAGCTCAACCGTTATAGCCACTTCTACAGAATTATCTCTGTCTTTTGAGTTATAAACAGATCTTATGACTTTCCAGAAGGCATTGCTGTCCTTATTCCTGGCGGCTTCCCCCAAGGCTTCCCAGGCCTCCTGCTTCAGTTTCGCCCTCCGCTGTTTAATTGCCAGCTTATAATCGTGTCTCGCTTGACGAATTTGAACTCTATCTTTTGGGTCGGCAGACAAAGCTTTCTTTAAGATTTTCAGTGTAGATGTACATCTAGAGTCAAACCACCCACGAGTATGCCTCCCCTTGTCTTTGCAGTTCCTAGTCAGTGCATTTTTTATATGGCGCTGAATGTTAGAAAAAGCAACCATGATGCTCTTTGGGTCAGTATCTTCCTCTGAGCAGGCAAGTATGTCCGTGGAGCAAGAGGATAGGAAGTTTTGAAAGAAGGATGTTGGGTTCATTTTCTCCCATTTAATTACATACCCATTGGTCTTAGATAGGGTAACCTCAAATGGATATAGAACCCTACTAGGTTCCTTTACTTTGCCCTCCATGAGATTTACCCCGAAGGTGATGGGATAATGATCGCTCATGGGGTCATCCCCCGTTTCCCAGAAGGTTATAAAGTCAGGATAGGTGGGTGATATCAAGGCAAAATCTATTGTGGTTTTACAACCTCTTCCATTGTACGTTGGGGCAAAGGGAACCGGGGGGGAGCATGCCTGGTTAATAAAGGTGAGGTTAAAGGTAAATATGACATTGTTAAGAAGAGACCCCATGTTGGTGTGGGAGAAGTGCAGAGGACCGTCCTCCCCGAGATCTGAAAGGCCGCACAAACCTAACTCAGAAGACGGACAGACGGGGCAATTGAAGTCACCCACCCACAACATTATGTGATCCCCCGAAGCTTGATCTCTCAGTTTGTGAATCTGATGGATCATAATATTCAAAATTGGTTCCACCTCACCAATTAGCAAATTATTATAAAAATTCACAAGAATCACCTTTTGCGAAATGCCCCATTTAAATAGTATGATTTGGAAGTACTGATTAGATTGAAAATCGCAAACTTTTACGTCCCCTACATTAGATATGTATGAGCACAAGCCCCCCTTGTTGCGACCCTTGGCTGATGGCACAGCTGGGGAATGGAAGGTTCGGTAGCCCAACATGTGCACTTCCTCTATAAGCCAGGTTTCTTGTAGGCATAGGATGCCATACTTCTGCACAATCTCCAGCCAAGGTTTGTGGGTGATCTTACTACCGAGGCCTTCAACATTCCAAGAAAGGAGAGAGTGCATTGGGTTTCTAGTTTCCTGTGGGTGATGCCCTGCATTCCCCGTTGTGCCTATCCGAGCTTGCAGGTGTGCAAGGTCTGCCTGTGGTTTGACCTGTGCAGTAAGAGGGTGCTGTTCAGGGGGGTTTAGGTCTATCCCAGTGTGGCTTGGAACTTGGGGTATGGGCATTAATTTTTCACTCGAAACGGTTTCCGTTAGGGGATTTTTGGCATTGGTAGGGATTGGAGCGGCGCTAATTCCTAGTCAATCCACCTGATCCAGACATTCAAACCTGTTCATGGTGGGTGCTCCTTCCCACCAGTTGTCAAAGGGTTGCCAACCATCCCCATGTCCTTTCCATCTACGATTGTGGGCTATTGACCAAGCCCCAGATGGCTCAACAGTCTGTTTTGGAGGATAGAAAAAGGTAAGGGGTCTGGTGACAATAGATTGGTCGGTGTCCTGTGAATCCCATATAGTGATATGCTGGGCTGTGTAAGGGTCTGCAAATGAGACCACTATGCAGTCTCCAGGGATGGATTTATGGGTACGACCCACCCATGGCACTCTCCTAACCATTAGAACCCTAGTCCTAACAGTATTGGGGAGCTGTCTATTGATGTTGAGCCAGTGGATCACCTTATTCTTTAGGGACCACTGGGTCTCCCTAGAAAGCGGGTCAAGTGGTGGTACACCAGCCAGTATGACGACGTAGGGCCCGGCGTCAGGAGGAAGATCAATGTAGCCCCCACAAAAATTCTGGCGGCCATGGTACTGGTTGGTTATGCACGCAGTAGGGGGAATATTAATCTTATTGGACTTGTGTGCGGCCTTAGGGATAGGGTTGGATAAGGACTGGTTCTCAAGGCCTTTTGCCACTAATATTGGGGTTTTTGGTAATGGGGGAAAGGGAACGGTTGGCTTAAAGCAGGGTTTGGATATTGGGGTTGGCTTTGGTGGGGGTAGGGACAAGACCGGAGGTAGAATTTCAGGAGCAAGGGAACTAACATTAGTTTCTGGTACCGGGTAAATACCATCGTCATTCTCCTGAGGAGTACTCTCAGCAATATGAGGATAAGTTGCTTCCAGTTGTTTTAGGCTAAGGGTGGCCAGGGAGACTAAGGTCTTATCCATCTCGAGGAGATTATTCTCTATACGAGAAAGCCTGAGTTCCAGGGGTGATAGTAATTGTTTTAATGTACCCCAGACTATCTTAAGAAAGTCTTCGTCATCACCCCCCTTGTCTCTATCCCTCCCTGGCTCACTTTGCCCTCCCTCTATAGGTTTCTCACCATATGTGGGGAGAGGCCCTTGGATAGGGTCAAGGACTACATTAAGATTGCTATGTTCCCTGTCCCCCCCTATTAGATGATTAACCAAATTTGGGGCTTGTATGATCTCCCCAGTGGTGGGTAGTGTTCGCCTGTTATTAAAGAACTGTGACCTCGCAATTTTTTCTTTTTTGCGGGCATAGGCAGATCTTGCGTTGTTTTTCTTTTTTAGAGCTAGGCCATCTTTGTTTTTATTTTTTGCTGCTGGGGGGTCAGGGCTATCCGACAAAACAATGGCAGTTCCAGGTCCAGTGGACGCGATTCCCTCGAAAGTTTTGGGGGGCCCGGTAGTTAAGATGGGTATAGGCTCTAATGGAAGGGAAGGTGGTGGGGGAGCATGATGAACATCGGCCAGGATTATCAGTGGGGAAGGGCAAGAAGCATGTTGTGGAGATGCAGCAGACCCGATTTTCCCTAGGGAAGATTTTTTAGAGTTAGCGAAAGTCTGGGAAAGTCTACGTGCCGCATCAAGCTCGACTGACACCCTCTTCTGCATTTTAGTGATTTCAGCATCAATTGCTAGATTAGTCTTAACAAGGAAATCATCCAATGTCCCGCTGGGCTTACTCGGCCCCATTGCAGTTTTACTGCGACTGCCGCGTGTACTCATGATATATATAAATTACAGTACCCACAATGTACTTACTAATGGAGAAGGGACGAATCAGATAACAAGAACCAAGGGGGGGTGGGCCAGGCCAGTCCTCTATGTCCTCGAACGGCCTCAAACGGCCCACCCTTTGCCCGGGCTTCGCCCCGGACTGCGCCCCGCACGCGTCCCGCTCACGCGAGGCTAAGATGAACTTAAATAGGGAAAAGGAGGAGTCGGGAAGAGGACCCAGGTGCGGCAGGTGAGAAATCCGCAAGGCGCCCTGGTCCTCGCAGTCCCGAGGATTAAAAGTGAAGATAAAAGTCCGTTAGCCTTGTTAATCAGGAAACAGATGTCCGTGGCAGCCAGCAGCAGAGACAACACAATCCGAGCCTTTGGGTAGTAGCCACAGTAACATGAGTTCAGGAGGCGGCATCTGGACATGTGGGCCCAGGAGGTAGGCCCGGGAGGGGGGCTGATGAGCTTTTTCAAACCAGGTCAACGGTCAGGCGGACCAACACAAGACAGGCCGCACAAAACCGGACCGGCGGCCCAGACACTGCTTCCTACCATGGGCAGGCCTCCCAACACGGGACAGGTCGCACCACAGAGGGAAGACTACCACAACACAGCAGCTGGCACCTCAGTGGGCAGGCGACACCACCAGAGGGCAAGCTCCCCTCCACTGAGGACACGTGGCCTCACCACAGGGCAGATTTCCATACAGGAAG
Source organism: Triturus cristatus (assembly GCF_964204655.1). NCBI lineage: Eukaryota > Metazoa > Chordata > Amphibia > Caudata > Salamandridae > Triturus > Triturus cristatus. The sequence goes on along the minus strand of NC_140594.1, from coordinate 1,183,558,440 downwards.
CCTGTTCCAACCACCGAGGGCAGGCCACACCCATCCGGGGCATGTGACACCCCGGAGGGCAAGCTCCCCTCCACTGAGGACACGTGGCCTCACCACAGGGCAGATTTCCATACAGGAAGCCTGTTCCAACCACCGAGGGCAGGCCACACCCATCCGGGGCATGTGACACCCCGGAGGGCAAGCTCCCCTCCACTGAGGACAGGTGGCCTCACCACAGGGCAGGTTCACGTCACAGGAGGCAGGTCTCCATACTGGAGGTCTGTTCCAACCACCGAGGGCAGGCCACACCAATACGGGGCATGTGACACCACCGGAGGGCAAGCTCCCCTCCACTGAGGACACGTGGCCTCACCACAGGGCAGATTTCCATACAGGAAGTCTGTTCCAACCACCGAGGGCAGGCCACACCCATCCGGGGCATGGACACCACCGGAGGGCAAGCTCCCCTCCACTGAGGACAGTGGCCTCACCACAGGGCAGGTTCGCGTCACAGGAGGCAGGTCTCCATACAGGAGGTCTGTTCCAACCACCGAGGGCAGGCCACACCCATAGAGGGCAGTTGGCCCCACCACAGAGTACAGATGGCACCACTTCTGGGCAGGTGGCCTCACTGGGGGGGCGCCTCCCTGCAGACAGGCCAGGTGCCCCAGCAGCACATATCTGTCGGTGCACACACCACAGACCTCTCGGCAGCGCTTGAGTCTGGCACGTGCCACATCCGGTGTGGGTGGCACCTTCCGCTCTCTGCACAGAGCCCGCCGAGCCCTAACAGTTTACACAGCTGAGGGCCGCGGCTGCTCATGCTCGGCTGCCTAAAAATAATACACGCGCGCAATCCGTGCTTTCAATGCACAAGCGCCAAGAAACACTTGCTTTTAATAGGCAATAAGTATGCCCTCAGTTATGAGGCGCTTCCGGCGCACCCCAGGCATACGGGGCAATGAATGGTGGGAGGGGGGTCAGCTGAGTACGCTCTGCCCCCGCTGCAGAGGTGTCGGTAGTGCGCACTCAACCATTCATCCTGACGGGCGCGACGACGCTACAGAACATTCAGTATAGCGCAGACACGTAGGGAAAAATATGGACAGCAGATATGTAATGTAATGTACACCACAGACCTCTCAAAACCTAAAATGACTTACTGCCACTCAACTGTACTCGCATCGACCCGGGAATGGTTAAAGTCTGAGTATGCCCTACTGACCTACGTCACTATGGTGTGCAAGATACACCAACGTCTGTACAAGTGAGCCTCTACCCCCTGGTCCGCCCGACTTAAGGCCAATCTCTCGTAATGAACTTATGGACGGAGAGCGCCCTGGGCGCGGTTTCACTGGGACACAGGGCGCACCGGCTGTGACTCACCTAATACCTGCAAATTCAGGGATCAATGCTGCCGGATCCGATAGTGTTCTGTCTCCGGCCAGTCCCCTTCCGAAGCACTCTTCCAAAGAGCTTCACACTACTGGGGGCGTTTCTAGGCGCTAGTTCCGGTCAACCCTTCTTGAGGCGGCTTCCCAGGCGCAGAAAGTAAATCATTAAACTGACGGCCCGTCTCGCTCTCTTTGACGTCTATGACGCTTCACGGGATGCGAGAATCATAACAAGAGCACATCGAATGAAAGCGCTACACCCGAGATCATGTAGCGCCTGGAAAAGCACTTTTCAGAGCGGACCACAGGCTACCTCACCACGAATTTACCTGCCCCGGGAGGCCTGACGTACCTGCCCCGGGAGGCCACGGCTTTGCAACAGACTCGCGGTTCGCCCTGGCACGGAGTTGCCGCCTTGAATTTCTGTCTAACGCAATGAGCTTTATACGACCGCCTGCTCTGTTGACAAGAGATTGAAGTGGGTGCAATATTCGCGACCCTGGGGGGCTGCCTGGTCCCTATGGGGCAGCAAGGCCGGTGCCTGCGCAGTGGTGAAAAAGTGAGCTGTGTTTTCGGTTAATAATTCATGGCCATTTCAGCAAAGATGAAATCCTGAAGTGTGCCCAAACCCCACCCTTGCACCCACCCCACGAGCCGGCAGCCCACCGATGACCCCTCCCTCTCGGAGCGGGCAATGAGGAAGGGTCTTTCGGTTTCCGCCGGACACTCGCCCAAAGCTCTCCGAAACGTCGAGTTAGTTTTCACAAATTAAAAATTACTAATCTAGACTCCGATCTTGGTTCAAGTATTAACATTTAATATTCGTATATGTTTTTAGCAGAGGTTATGTGGACTGCAGCGAGGCCATTCGACAATAAATGGGAAAACTGACGCTAACTATGGCAAACATTTGCGAGGCAGTTGTACCAAAATAAGAGATGTTCCTGCTCGCTGCGAGGCCTAACGCCATCAGTAAAATAAATAGCTGGTTTGTTAAAAAAAATACCACTGACCGATCCGTGTGCCTGCATTTGCCAAACAGTTTTCGATTCCTGCTGCACAATTCATCCAAAACTGCCACAAAATGCGGGGGGATAAAAACCAATAAAAGGGGATTCCCACTTGTAAATGTTTCAAACGAAAGTATAATTCATATAGTTTTAGAACTGCATTTGATTTAATCAATTGTGAAATATGAACAGTTGATTACTTTTTGAATAGATAAAAAAAGGCAAAGCAGCAGGTTTTTAAAGCCGAATAAACGTACATATTTCAATACATAAATGCAGCTATGTATGCGCGGATAGCTGGAGTGGTTTATAATTCCGCAGCCATCGCACACGAGACTAGGCCTGGGCAAAAATTTCGTTCCGTTCGCGGAAATTGCGATAATTTGACATTTTTGCGTTCCGCGGAGAGCGCGAAAATGTCAAAAATTCCGGTTTCCGCAGCTTGGCGATAATTTGTTTCTTGCTCGCGCTGTAAAATGATACATTCTCGCGCGCGCGCGCGATCGCCTTACCTGAATCCCTGCGTTCGCCGACAAGTTTTCTTGATCCGGTCGCGTTCTCCATGAGATGTTGTATTGTTTTTAGCCATTTGCGCTGTCTCGCGACAGTTCGCGCCCGCAGTGACGTCATGCGTCGCGCGATCACGTCTTTCTTCTCGCGATCATGCACCGCGAGAACAACTCAAAACAAGATGGCCGCGCCCGCAAGCAACCACATGGGTAAGTTGGCGACCCGCAACCATGCAGAAAATCTCGCGAACATGCCGGAAAAAAACTTCCGCATCTTCGCGATATTTCTGCTTGTTTGCGATAATTTTAAACATTCTCGCGATAATTTGCGAAGGTTAATTCCGCAAATTCCGCCCACCCCTACACGAGACCACACCTCTCGCGCAGGAAAGGTCCCTGCACTGGCCTCCTCCGGGCAACGCCGAATGACCTTCAAGAGGGCCAGCCTCAAGGCCGGAAGTCTGCAAGGGGAGGGTCAGGCTACCTACCCATCACCCCCTCTCGCTGGGGGCAAAGGTCACTGTAACTGGCTCCCCCGAGATCTGACTAATTTCCTAAGGCTGGGGCCTTTTCGCCGTCCAGCTTCTTATTACCTTTGGGAGATGAAAGTCTGGGTCGGCCCTACTGGGTTTCGAACTACCACTCGCAGGTGCACCGACTCACCGAGTTATCTCACTGGGCGCTATCCTGAGAGGGCAGGACGCACGGTGCACAGCGGCTTCTAGGCGCATGACCGCAACTTCTACCCGAGCCTCGTCGCGGAAACACCTGCCTCTAAGGGCGCAGACTCACCCAAAGAGCAGACAACACCCCCATTCTCCACTGAACCCCAAACACAAGCCGACCTGTTACAGCGGCCCAGGTGTGGCGTCCGAAGCTGCCGAAGACGAGCTTCCAGAAGTCCTAAAATACATCTTTCTGATGTGCGCTCATCGGTGCCGCAACGCGCCTAGAAGCTCTTTAGTTCGCGGGTGCCTTTAACCAACCAATCACCGCCCGCACCGGCGAAACACACAGAGCAGGCTGGCTGTTACTCTCAAAGCAGCTGTGATACTTTTACATAAATTAACGTCAGTAACTGTTCTAGGTTTGTCTTTTCAATTATGTTTTTTTAAAGCTTTTTGATGTATAAAATGAATGTTACTATGTTGGTTTTTTTTTACACTTCTGCATGAATGTAAAACGTTTTATTGTGAATACCACAAGGTTCCAAGAAATCACTACTGTGCTGGAGTCGGAGGTGGAGGCGGCCTCCCCTGGACCCGCAGGCGGTGGGCGGGGGTCATTCCGGACAAACCGGTGCTGTCCGAGCGTCCGGCCACGGAGCGGACAGAAGCCGCCCCTGGACCCTCACAGCGTAGGGAGGGTCACTTAGGCCACGAGATGGACGCGAAACAAAACCCCGCCTGGAGCCACCAACTGACACGAGCAATGACAAGCAGCTGCCAGTAAAAACAAGCACTGGTAATGACAACAGATGCAGCTTGTAAACGAAAGGGCCTCTCCAGCCATAGATGGGGTTAGGCACCTAAGTTACACACAGGCATGTAGTCATTCACCCCCGCAATTTTGCATCCATTCATTCACCCACTGATTCATTCTTGCATTCATCCACTTTCTCAACTAGAATAATTCACACAAACAATGAACTCCACATGCATGGCGGCATATTCTTTTATTACCAAATAAAATTAAACACAGCACTGGGTGGCTGCCATTCAACCCTTGCCAGGTAGGTCGCCCCCCCCCCCCTAGCTCCACCTGCGCTATTTGAGCGCCTTGTGTGCCCTTGCTCCTTTTGCTCCCTCTGTGCCCCGCGGCCCTTTTTAGGTCTCGCCTGACCCAGCGCATGCGCTGGTCTGGCGAGACTTATTGAGAGGGCTCCAAAAAGTGCTACCAGGCCAGCCTAGAGCTACAGTGCATGTGCGCGGGCGCGCGCGTGCATCACTTTCGCGGCGGCACGGCCACTTTGATGTTCTCCGTGAGCCTGTTTATTACTTCTTTGTAGTAATGGTGGCACCCGTGCGCCGCCATTACTACAGAGCAGTAATAAACAGAAACAAGCATTGGCATAGCCAATAGGTCTCGCTTTTGGGACCTTATAAGTATTTAGTTATGCAACTGTTGCGTGGCTAAACACTTATAAGGTCCCAAAAGCGAGACCTATTGGCTATGCCAATGCTTGTTGCCTTTTGTCGCCCGTTCTCTGTGTGCCCGTGTCCCCTCTGTGCCCATTTTGCCTTTTTTTTTTTTTTGCAGAGTTTTAAATAGCGCGAACTTGACCCACATCCTATCAGGTATCAGAGCGCTTTACATAGCACCAGTTAAGTAACATGAGGACACACATTCATTTTTTGTTTTTCTATTAGGCACGGGGAGATTAAGTGATTTGCCCAGAATCACAGGATGTTTAGCGTCATTACCGAGACTCGAACCCAGTTCCCCAGGTCCGAGGTCGAGCGCCCTAGCCGTTAGGCCAACTCCTCTCCCCTTTTTGTCCCCCGTTCTGTGTGCGCCTGTGTCCCCTCTGTGCCCCGCTGCCCATTTTGCCTTTTGTCCCCCGTTCTGTGTGCGCTCGTGTCCCCTCTGTGCCCCGCTGCCCATTTTGCCTTTTGTCCCCGTTCTGTGTGCCCGTGTCCCCTCTGTGCCCCGCTGCCCATTTTGCCTTTTGTCCCCCGTTCTGTGTGCCCGTGTCCCCTCTGTGCCCTGCTGCCCATTTTTTGCCTTCTGTGCCACCCGCCTCCCAGCTGCTCCTCCCTCCCACCTCCCATTAAAATGGTGGCCACGAGCAGCGGGCGCCCCAAAGGCGCACCTAAGGCAAGCCCGCCTGCCCAAACTGCAGCTTCTCCTGCATCAAAGACGCAGAGACACCCGCCGCAAAAAAACACAACCAGCTCCGATGCATCCTGATCAACACTCGCTCCGCACGCAAACACGCCGTCGAGCTCTGGGACCTACTCGACACCGCATCACCAGACATCGCCTTCCTGACCGAGACCTGGATGAACGAAGCCTCCTCTCCAGACATCGCCATAGCTATCCCCGACGGATACAAGATCACCCACAGAGACCGCACCAACGGAGTCGGAGGAGGAATCGCCATCGTCCACAAGAAGACCATCAGGGTCTCACCAAACACCGACGACACTCAGCACCGCCGAACACATGCACTTCCAGATCCACACAGACCCCAAGACCACCCTAAGAGGCACCCTCGTCTACAGACCACCCGGACCCCGACCACAATTCTGCGACGCCATCGCAGACTTCATCAGCACGCACGCACTGACCTCCACAGACTGCATCCTCCTCGGAGACCTGAACTTCCATCTGGAGAACAACAACGACAGCACCTCCTCCACCCTGATAGACAACCTCGCCAACCTCGGACTGGAACAGTTCGTCACGACGCCGACCCACATCGCCGGACACACGCTCGACGCCATCTTCTCCTCAAGCCCCCATGTCTCCTTCAGCCACGCCTCCGAACTCACCTGGACCAACCACCACTGCATCCACTTCACCTTCCGGAAACCCGTCGCACATCACCGCACCCTACAGATCCCCCGTCGCTGCTGGGGCAAAATCACCGAAGTACAACTACAGACAAACCTCGCACTCAACCCACCGACCAACCCCTCCATCCCAGACGATAGTGCGCGCACCCTCAGACGATGGATGGACGACTGCGCCAACACCTTAGCCCGCTGAAAAAACAAACCCTCAAAGACACCAGCAAGAGAGCCAACTGGTTCACCCCGAACTCCTAGCGTCAAAGGGCAACTGCCGCAAGTTGGAGAACATATGGCACAGCAAAAAGTCGCCGGGAAGCTGCGCAACCCACAAAGACGCCATCCGCAACCACCACCACCTCATCAGGACCGCCAAGAGGACCTTCTTCAAAGACCGCCTCGACAACAACGCACACAACAGCAAGGAGCTCTTCAACGTCGTGAAGGAACTCTCCAACCCCAGCTCCAACGCCAACAACATCCCGCCGTCGCAAGCCCTGTGTGACTCCCTCACCACCTTCTTCCACCGCAAGATCGCCGACAGCTTCAACACCCGGACGACCCTAACAGGCCCCAACACACCGGACCCACCACTCCCCACCGACCACGACCCCCTGACAACCTGGGCCAACGTGAGCATCGAAGACACAATCAAGACCATGGGCACAATCCACTCCGGCTCACCGTCTGACCCTTTTCCACACCACAGCTTCAACAAAGTCGGCAGCTCCATCGCACCCCACCTGCACAACATCATCAATCTCTCCTTCGAGACTGCGACCTTCCCTGAGAGCTGAAAACACGCCGAGATCAACGCCCTACTGAAGAAACCCAAGGCGGACCCGAGCGAACTCAAAAACTTCCGGCCCATCTCCCTGCTTCCGTTCCCAGGTAAGGTCCTCGAGAAGATAGTCAACATCCAGCTCACCCGCTACCTCGAAGACAACAACATCCTGGACCCCTCCCAGTCACGATTCCACAGCACCGAGACCGCCCTCATCGCTGCCACAGACGACATCAGGATCCTACTGGACAACGGCGAGACGGCGGCCCTCATCCTTCTGGACCTCTCCGCCGCCTTCGATACAGTCTGCCACCGCACACTACGCACACGACTCCACGACGCAGAGATCCGAGACAAGGCCCTGGACTGGACCTCCTCCTTCCTCTCCGGCAGAACCCAGATAGTCCACCTCCCCCCGTTCCGATCCGAAGCCTCCGAGATCATCTGCGGCGTCACGCAGGGATTCTCCCTCAGCCCGACGCTGTTCAACGTCTACATGGCGCCTCTCGCACGCATCGCCCGACATCACGACCTCAACATAATCTCCTACACCGACGACACGCAGCTGATCCTCTCCCTCACCAAGGACCCCCTCACAGCCAAATCCAACCTCCTCCAGGGAATGAAGGTCGTCGCCGACTGGATGGAGGATAGCCGCCTCAAACTGAACACAGACAAGACGGAGATCCTCATCCTCGGGCCCAACCCCTCAGCATGGGACGACTCCTGGTGGCCCGCGTCGCTGGGGACCCCCCCCGCACCCACCAACCATGCACGCAACCTGGGAGTCATCCTCGACTCGAAACTCACCATGACCAAACAAGTCAGCGCTGTCTCCTCCACCTGCTTCAACACCATCCGTAAGCTCCGCAAGATCTACAGATGGATCCCGACATACACAAGGAAAACAGTCACCCAGGCCCTAGTCAGCAGCAGACTCGACTACGGAAACGCCCTCTACGCCGGAGCCCCGACCAAGCTCATCAACAGACTGCAAAGAATCCAGAATGCCTCTGCACGCCTGATCCTCGACGTCCGAGACAACATCAACCCCACCTGAAGAACCTGCACTGGCTCCCTGTCGACAAAAGAATCTCCTTCAAGCTCCTGATCCACGCACACAAGGCACTCCACAAAACCGGCCCAGCCTATCTCAACAGTCGACTCTCCTTCTACGTGCCCAACAGGAAACTCCGCTCCGCAGACCTCTCCCTGGCTACCGTCCCACGCATCCGTAGAACCACAGCCGGAGGCAGATCCTTCTCACACCACACCGCCAAGACCTGGAACACCCTCCCCCTCAATCTACGACAAACCGAAGACCTTCTAATCTTCAGGAGACGACTCAAGACCTGGCTGTTCGACCAGTAGCAACAGCACCCCACCCTCCCCACCCTCAGCGCCTTGAAACCCTTGCGGGTATGTAGTGCGCTTTACAAATTATTGATTGATTGATTCAACATTATTGTAAACAGAGAATAATTGTTTTAAAGTTCCAGCATGGCGACCGCATTTAGAATCAACACGTTGGCCATCTTGGAATGGGAAAACCATGGTACAGGATGAACATACCCAAGCAAAGATATGTGCCAGGTTTGAAGGCAGTGCCCATTTGGGATGCAGTGCACTACGGATGAAATGAGTGGCAAACAAGTCACCCATTAGCAATGTGTGGGGGGCGTATTACGCAATGAAAATCAAAACAGAAGAAGGAAAGATACAATGAGGACCTATAAAAGGAGAAAATGGCAAACTAAACAACAAGCCCACCAGCCCTACAGTGATTGTGAGGTAGAGGTGCATGTATGCTGAGACAAAAACAGGCACTCACAGGGCAAGAGACAAAAACTGAAGAGGGTTGACCTGCAGCCTCATACATGCTGTCATGGAAGGAAGCAGAGTGTAAATGACACTCATCCAGACCAGTGGCAAAAGCGTGTGTTAGTGTGTGTGTACGCACACACGTACATATATTTATATATAAACACACACACTTATGTACACATATACACACTGGATATATATATATATATATATATATATATATACACACACATATACATATATATACACACACATATCCATATCCACTCATACAAACCTGGCAGAGAACTAAGTTTGTTAGGCCATCCAACTAAGTTCTACTAAAAATTACTACAGTACAAATCTATCTCAAGGTTTGGTCAAGGGGATATTTGGCACCAAATTCTTGCTTACAACCTTTATCTGTAGATTATCGTGAAACAAAATACATGTCTGCAGGCTTTAACACAGTGCAATAACAATCCACCCGCAAAGGCCTATTGGCTTTAACAGAAGTGTTTCATAACGAATAAATCGGGCCTACTGCCTTTGACTTAACTTTTTATAAAACACAGATCTGACCAATGTCATGTAAAATACCTTTTCCCAACGAACCAATCAGGCTTGTTGTCATTATGAATGCAGTGTCACAGTAACCAATCTGGACCCACTGTATTGCACATAAGCTTTCCCACAAGCCAATCATAAGATATACCATAATATGTACACAATTACATTTGTCAAAATATGATAACCTAATAAGCTTTATCGTTAAGTAAATCTTTTATGCCCATTGTCTGATGCCAATGAACCAATTGGGCCTACAGCCTTTACTGTAGTCATCGCACCATTACCAACACAGGCCGAGCATCATGTATACAGTTATAAAATTACAAATATGTACAAAATTACAGTTGGCAAAGCAAAATATTCTCTCTTAATACAGTCGAACAAGGATTATCGCAGCGCAAATCTTTAATCTGGACAGTTTGTCATACAGGGGTAATCAACTCCAAAACCACTACAATCTGTGAAATTCCAAGCAACAAACGACTACTCGGCAGGATTTAATACAGAATTAACAGCAAGCCACCTTTAAATGCCTGTAGACTTTAACATATGCTTTTCAGAATAAATGCTTCAGGCCTACAGACTTTATCAAAACATTCAAAACATGCAAGTAACACCTATAGCTTAGATCTTTGGCTTGCCGCTATAACCAAACACAGAGCTGATATACGGAGCATACGCTTTCCCACAAAGCAGACACTTCAAGCACTCTTTTTCAGTGGAAGCACACAACTTCTACCCTATCACATGCAGTATTCAAGGGAACCAACATGTGTGCGGCGCCTAGGCCCTCACTAGCAGGCCAACAAAAACCAGGGAGAGCAGAGCCAGGAGCGAGCCAGGGGACAGCTCTAAGGGCCCGTGGAGGGCTCAAGCCGTGCACACACCTGGCATGTAGACCCTTCAACAGGCATCATGCTACGATAAGAGGAGGCGAATTTAAAACTCTAGGAAGTGTGTTTCTTTAACACTCTGAAGCGCTTCACCTTGGTACATCACATCATGTCTCTGAAATGATAAGTATTTATTAAAAGCGAGAGTTTCGAAAGATGAACTGAGAAACACTCCTGTCCCGCCCTGTTGACAAGGCTATTAGTGACCTAAGAGGCGAGCCTTTACTCATGCGTCACCTATACATGGCCTAGATGCTTACTATAGAAAGGGCGGTATTACAGGCAATTAATTCAAACCAGAGAGGTGTTTGTACTACACACCTCCTTACCTCACCTACTTGAAGGTGCTCGCATATATGATAATGAAGGAAAAGGAGGCTCGGCTAAACAAAATATTTGTCTAGAATCACATGGTTTTGTTAGTTTTACAGAGCGCAAACCTTACCTAACCTAAGAACATAACAGCAAGTAGACGAAGACTATGTTCAGGACCACTGGAATTATGAGATTGTGCGGCCGCAACATTTTTTGCATAGTTAGAGGTTTGCAGCATTTGCCGCATAATCCATCACCTGCTGCATAATCTGAAGATTTTAACAAAAAAATAGTTTCTAGCTCAAGCCATTCAAAAGTTACCAAAAACTCTGCAACACTTGTTGCTGAACAGTGGAAGACCCTTCGCAAAGAATACTATAACAATATATGCGGCATTACACCACATATTTTTTGCCTTTTCTTGCTGCATAATTTATTCAACCCTGCCGCATAATTTGCACCCCCCCCCCCCCCCCGCCGCAGAATTCCAGTGGCCCCGAGTATATTACACATTTTTTTTCAACACAGGGAGATTTGCCAGGATTCAGAGGATGCGGGGCAGAGGCCGGGATTCGAACCTGATAAGGTACTTGGTCAGATGCTGTGGCCACTAGACCACATGGCCTCTGGTGAAAGTTCAGCTAGCTTGGGGCTCAAGGTTCCAAGAAGCCCTCGAGCTGAGCTAGAGTCCGGCTAGTGTCAGGCATCTGGTTCGAGCTTCAAGCAGCTCGATCACCTCCACCCCTCACAGCAGTACTTCTGAAAGCTCTTTTCCTGTTATTCGTATAAGGTAGGTGACCACTGCACCGTCAGGCTTTCCCCCGCCCCCGTTGTCCTCTACTCACCCTAAGACTGCGCCGGACAGCTATCAACCCTCCCTCCAAGTATTTCAAAATCTCAGCCTAGATCAAACACGTCAAGCTATTTTGGCCGTAAAATCTGGGTCTCCTTTTGATCCCTGCCCCCCTGTGATCTTACATGCCCTGACAGACATGGTCAACCCAGTCATACACAATATAACAAATACTTCACTGTCCACAGGGAGGTAGGTACCTAAGAGAGGAAACTTGCGGCAGTTTTACCCCTGCAAAAGAAACAGCTTGCTGATCCTACCATCCTTTCAAATCTTCGCCCCAGTTCTCTCCTACCTTGCCTAAGTAAGATCGCAGAAAAACTGGTCAATTCACAACTCGCGACCTACCTGGAAGGAGTGTGAGAAGTTGGCCTGATGTATGATGTCACTAGTTCTAGTGTACACCTTATATCAGTCCAAACAACCCTTATGGTGATTGGTTGTAAAGTCAACCTTATAGACCAGCTATCCTAGTGGTAGCATGGACAAGAGCAGTCTTAGGCTAAACTCTGAATGGCATGTGAAGCCAGCTGTGATACCATATATAATCCCTTGAATACCAAATGAAAGGACACCACAACAGATATATATATAAAATAAAGTGTATTTTTTCTAGTCAAACCCTCAGCACTCTTTATGAGATTAGAGGTAAGTACAACACAGTCTTATTTAAGCATACATTAAGTCACACAGGTAAGTAATACAGTTAGGCCCTAGGGGCCACGCAAACCATATACTAAGTAAGTGGTATAAGGACCACTGTCACGGAAATAGAATAGGCCTAGGCCTAGGGAATCGCTGGGGCTACACTACACTAGCGTTAGTTAGGAAGTGGGAGGCCCACGGGATTCGTGTGCAGAGTGGAAACACTCACGCGTAATGCGTAAAAGTCAATAGCAATAGTACAGTTTAGAAAACGGTAGATTTAGGACACTTCCGGAGTAGCTAGGAAGTTGAGACTTGAAAACTAGACACTAGGATAGTCACTATCCTGTTGAGCACCGGAGTACCCAAGTTACCTAGCCCACAGGCTGCGGGTGCATAGGGGTGAAGATGCGTCGTTTTCGTCGTCGACTCCTATGGATGCCTGAAGAAAGTTGCTGACAGGCAGCCAGTGAAGAGTGTCCGGTGGATCCCAAGGCTGGGATCAAGAAGAGAGGAAACCTGCAAGCAGAAGGGACAGAGTCAAGGTCACTAGCCAGTGACCACGTGGAACCAGGAAGGAACCAGGCGATGTCGTGAAGATTGCAGGTGAAGGTGAAGCTTGTCGCTACAGCCAGGAGGACCAGGAAGCGTCGAGGACGACCAGGACCAGGAGGCGAGCTGTCCCACGAAGGCTCTTGCTGTCGGCGGCGTCGAAGTTGGACTAGGACTCACCAAGCCTTGGCAAGCGGAACCCACGAAGAACGGAGGACTTGCTTCTGGTTCAGACCAGGAAGGTCTGGGGTGCTTCTTCTTTGCAGAGAAGCGGGAGCCAGTCTGGAGGAGCCAAACCAGCGCAGAAGATTTCAGGGAGCGTCGTCACAAAGGCCACTAGCCAGCGGGCAAGCAACCGGACAGACGCGGCAAGCAGGAAAATGCAGAAGGGCCCCACGCAGGACTCGTGGAGTGTGGGGGGCTGATCTTCGGTGCAGATGGTGCTTGGGGTTGGGGCTTCTCAATCCCCGGTGCACAACTTCGAGGGTACCTCAGAAGCTGCGCTTTAAGTTACTAGCCACTTTTTCCAGGTAGCCGGTCCCACGTCGCTCGTCGCCTCCACGGATCTCAGCTTTGCTGTCGATGTGGATCAGGGTCGGAGAAGTCTGGAAGTCAAGGCTCTGGTCGGGCTCTGCAGTCGGTTCCTCGTAGAACGTGGGCAAAGCAAAGGGTAGTCTCTTGATGGTGCCTGTTTGCACAGGGTAGCCACTCCTTGGCTACAAGGGAGATTCTTCAGTCTTCTTCTTTCGTCGAATGTCGAAGGTCCAGTTTCTGTTCAGTTTTGCAGGTTCAGGATAATCTAAAGTCTTGAGGCCCAACTCCCACTCTTATACTAATCTGGGGGGCTGGGATACCTGCTAGGTCACGCCTTATGGGTGGGACCTGGGAGGGGGTGGTTACACCCACTTCCCTTTGTCCAGTTTCGCGCCAGAGCTGGGGCTGGAGTGCCCCAGCGCCGGTTTGAACTGGACTATGCAAGCAACACCTTGTGTGCCCCAGGCATGTCTCATTCCTTTCAGCCCACCCTGCCCCAATACACTAAAGGCTGTCTGGGGAGGTGCTAGCACCTCCCCAAGCAGGAAACCTATTGTCCAGGCCTCCCTGGCTGGGATCACTCCCAGCAGCAGGAGGTCAGACTTGTGTCTGTGGCAGCAGCATCCATTTTGTGATGCTGAGGCTTTGGTTAGAGTTAAACAGCAAAGTAGGATTTTAACATGTCTCCCTCTCTAGAAGGGAGGAATAATATCCTCATCACCAGAAATGGTATGGGGGTATTATTCCAAAGTGTTAGACACCTTACACGACATGTTTTGATAAAGCCAAACCATAGTTACCATAACCGTTTAAGATTATAAGACACTTTAAGAGTATATGGTAGGCTATATCATAGAACAGCTATAAGGACATGGTTCCGAAAGCTGCAGACAGGCTCAGCTCATGCTAGAGCACCATCTCACATGTTACCAAGCACTCTGCCTCCAGGATTGTTAAGGCCTGCCATAGGAGTGACTGATAGGTACACATGTGTCTATATATAAGGGTAGATATAGGCATACTATATCTAAGCAAGGGGTGATTACACGACCTTGCCCCAGCTGAGTGATCAGCCAGTTGTGTCTGATTGGAAGGCCAGACCAGGGGTGGCATAATACATGCTGCAGCCCCTGGGAGGCCTAGGGTACACCTATGCCCTGGGTACCTAGGGTACACTGTACAGGGTCCAATAAGGTGATCCTTACCAATTGGTTATGTACCTAGGGTACATGGAGTCCATTTTAAAGAGAGAGCAGACAGCCTGAGACCCTGAATGGCAGGATCTCAGGCCAACTAAGTCGAAAAACCAGCTAGACACTAGGCAAAAAGTTGGGGGTAACCATAGTCAGATATCCACCTTCCTACAAGGAGCGAATATTTTACACCCAAACCAATCGGGTTTCAGATCGCAGCACTCGACTGAATCTGCCCTTTTATTCACGGCTGAATCCCTGAAAGCTGTGTCTTTGACCAGGGGAAACACGCCGTGTTGGTTGTTCTGGAACTATCAGCGGCCTTCGAAACGGTCTCACACGACATCCTCCTAGACCGTCTCGAATCCTATGGCACCTCCCATCTTGCGCTGGCCTGGTTAAGGTCGTTCCTCCAAAACCGAAGGCAAGTCATTACCCTTGGGCAATATCAGTCAGCAGAAAAACGTCTGCTCGCCAGGGTCCCACAAGGTTCCATTCTCAGCCCAGTTCTTTTCAACGCATACATGGCCCTACTAATCAGGTTCATTTCGTCCTTCAACATCGAGACCATATCATATGTTGACGTCACTCAGCTGGTATTGGTCCTAGACAAAAATACTACACTGCCTGAGGAAAACCTCCGCCACTGCCTCACAGCTGTCTTCCACTGGATGGAGACAAACCACCTGAGACGCAACTCCGAAAAAACAGAAATCATGCCATTAGGGAAGAGTAACAACTTCTGCCCCAGTCAATGGTGGCCAGCGGATACCCCCTCTCCCCTTAATACCGTAACATCCACCAAACACTTGAGGGTCAGATTCGACTGCCTTGTCTTTTCATCGACAGGCACCATCTCTAGCTGGCACCTGCTTTCACTTAATCAAACCACTAAAAACTTTTTTGATCTCCTTCCTCTTTCGACAAGGCAGACGGTTGCTACAGCTTTGATCACTTCTAGACTGGACTATTGCAACAGCCTCTGTGCAGGAACCAATAAATCCGTCCTGCATAAACTTCAGATGGTTCCACACGCTGCAGCAAGATTAATACTCAAATGGACCAGGAAATCCTTCGCATCAGCCACCCTGAATACACTACACCGGCTTCCCGTCCACAAAAAAATACTGTTCAAACTTTTAATCATCACTTGCAGAAGCTTTCATGACTCTGGCCCGCAGTACATTCGATCCAGATTTACCCACCACGTACCCTGTCGCACGCTTAGATCTCCTAACGCAAACCTCTTAAAACCCCCGACATTCAAATGTATTTCCAAAGGAGCGAAATACATTGCAGGATAGGAACCATCTCCCGTGTAACTTCCGCCTCATCCAGTCAGAAATCCTTAATAGGAAGTCCCTATAAACCTAGATTTTCACCTCTTCTGATGCCCGATGTAGAGCCTTAATCGAACTCTTTCAATCCTGTCTCTCAGTAGCTGTTGCTCCATACCTGCAACTCAATTATCTATAGCGCCTTGATGCTCCTCGGAGCGACAGCTGCGCTTTATAAATACCACCTAACATAACTTAACAAGCCAGGCCAAAAGTGCCCCTCCAAAGCACAAAATAACTAAGTACCACCCCCACCCCCATACCAGTGAGCACTGAGGACCAAAGGGGGTCCACAGGGCCTGTGCTATCCCTGGGAGACCGACTCCGCCCCTTCAGAGAAAATCAGCATTTACAATGCCATTGGGTCTCACCACGCAAGAGCTATTGGGCTTGCCGATGTGTTTTAGCCATGTTGTACACCAGCCTGGCTGCTGTGCAGCATGGCTAAACGTTACTGGCATAGAGGAGAGTCGCGTGGAGTGTCGTAGAGTGGAGTGTTGTGGCATGGAGCGTTGTGTATTGGAGTAGCATAGAGTGGAGTGGCATACAGTGGACTGGTGTAGGGTGTAGTGGCATAGAGCTTTGTGTATTGAAGTGTCAGAGTGGAGCACAGTGGACTGGTGTAGGGTGTACAGAGGCACACTAAAGAGTCACAAAGTTACAGAGGAAGCGAAAGACAGGCTAAAGTAGAGACAAAGTCCTGTACAAACTCAAACAATGAGAGTGAGACACAGTCACATGTTACAAGGAGAGGCAGACAGTAGTAACTGTAATTATATAGCGCATACTACCCCTTACGGCGTGTAGCACACTACTCCGGAACCCAATGTTAGTACCATTGAGCCATAGAGTGCACAGTGTAGTAGTGTAGAGTGCAGAGACGAAGACTGCAGCGGGATAGAGTGCAGTGGCATAGAATTCAGCAGCGTACATTGCAGCGGCGTAGAGTGCAGTGGCGCAGATTAGAGTGCTGCATAGTAGAGTTCAGTGGCGTAGAGTGCAGTGGCGAAGAGTAGAGTGGCATAGAGTTCAGTGGTGAAGAGTAGAGTGGCATAGAGTTCAGTGGCGTAGAGTGCAGTGGTGAAGAGTAGAGTGGCATAGAGTTCAGTGGTGTAGAGTGCAGGGGTGAAGAGTAGAGTGGCATAGAGTTCAGTGGCGTAGAGTGCAGTGGTGAAGAGTAGAGTGGCGTAGAGTGCAGTGGTGAAGAGTAGAGTGGCATAGAGTGCAGTGGTGAAGAGTAGAGTGGCATAGAGTGCAGTGGCGCAGATTAGAGTGCTGCATAGAGTTCAGTGGCGTAGAGTGCAGTGGTGAAGAGTAGAGTGGCATAGAGTTCAGTGGCGTAGAGTGCAGTGGTGAAGAGTAGAGTGGCATCGAGTCCAGTGGTGTAGAGTGCAGAGGCGTAGAGTGGTGCAGAGTAAAGTGGTGCAAAGTAGAATATAGGGCAATAGACTGCAGTTACATAGAGTGCAGTGGGGTAGAATGGAGTGCTGCGTCGCTTGGAGTGGCGTAGAGTGCATTGGTATAGAATGCAGTAGTGAAGAGTATAACGGCGTAGAGCGCGGTGTTGCAGAGTAGAGTGTCCTAAACTGCAGTGCTGTAGAGTGGGCTTGTGCAGAGCACAGTGGACTTGGGTAAAATGTTGTGGCGTAGAGTAGAGTGCACTGGTGTCGTGTTCAAAGTATAGTGCAGGGGCGTACAATGCAGCATCATAGAATGCTGTGGTGTAGATTAGCGTGGTGCATAATAGTGTCTAGTGGTGCACAGTCGAGTGAAATGGCGTAAAGCACAGTCCATTGATATAAAAAAATTCATCCTTTATGGGTCCTGTGCCCTCAGACAACACAAGTTTCGTGGAAGGGCATCTTACCCAACAACTTTGTAAGGACTTATAAATTAGGCACCTCTCTTTCTTATGTCCTGTGACACTCAAAGCCACGACACAATCTCATGCCCGGTAAGTAATCCAAATATCCCTAGCGTATGTATGCCACAATTAAAACCGCACCCCAGCCATGCGGGAAATAAGTGTGTACACGACAGTGTTATTATACAGGGCCGTATCGTAAATACGGCCGCACTCAGTGCGTGCGAGTACACTTCATATCATTACACCGTTATCTGGGTTCACATGCAGAGGCTGCTCGCACATATCAAGTGCGGTTTCACTTACGATACGGCCCTCCGCGATATGAAGGGCCCTGACGAAGCCATGGGGCAAGACACCCATCCACGAAACACGTGTTGGCTGAGGGCACAGAACCAATAAAGAATACGTTTTTTATAACAGGCGTGGCAATCTGGAGAATACTTGTGACAATTGTGCATTTAATTTGTGTGTGCTTAAAGATTGGTTATCTGTTTATGAAACCCTAGGGTCTGTTAGGGAATGCAGGACTGACATCCTCCCTCTCAAAGCACCGCAGGAATAGAGCTACTGTAGTAGATACTGGTGTACTGTTAGTGAGCGCCAGAACACTGCAACGGCGTAGAGTAAAGTGTTATAGAGTGCAGTGGGAGAGAGTGCAGTGGTGCAGAGTAGATTAGAGTGGTGTACAGCAGATTAGCGTAGAGTGGAGGGGCGTAGAGTTGAGTGTTACAGAGTAAAGTGCATCGGTCTAGAGTGTACTGACATACAATGCAGTGGAGTAGAGTGCAGTGTTGCAAAGTGCCGTAGTGTGGAGGATGCAAGGTGTGCTAGCACACAAACTACAGACAGCTCGTTTTCAATAGAAATGACCATTGCATTTGCACAGACATACAGTTTTAGTAATAAAAATAGACAGCGCATAAACGATAATGTGCGGAAATGGCATCACCTTGGGCATCGATTTGTTTTGATCGTATTAAAGTATTTGTTTCCAGCACACTGAAGAATCTACAAAAAATATGCTTCATTTGTTCGTTCCTAATTCTGATATATTC
Organism: Triturus cristatus; assembly: GCF_964204655.1. Taxonomy (NCBI): domain Eukaryota; kingdom Metazoa; phylum Chordata; class Amphibia; order Caudata; family Salamandridae; genus Triturus; species Triturus cristatus. Next base: position 1,183,539,635 of record NC_140594.1, on the reverse strand, counting down.
TGAAATGCTTGCCCAGTTCATTTAAATGTTGTTGTGTGCTAGTAATAAAACCTTTCCCACCCCCTGTATCCAGCAAGATTGTCACATAAATCCTCTCACTTTGAAGTCAGAGAAAGAAAAGTAAACACCAAGCTCCCTCAAAGACAGGGACTGACATTTGACCTCGGTCTTTGAATGCACAGCAAATGTGACCAGATAAGAAAAAGATTTACAGGCCCGCCTAGAGAAAGGCGCACTCGCGGAAGAATACAAGGGCAGTTGGTGTGAAAAGCCTGTGTTCCTCGGGAGGGAAGAAATTACCCTGGACAGCAGAGACCAAATAAAGCCAGCAAATAGAAAGCCAGAAAATGTGAGTTACAAACCACAAAGCAAATAAGAAGCAACAGGTGGAATCAATTCCCAGGAAAGCTTTCTAAATATCCCCAAGATATCTTTAGCTACGCTGTCTGGCAGGCTTCGACCTAAAAATGATACGCTCACCTCATCTTTACTCCATACGCCCCTCCAGCAGCCAAGCGCTTTGAAGCAAGTGCTGTGCTACACAAGTCCTGTCATTCACGCATTCAGTTTCTAACGGTCGGCGCACGCGTCACTGAAGCCAGCTACAAAAATACTGCCTTTGCAGCGTCTGCCTCTAACCTGCATTAAACAACTAGGGCAGACTGTGCCCACGAGCAGCAGGCTGCAAAACCAAAGCGCTAGGACTTCCTCAGGAAGCACGGGAGGAGCCCCTAAACCGTGTGCGGATGTGATTTAATGGGGAGTGGAAAAGGAAGAAGGCCTTTCTTCAGATATCACCGTAGTAGGCTATAAATAAAGAGCACACACGAGGCACACCAAAGAGTTACTTACGAAGTTACAGAGGAAGTGAGAGACCAGCCGAAGAAGAGACGACGTCCTATACAAACTCAAACAACGAGAAAGAGAGAGAGAGAGAGAGAGAGAGAGAGACAAAGTCACATGTTACAAGGAGGGGCAGACAGTAGTAGTTGTAATTATATAGCGCGTATTATCCCTTACAGCGAGGAGCACACAACTCCGGAAACCAAGGTTAGTGGTTAATCTAGTGGTTATTGCGATTAGTCATGTGCTCTCAGGAAATAATTGCACGCAATTTACTCAGTTACTTTGTGATATATTAATACCAGGTAGTTATGATCATTAGAGGCACAGAAGGACAGGAAAGAAATGACGTCACACAGAGAGGCACACAGTAAGATGAATAAGTCACACACTACAACGACAGATTCACAGAAAGAGACAGAGAGACACAAAGGGACAAGTCAGAGAGTCAGTTACACACGGAGAACAGAATGTCACAAACAAAAAGACAGGCGGAGACAAAGAACAAAGGAGACACAAAGTGAAACCGCACAAGGCCATCGGAGAGACAAGTTCACAGAGGCAGAGAACAAGTCAGAGACAACGTTATGCTGCAAAGAGAAATGGAGAGAGAAACAGGTGGCAAGCGAAAGAACGCAAGTACTACGACAGAACAAGAGACTGTCACACAAAGATGGATGAAGGCGATAAGCTGAACAAGCAGGAGAGCAAACACATGGAGATGATGGACGGAGCAGTGAAACTTTTCAGACACTCACCCCATTCACAGATCTGGGTTGAATTCATCGTTCTTTAGCTCACTTCGCCACCCCAGTTCAGACACAGCTATATGGAAATTAGTCTTGACCCGGTTTCTCATGAGAACAGTCCAGCCCGAACTGCCAAGCCAGGTCTCCCCAGGACCAGAAACAAGCATCCTGGGACTGATTTTGGAGTAACACCCCTCAACAGCCAGGCTAGCTTGAATCCAGTGGCAAAGTGAGCAAGGGACCCACGTCTGGGCATACCCTGCCAACTTAGGGCGAACAAAGCTAACACAAAGAGATGATGGACGGAGCGCTGAAACTTTTCAAACACTCACCCCCAGTCACAGATCGCTCTGGGTTGAATCCATCATCGTTCTTTAGCTCACTTCACTACCCCAGTTCAGACTCAGCAATATGCAAATCAGTCTGACCCTGTACTTCATGGGAACAGTCTGGCCCGACCTGCTGAGCCAGGTCTTCCCTGGACCGGAAACAAGCATCCCGGGACCACGGTCAACAGAAAGAGGGCAGACCCAATGGGGCTCATGCGTTTGTGCAATAACCCGGATCCTCTCTCGTATTTGAGCGGGACAAGCTGTCTAGGTTCTAATTTATCGCCTAAACCTGCCATAAAGAGCCCAGGGATGTGCCATGATGACTCTTTGAAATGTTATCGTCGCGCCATCAAACTGGCCACAATTTGCTATGGTTCGCTAAGGAAGTTGCGCAAAATTCTGCCCCTCCAAAAAGAATTGTGCTCCAGGCGCTTATCCTTTCCCGCCTGGATTACGGCAACTCCCTGTATCTGGGAGCGCCGAAAGCCACGATTAATAAAATGCAGGTGGTACAGAACTGCGCAGCACGTTTACTGTGTATTTACCAAGACGTCAACCCGCGCTTCAAGCCCTGCGTCTCCTCCATTGGCTGCCGGTAGCGGAGAGGATTACCTTTAAATCCCCCTGCATCGCACACAGGGCACTGCTGGACAAAGGACCGGCGATCTCTCGGTCACTGCTCTCTTTCTATACACCTGGGAGATCGCTGCGATCCTCCAGGGCCTTCTTGGCTCAGATCCGCCTGATTAAGAGATCAAAACCAGTCGATCCTTTTCATTCAATGCATCCAGACTGCGGAACCCCCTCCCCTCTCTCTTCGAGTGGTTGAGAAGGAGCTTCCCTTCGTAAGGTACTAAAGACCTGGCTGTTGCAGAGCGCGTTCTTGTAAGTTCCTCTTTTTGTGTTGCACTGACAGCGCTGGGAGGCCCATGGGTAGCCAGGCGCTATGTAAGTGTGCTTGAATAGAACAGCTGGAATCACAAACAGTAACAGATGTGTTGACACAAAGAGGCCTGGGTAAGATCAGACCTGTGTGAGGTGACAGTAACATAGAACAGCCCAGATGTCTTGGTAACATTTGCACCAAGTGATATGTCCAGGTTGCAACACATTCTATCGATTTTAAATAAATCATAATTTCAAGAGAGGCACGAATATCTCCAGGTATAGGCTGGCAGTCTCAGCCTGATGGCACTGCCCATCTCCCGTTAGAACAGCTCTGGGCCAATAACTCCTATTATAGGCCTGGCAGTCCTCTCTGGAGGTCAGGTCCATCTTCCATTAGAACAGCTCTGGGCCAATAACTCCTATTATAGGCCTGGCAGTCCTCTCTGGAGGTCAGGTCCATCTTCGATTAGAACAGCTCTGGGCCAATAACTCCTATTATAGGCCTGGCAGTCCTCTCTGGATGTCAGGTCCAACTTCCATTAGAACAGCTCACGGCCAATAACTCCTATTAAAGGCCTGGCAGTCCTCTCTGGAGGTCAGGTCCATCTTCGATTAGAACAGCTCTGGGCCAATAACTCCTATTATAGGCCTGGCAGTCCTCTCTGGAGGTCAGGTCCAACTTCCATTTGAACAGCTCACGGCCAATAACTCCTATTAAAGGCCTGGCAGTCTTCTCTGGAGGTCAGGTCCATCTTTCATTAGAACAGCTCTGGGCCAATAACTCCTATTATAGGCCTGGCAGTCCTCTCTGGAGGTCAGGTCCATCTTCCATTAGAACAGCTCTGGGCCAATAACTCCTATTATAGGCCTGGCAGTCCTCCTTGGAGATCAGGTCCATCTTCCATTAGAACAGCTCACGGCCAATAACTCCTATTAAAGGCCTGGCAGTGCTCTCTGGAGGTCAGGTCCATCTTCCATTAGAACAGCTCTGGGTCAATAACTCCTATTATAGGCCTGGCAGTCCTCCTTGGAGATCAGGTCCATCTTCCATTAGAACAGCTCACGGCCAATAACTCCTATTAAAGGCCTGGCAGTCCTCTCTGGAGGTCAGGTCCATCTTCCATTAGATCACCTAATGGCCAATAACTCCTGGTATAATAATGAGCAAACATAAGGAGCACCCACTGCCCACTTCAATTCAGTGTCAATATTCACATGAATTCATTCCTGCTTTACAGGGTTTAATGACCTTCCAGACACTTCCATTTCATGGCATGCACCGGGTACAGAATAGTGTCCACCCAGGAGCAACCCACAGCCACACAAGCCTCCCAGGGATTCCTCACTCACCACAGAAGACGCAGCCGTCTCTCACTTCCCACAGTCAGCACTACTATCCCTCACTTTCCTTTCCCTTTTCGTCTCTACGCCTTCGGTCTGCTTGCGGATATCTGGCTCAGTTGAGACAGCAAAGCTGGTGTCTCTTAATTCGGACAGCAGAGCTTGCGCTCACCTGTTGCAAAAAGCAGAACTATGCCAGACAGGTGACAGGCACCGCCTCTGAAGACACATCCTACATAGGTGAGCACCTCACACATTGTAAGGGGAGCATGCAGAGTTAAATGTGCTCCTGAGTTACGCTATCATTCCCCTAAAATGTTTTTTTTTGCTAAACTCCCAAATGTCCATGGGGGTGTAATGACAACATAACTGTATTAAGTCCATCATATAAACTCCAATATAGCTGATTGTAAATGATAAAATCAGCATTTATTGTTCTGTCTTCTTGATGTAAACACCCATCAAATCAGCTCCACCAACGCACTTCGCCCCCACAGGGTCTTCATCAGGGCGTATCCATTACTGCCGACATTTATATATGGTATATAGGCAGGTACCTGACTACCACTCTGTTATGTACATCTAGGAAGAGGCAGGTAACAGCAGGTCTCTGGGAAAGGAAACTCCAGAAACAACTCTATTGAAACAGGGAAAATAGGAGGTCGTGGAAAGATGGGTTTAGGACTCTCACAACATCAGGCAGGGAAGATCAGACTCCATGGCATGCACTTCAGAGCAACAAAAACAGCGCAAAATAGTGGCTGACTTGTTCCAGCCACGAAAAACAATGATTGTGGACTCGGGATGCCACGTTTCCATTAGAATATAATTATCAAAGCGCAATGCACCCCAGATAAGAGACAAAGAAACAAGTAATGTAGAAGAAAGCCTCTGACAAGGGACCACCGAGGTTTGTTGGAGGGTCACAAGGCCCACTGCCCCTACACAACATCTGTGCCACAGCTGGAAGATCCCCAGACACAATCCACCCACAGGAATCCACAATAGAGAGGCAATCCACTAACCACCGGACAAGGCAGACAGGTTAGGCCAGAAAGTGCCAACGCCCAGCCAATAGGAAGGAATACTCCAGGAGCATAGCTCAGACTTCCAAAACACCCACTCACAGCAATGAGGTGCAGGAGGAAAATCTCCCACTGCATAACCTCGATGGGATCACAGCAGCAGACAGATGTCGCGCAAAGAGGCCAAGAAATTGGGAAACACTACACAAACACGTAGTAACACAACACAGTAACGTTATTATGGCACTTCCTTGGAGGAGTGTCGCAATAGCATAGGTTAAAGTGCAATGCTGCACTTCATATCCCATTTATTTTATCCATGTACTGATGTCACTCTTTAGTAACGTGTCCCTGAAGTTACTAGGAGTAGGTTTACCCCCTGCAGTAACGTGTCCCTGAAGTTACTGGTCGGAGTAGGTTTATCCCCTGCAGTAACGTGTCCCTGAAGTTACTGGTCGGAGTAGGTTTACCCCCTGCAGTAACGTGTCCCTGAAGTTACTGGGAGTAGGTTTACCCCCAGCAGCAACGTCTCCCTGAAGTTACTGGTCGGAGAAGGTTTTTCCCCTGCAGTAACGTGTCCCTGAAGTTACTGGTCGGAGTAGGTTTACCCCCAGCAGTAACGTGTCCCTGAAGTTACTGGTCGGAGTAGGTTTACCCCCAGCAGTAACGTGTCCCTGAAGTTACTGGTCGTAGGTTTACCCCCAGCAGTAACGTGTCCCTGAAGTTACTGGTCGTAGGTTTACCCCCAGCAGTAACGTGTCCCTGAAGTTACTGGTCGGAGTAGGTTTACCCCCAGCAGTAACGTGTCCCTGAAGTTACTGGGAGTAGGTTTACCCCCAGCAGTAACGTGTCCCTGAAGTTACTGGTCGGAGTAGGTTTACCCCCAGCAGTAACGTGTCCCTGAAGTTACTGGTCGGAGAAGGTTTACCCCCAGCAGTAACGTATCCCTGAAGTTACTGGTCGGAGTAGGTTTATCCCCTGCAGTAACGTGTCCCTGAAGTTACTGGTCGGAGTAGGTTTACCCCCAGCAGTAACGTGTCCCTGAAGTTACTGGTGGGAGAAGGTTTACCCCCTGCAGTAACGTGTCCCTGAAGTTACTGGTGGGAGAAGGTTTACCCCCAGCAGTAACGTGTCCCTGAAGTTACTGGGAGTAGGTTTACCCCCTGCAATAACGTGTCCCTGAAGTTACTGGTGGGAGAAGGTTTACCCCCAGCAGTAACGTGTCCCTGAAGTTACTGGCCGGAGTAGGTATACCCCCAGCAATAATGTATCCCTGAAGTTACTGGGACTAGGTTTACCCCCTTCAGTAACGTGTCCCTGAAGTTACTGGTGGGAGAAGGTTTACCCCCTGCAGTAAGGTATCCCTGAAGTTACTGGTGGGAGAAGGTTTACCCCCAGCAGTAACGTGTCCCTGAAGTTACTGGTGGGAGTAGGTTTACCCCCAGCAGTAAGGTATCCATGAAGTTACTGGTGGGAGAAGGTTTACCCCCAGCAGTAACGTGTCCCTGAAGTTACTGGCCGGAGTAGGTTTACCCCCAGCAGTAAGGTATCCCTGAAGTTACTGGTGGGAGAAGGTTTACCCCCAGCAGTAACGTGTCCCTGAAGTTACTGGTCGGAGTAGGTTTACCCCCAGCAGTAACGTGTCCCTGAAGTTACTGGTCGGAGTAGGTTTACCCCCAGCAGTAATGTGTCCCTGAAGTTACTGGTCGGAGTAGGTTTACCCCCAGCAGTAAGGTATCCATGAAGTTACTGGTGGGAGAAGGTTTACCCCCAGCAGTAACGTGTCCCTGAAGTTACTGGCCGGAGTAGGTTTACCCCCTGCAGTAACGTGTCCCTGAAGTTACTGGTGGGAGAAGGTTTACCCCCAGCAGTAACGTGTCCCTGAAGTTACTGGTTGGAGTAGGTTTACCCCCAGCAGTAACGTGTCCCTGAAGTTACTGGCCGGAGTAGGTTTACCCCCTGCAGTAACGTGTCCCTGAAGTTACTGGTCGGAGTAGGTTTACCCCCAGCAGTAACGTGTCCCTGAAGTTACTGGTTGGAGTAGGTTTACCCCCAGCAGTAACGTGTCCCTGAAGTTACTGGTTGGAGTAGGTTTACCCCCAGCAGTAACGTGTCCCTTAAGTTACTGGCCGGAGTAGGTTTACCCCCTGCAGTAACGTGTCCCTGAAGTTACTGGTCGGAATAGGTTTACCCCCAGCAGTAAAGTGTCCCTGAAGTTACTGGTCGGAGTAGGTTTACCCCCAGCAGTAAGGTATCCCTGAAGTTACTGGTGGGAGAAGGTTTACCCCCAGCAGTAACGTGTCCCTGAAGTTACTCGGAGTAGGTTTACCCCCAGCAGTAACGTGTCCCTGAAGTTACTGGTCAGGGTAGGTTTACCCCCTGCAGTAACGTGTCCCTGAAGTTACTGGTCGGAGTAGGTTTACCCCCAGCAGTAACGTGTCCCTTAAGATACTGGTCGGAGTAGGTTTACCCCCTGCAGTAATGTGTCCCTGAAGTTACTGGTCGGAGTAGGTTTACCCCCAGCAGTAACGTGTCCCTGAAGTTACTGGTCGGAGTAGGTTTACCCCCTGCAGTAACGTGTCCCTGAAGTTACTGGTCGGAGTAGGTTTACCCCCAGCAGTAACGTGTCTCTGAAGTTACTGGTCGGAGTAGGTATACCCCCAGCAGTAACGTGTCCCTGAAGTTACTGGTTGGGGTAGGTTTACCCCCTGCAGTAACGTGTCCCTGAAGTTACTGGTGGGAGAAGGTTTACCCCCTGCAGTAACGTGTCCCTGAAGTTACTGGTCGGAGTAGGTTTACCCCCTGCAGTAAGGTGTCCCTGAAGTTACTGGTCGGAGTAGGTTTACCCCCTGCAGTAACGTGTCCCTGAAGGTACTGGTCGGAGTAGGTTTACCCCCAGCAGTTACGTGTCCCTGAAGTTACTGGGAGTAGGTTTACCCCCTGCAGTAACGTGTCCCTGAAGTTACTGGTCGGAGTAGGTTTACCCCCTGCAGTAACGTGTCCCTGAAGTTACTGGGAGTAGGTTTATCCCCTGCAGTAACATGTCCCTGAAGTTACTGGGAGTAGGTTTACCCCCTGCAGTAACGTGTCCCTGAAGTTACTGGTCGGAGTAGGTTTACCCCCTGCAGTAACGTATCCCTGAAGTTACTGGTCGGAGTAGGTTTACCCCCTGCAGTAACGTGTCCCTGAAGTTACTGGTCGGAGTATGTTTACCCCCTGCAGTAACGTGTCCCTGAAGTTACTGGTCGGAGTAGGTTTACCCCCAGCAGTAATGTGTCCCTGAAGTTACTGGGAGTAGGTTTACCCCCTGCAGTAACGTGTCCCTGAAGTTACCGGTCGGAGTACGTTTACCCCCTGCAGTAACGTGTCCCTGAAGTTACTGGTCGGAGTAGGTTTACCCCCAGCAGTAACGTGTCCCTGAAGTTACTGGCCGGAGTAAGTTTACCCCCAGCAGTAACGTGTCCCTGAAGTTACTGGTCAGGGTAGGTTTACCCCCTGCAGTAACGTGTCCCTGAAGTTACTGGTCGGAGTAGGTTTACCCCCAGCAGTAACGTGTCCCTGAAGATACTGGTCGGAGTAGGTTTACCCCCTGCAGTAACGTGTCCCTGAAGTTACTGGTCGGAGTAGGTTTACCCCCAGCAGTAACGTGTCCCTGAAGTTACTGGTCGGAGTAGGTTTACCCCCTGCAGTAACGTGTCCCTGAAGTTACTGGTCGGAGTAGGTTTACCCCCAGCAGTAACGTGTCTCTGAAGTTACTGGTCGGAGTAGGTTTACCCCCAGCAGTAACGTGTCCCTGAAGTTACTGGTCGGGGTAGGTTTACCCCCTGCAGTAACGTGTCCCTGAAGTTACTGGTCGGAGTAGGTTTACCCCCAGCAGCAACGTGTCCCTGAAGTTACTGGTCGGAGTAGGTTTACCCCCAGCAGCAACGTGTCCCTGAAGTTACTGGTCGGAGTAGGTTTACCCCCTGCAGTAACGTGTTCCTGAAGTTACTGGTCTGAGTAGGTTTACCCCCAGCAGTAACGTGTCCCTGAAGTTACTGGGAGTAGGTTTACCCCCAGCATTAACGTGTCCCTGAAGTTACTGGTCGGAGTAGGTTTACCCCCAGCAGTAAGGTATCCCTGAAGTTACTGGTTGGAGTAGGTTTACCCCCTGCAGTAACGTGTCCCTGAAGTTACTGGTCGGAGTAGGTTTACCCCCTGCAGTAACGTGTCCCTGAAGTTACTGGTCGGAGTAGGTTTACCCCCTGCAGTAACGTGTCCCTGAAGTTACTGGTCGGAGTAGGTTTACCCCCTGCAGTAACGTGTCCCTGAAGTTACTGGGAGTAGGTTTATCCCCTGCAGTAACATGTCCCTGAAGTTACTGGGAGTAGGTTTACCCCCTGCAGTAACGTGTCCCTGAAGTTACTGGTCGGAGTAGGTTTACCCCCTGCAGTAACGTATCCCTGAAGTTACTGGTCGGAGTAGGTTTACCCCCTGCAGTAACGTGTCCCTGAAGTTACTGGTCGGAGTATGTTTACCCCCTGCAGTAACGTGTCCCTGAAGTTACTGGTCGGAGTAGGTTTACCCCCAGCAGTAATGTGTCCCTGAAGTTACTGGGAGTAGGTTTACCCCCTGCAGTAATGTGTCCCTGAAGTTACCGGTCGGAGTACGTTTACCCCCTGCAGTAACGTGTCCCTGAAGTTACTGGTCGGAGTAGGTTTACCCCCAGCAGTAACGTGTCCCTGACGTTACTGGCCGGAGTAAGTTTACCCCCAGCAGTAACGTGTCCCTGAAGTTACTGGTCAGGGTAGGTTTACCCCCTGCAGTAACGTGTCCCTGAAGTTACTGGTCGGAGTAGGTTTACCCCCAGCAGTAACGTGTCCCTGAAGATACTGGTCGGAGTAGGTTTACCCCCTGCAGTAACGTGTCCCTGAAGTTACTGGTCGGAGTAGGTTTACCCCCAGCAGTAACGTGTCCCTGAAGTTACTGGTCGGAGTAGGTTTACCCCCTGCAGTAACGTGTCCCTGAAGTTACTGGTCGGAGTAGGTTTACCCCCAGCAGTAACGTGTCTCTGAAGTTACTGGTCGGAGTAGGTTTACCCCCAGCAGTAACGTGTCCCTGAAGTTACTGGTCGGGGTAGGTTTACCCCCTGCAGTAACGTGTCCCTGAAGTTACTGGTCGGAGTAGGTTTACCCCCTGCAGTAACGTGTCCCTGAAGTTACTGGTCGGAGTAGGTTTGTGAAGTTACTGGTCGGAGTAGGTTTACTCCCTGCAGTAACGTGTCCCTGAAGTTACTGGTCGGAGTAGGTTTACCCCCAGCAGTAACGTGTCCCTGAAGTTACTGGGAGTAGGTTTACCCCCAGCAGTAACGTGTCCCTGAAGTTACTGGTCGGAGTAGGTTTACCCCCTGCAGTAACGTGTCCCTGAAGTTACTGGTCGGAGTAGGTTTACCCCCTGCAGTAACGTGTCCCTGAAGTTACTGGTCGGAGTAGGTTTACCCCCTGCAGTAACGTGTCCCTGAAGTTACTGGTTGGAGTAGGTTTACACCTTGCAGTAACGTGTCCCTGAAGTTACTGGTGGGAGAAGGTTTCTCCCCAGCAGTAACGTATGCCTCAAAAGACCGGACTCGCTGCAGTTATTTCACCCCCTCGAAGAATGGGGACCATAGCTGCCATGGTTTCAGATTGCTTATGTGTGACATTATCATATTTTCAGTGTACTTATGAGTGACATTCAACGACAACATATGCAACACTTAGAGTGACACTTTCATGCGAGCAAAATCAAGCAATGAAGACCAGGGAAACATATAAATATCAGAAACTAAGCCCATTTGAGCAACGAGAAACTCTTAAGAAGATCTTGAAACTGCTGCAAAGCACAAGAAATGGAAGGGCAGCAACCTAGCGCCCTTGTGACCTAATCGCACAGTAAATCAAACGTGTAACCATGATTCTATTAAATATTGCACAGCTGGCCTAAATGTTGGCCGTCTCCTGACCAGAATGAAACTAATTGTAGGATGGGACTCACTCATATGGTATTATCCAATCACAAAGCAATAATAGTAAATACCACTTAATGAGCATTGAGATCTGAATGATACCGGCAGTTGAGTGTAGAACTGCCCAGCCAGCCACGGCAGTGTCCAGCGCAGCCTGAGGAGAGCTGAGTTGAGCTCTAACAGGTGACGTTCTACATTTCATATATTTTCAAAATCAGGATTATGGTTTACTAATGGATCACTACAGACCTGAGAGTGTCTGTGACAGAGAGTAAGAGACTGCGGAACCACGTTACGGGCCGGCCATGACGAGACTCTCCGGAAGTGCCGTGGTCCATTTGTGCGGCCTCATCATCCTGTTAAGAGCCTGCAACTACCAAACAGGCAGCACAGACAGCGGTGCGAGCAGCGCTGTGGCGGGAAACCAAACTTTAAGAAACACATTTCAAACTGCCATCCGCTTGCGTCGCGGACAGCCCCCTTGTTGTAATTCCTGTCTGGGCATTTGGCAAATCATGGGCCACATTGTTGCAGTCTCCATAACACTGTTTCACATGAATGCCACTGTGAATCGAGCCAGCGAGCGCAAGCTGAGCCACACCAAAGTCCTGGCCAAGGCGACGAGTCCCACCAGGCAGAGACGATCACGATTCAAAACTTATCTCCACAAATTCACACCAGGGGAGGAAGCAGAAAGTGCAACTCACTGCACAGTGTGTGTGAAGCAGTCACAGTTGTAAGTCACGCACTCTGTTGCTCTGTCAGCAGTGCGTGGTCCGCGTTGCTTTGTTCAGTATTAATTATAGCAGCGCTCTGGCTTGATAGCTTCGGGAGGCACTATAAGTGCGTGACTTTGCATTTTAGAGCGGTGATGCAAACCCCCACACTAAAATGCGTTAGTTCAACCCCTGATGCGTGGTACTTGGCAGGGCTGGGTCACCTCCTTCAGTAATGTATCCCTGAAGTGACTAGTCAGAATAGGTTTACCCCCTGCAGTACTGTTATCTCTGAGGTAATATTATCTGCTTCACAATATGGTCACTGCAGTTGCTTCATTTCCTTGCAGCAGAACTCGCACTTAAATCAAATCCATCCTGCATTAATGTTACCACCTGCAGTAAAAGCACCATTGCAGCTATGTTCCTTCCCAGGAGTAGCGTTACCACCTGCAGTATTGTTATTCCCTGCATGAATACTGCCGCTGCAGCTACATCACCTCCTTGCAGCAGAGCTCGGACGTACAGTAAATCCACTCTGCAGTAAAGGCACCACCTGCAGCAAAAGCACCATTGCAGCTATGTTCCTTCCCAGGAGTAGCGTTACCACCTGCAGTAAAAGCACCATTGCAGCAATGTTCCTTCCCAGGAGTAGCGTTACCACCTGCAGTAAAAGCCCCATTGCAGCTATGTTCCTTCCCAGGAGTAGCGTTACCACCTGCAGTAAAAGCACCATTGCAGCTATGTTCCTTCCCAGGAGTAGCGTTACCACCTGCAGTAAAAGCACCATTGCAGCTATGTTCCTTACTAGGAGCAGCGTTACCACCTGCAGTAAAAGCATCATTGCAGCTATGTTCCTTCCCACCTGCAGTAAAAGCATCGTTGCAGCTATGTTCCTTCCCAGGAGTAGCGTTACCACCTGCAGTAAAAGCACCATTGCAGCAATGTTCCTTCCCAGGAGTAGCATTACCACCTGCAGTAAAAGCCCCATTGCAGCTATGTTCCTTCCCAGGAGTAGCGTTACCACCTGCAGTAAAAGCACCATTGCAGCTATGTTCCTTCCTAGGAGTAGCGTTACCACCTGCAGTAAAAGCATCATTGCAGCTATGTTCCTTACTAGGAGCAGCGTTACCACCTGCAGTAAAAGCATCATTGCAGCTATGTTCCTTACTAGGAGCAGCGTTACCACCTGCAGTAAAAGCATCATTGCAGCTATGTTCCTTACTAGGAGTAGCGTTACCACCTGCAGTAAAAGCACCATTGCAGCTATGTTCCTTCCTAGGAGTAGCGTTACCACCTGCAGTAAAGCAGCCCTGCAGTATTGTTATTCCCTGCATGAATACTGCCGCTGCAGCTACATCACCTCCGTGCAGCAGAGCTCGGACGTACAGTAAATCCACTCTGCAGTAAAGGCACCACCTGCAGTAAAATCACCATTGCAGCTATGTTCCTTCCCAGGAGTAGCGTTACCACCTGCAGTAAAAGCCCCATTGCAGCTATGTTCCTTCCCAGGAGTAGCGTTACCACCTGCAGTAAAAGCACCATTGCAGCTATGTTCCTTCCTAGGAGTAGCGGTACCACCTGCAGTAAAAGCATCATTGCAGCTATGTTCCTTACTAGGAGCAGCGTTACCACCTGCAGTAAAAGCACCATTGCAGCTATGTTCCTTCCCAGGAGTAGCGTTACCACCTGCAGTAAAAGCACCATTGCAGCAATGTTCCTTCCCAGGAGTAGCGTTACCACCTGCAGTAAAAGCCCCATTGCAGCTATGTTCCTTCCCAGGAGTAGCGTTACCACCTGCAGTAAAAGCACCATTGCAGCTATGTTCCTTCCTAGGAGTAGCGTTACCACCTGCAGTAAAAGCATCATTGCAGCTATGTTCCTTACTAGGAGCAGCGTTACCACCTGCAGTAAAAGCACCATTGCAGCTATGTTCCTTCCCAGGAGTAGCGTTACCACCTGCAGTAAAAGCACCATTGCAGCTATGTTCCTTCCTAGGAGTAGCGTTGCCACCTGCAGTAAAAGCACCATTGCAGCTATGTTCCTTCCCAGGAGTAGCGTTACCACCTGCAGTAAAAGCACCATTGCAGCTATGTTCCTTACTAGGAGCAGCGTTACCACCTGCAGTAAAAGCACCATTGCAGCTATGTTCCTTCCCAGGAGTAGCGTTACCACCTGCAGTAAAAGCACCATTGCAGCTATGTTCCTTCCCAGGAGTAGTGTTACCACCTGCAGTAAAAGCACCATTGCAGCTATGTTCCTTCCCAGGAGTAGTGTTGCCACCTGCAGTAAAAGCACCATTGCAGCTATGTTCCTTCCCAGGAGAAGCGTTACCACCTGCAGTAAAAGCACCATTGCAGCTATGTTCCTTCCCAGGAGTAGCGTTACCACCTGCAGTAAAAGCACCATTGCAGCTATGTTCCTTCCCAGGAGTAGCGTTACCACCTGCAGTAAAAGCACCATTGCAGCTATGTTCCTTCCCAGGAGTAGCGTTACCACCTGCAGTAAAAGCACCATTGCAGCTATGTTCCTTCCTAGGAGTAGCGGTACCACCTGCAGTAAAAGCACCATTGCAGCTATGTTCCTTCCCAGGAGTAGCGTTACCACCTGCAGTAAAAGCACCATTGCAGCTATGTTCCTTACTAGGAGCAGCGTTACCACCTGCAGTAAAAGCACCATTGCAGCTATGTTCCTTCCCAGGAGTAGCGTTACCACCTGCAGTAAAAGCCCCATTGCAGCTATGTTCCTTCCCAGGAGTAGCGTTACCACCTGCAGTAAAAGCACCATTGCAGCTATGTTCCTTCCCAGGAGTAGCGTTACCACCTGCAGTAAAAGCACCATTGCAGCTATGTTCCTTCCCAGGAGTAGCGTTACCACCTGCAGTAAAAGCCCCGTTGCAGCTATGTTCCTTCCCAGGAGTAGCGTTACCACCTGCAGTAAAAGCCCCGTTGCAGCTATGTTCCTTCCCAGGAGTAGCGTTACCACCTGCAGTAAAAGCACCATTGCAGCTATGTTCCTTACTAGGAGCAGCGTTACCACCTGCAGTAAAAGCACCATTGCAGCTATGTTCCTTCCCAGGAGTAGCGTTACCACCTGCAGTAAAAGCCCCATTGCAGCTATGTTCCTTCCCAGGAGTAGCGTTACCACCTGCAGTAAAAGCACCATTGCAGCTATGTTCCTTCCTAGGAGTAGCGTTACCACCTGCAGTAAAAGCATCATTGCAGCTATGTTCCTTACTAGGAGCAGCGTTACCACCTGCAGTAAAAGCACCATTGCAGCTATGTTCCTTCCCAGGAGTAGCGTTACCACCTGCAGTAAAAGCACCATTGCAGCTATGTTCCTTCCTAGGAGTAGCGTTGCCACCTGCAGTAAAAGCACCATTGCAGCTATGTTCCTTCCCAGGAGTAGCGTTACCACCTGCAGTAAAGGCACCATTGCAGCTATGTTCCTTCCCAGGAGTAGCGTTACCACCTGCAGTAAAGGCACCATTGCAGCTATGTTCCTTCCCAGGAGTAGCGTTACCACCTGCAGTAAAAGCACCATTGCAGCTATGTTCCTTCCTAGGAGTAGTGTTACCACCTGCAGTAAAAGCATCATTGCAGCTATGTTCCTTCCTAGGAGTAGCGTTACCACCTGCAGTAACGCAGCCCTGCAGTATCGTTATTCCCTGCATGAATAATGCCACTGCAGCTACTTCACCTCCTTGCAGCAGAGCTCGGACTTGCAGTAAATCCACCCTGCAGTAAAGGCACCACCTGCAGTTATTTTCATTCCTAGGAGTACTGTTACCCACTGCAGTTAAGTTGTCCTATAGTAAAGTTACTTCCTTCAGTGATAACTGCTGTGGTTTTATTTCCCATCTGTGGAACACTGTCACTCACTGCAGGGCTATTCTCTACCGGCAGTAACAGTCCACTTCCACTCATTGGAATCAGCTGCCCCCGCTCCCCCCTCCCAATCACACGTTGCTATGTCATTACCTCTATGGCTATATAAATACCACATACATTCTATGGTTACTACACTTCTTTGAAGGCGTCTCATCGCGTGCAGTAATACCCACCTCTAGTAATTTTCCATTTGAAGGAATGGTACCACTGCAGTTATTGCATGCCCTAGGAGCAATCTTACCCTGCAGTAAAGTTACCCTCTCATGTCTTAGCACCACTACAGTTATCTCTCTGCCCTAAAGTAGTGTTAGATCCTGCTTCAACATTGCCTCTGCCCACAATAATGTGTGCAAGTGCAGTTAGCTCACTACCGTGGCGTGGCATTACCCCATTATGAAATTTGTTCCATAGTATAGTTACCCCATACATTAACAGTACCACTAGACTTACTTCATTTCCTCGGAGCAGTGCTACCTCCAGCAGTAATGTCACTGATGCTTTAAATGGGCCGATGCTATCAGATCCTCATACCGGAACTTCTTTATTTCGAGCAGGAGAGTCCCTGCACTTCTCAGCAGAGGAACAATGCTTTTAGTTGGGGAGTACCTGCACTTCTCAGTAGAGGAACAATGCTTTTAGTTGGAGAGTACCTGCACTTCTCAGTAGAGGAACAATGCTTTTAGTTGGAGAGTCCCTGCACTTCACAGCAGAGGAACAATACTTTTTACTGGAGAATACCTGCACTTCTCAGCAGAGGAACAATACTTTTTACTGGAGAATACCTGCACTTCTCAGCAGAGGTACAATACTTTTATTTGGAGAGTATCTGCAACGGTCAGCACAGAAACAATACTTTCAGTTGTACAGTACCTGCACTTACCAGCAATGGCACAATGCTTTTAACTGGACAGTACCTGCACTTCTCAGCAGAATAACAATGCTTTTAGTTGGAGAGTGTCTGCACTTCTCAGCAGAGGAACAATACCTTTAACTGGAGAGTGTCTGCACTTCTCAGCAGAGGAACATTGCTTTTAGTTGGAGAGTCCCTGCACTTCTCAGCAGAGGAACAATGCTTTTAGTTGGAGAGTACCTGCACTGCTCAGCAGAGGAACAATGCTTTTAGTTGGAGAGTACCTGTACTTCTCAGTAGAGGAACAATGCTTTTAGTTGGAGAGTCCCTGCACTTCTCAGCAGAGGAACAATGCTTTTAGTTGGAGAGTACCTGCACTTCTCAGTAGAGGAACAATACTTTTAACTGGAGAGTACCTGCACTTCTCAGCAGAGGAACAATGGTTTTAACTGGAGGGTGTCCGCACTTCTCAGCAGAGGAACAATGCTTTTAGTTGGAGAGTATGTGCACTTCTCAGCAGAGCCTGCACTTCTCGCATACAAGCAGGTGCTCCGGTACAGGACACCTGCACTTCTAGTGTTCCATGTTGAGCACAGCACGTCCCCAGCACCTGCAGCGCCTCCCAGGCTGCAGCCCCCCTTGCATCTTGCAGTGCAGCTCAGCTACAGAGTGCAGAGTGCAGTGACCCCCCCTTACCTGTCAGTCCCCACCGGCCCGTGCTCCCGCCTCGGCCCCCCTCCACGGTGCTCTCCGAGCCCTGAACCTGCACAGCGCGAGCCTCTCTTCTCCTGCGGGTCCCGCAGTGCCACTGCGCACGCGCGCGCTGGCCCACACCATCCGGGGACGCGCACACGCACTGGGCTGCCAGGCGCCTCCGCTCACGCATGCGTGCTGCACGCCTCACGCGGCGCTCGCGCGCACGCCTTGACACTCTGTACGCATGCGCAGACGCAGGTTTTGTAAAGTTTTTAAAGGGACAATACTTCCAAAGACAGTGTGTGTTTTTTTGTCTCTGTTGGAGGCGCTCTTGTCCCAGATGGGAAATGGAAATGTTAGTTTGAGAGAAGGGGCCTCATCTAACCATTCGCGTAGTTATGTGACACAGAGGGCCTCTGTCGTCAGTAGTTTCAGTGTACTAAACATTTTGTATAGCGCGCCAAAGCCTAAAATGTGGCGCTGGAAATGGGAAAAAGCTCTCATAAACTGGGCCAGGGAGTGGAAAGGAAGCGTAGTCATGAAAAGCAGAATCTGTCTGTCAATTTATAAATTTGTTTTTAATACTGACACAAGGAATTGGCAAATGGGCACGTGACAGTTAACCGGTTTTTAATTACTTCATTGGTCACAAGCGGACTACATTTTTTAAAATTTTAGGTGCTAATGCGCCTGCTGCAGAAATCTTTGTATGCTCAGCATTTTCAGGAACTAATGATAATAATGGTACGATAACCCAGGTGGTTAATGTACTTGCTGGAGAGTGTTTTGACTTGCCATAGTTTTGAATGGATGTATGACAGAACAAAGACAGCCTTTACAACAAAGAAGCACCAAGGGTTAATGTGCCTGATGCAAAGCACAGCGGATAATATGCAGATCACAGGTTTTATTTACTGTCGATGGCTCAGTTGGTTACTTCATTTGACACAGAGATCCTTTTGCTAGCTGCAGTTCATAAGTTACAATCTTTCTTACATAACACAGTGAGCTATGAACTGGCATCAAGGAACTACGTGCAAACCGCAAGGCCGGTGTTTAGACCCCTATTCGTTTTTTCTCAATCTTTCGTTATTCTGAGGTTGCTAAAATTGGTTCTTTTGGGTAGTAATAATGTTTTATTCGTATAGACAACCGCAATCACCATGAGTTACGTTTCCAATACTAACTGAGTTTATTCAGAGCAAGCATTCTTAACCTGTAATGCGTGCCAATATGACACTTCTGGGACTCTGTACCTTGTAAACCTTATAGTCTTATGTAACATTTCATGTGCATTGTTTAGACACTTGTTAAGTGCTAAGACACCCTACATTGGGATGAATAGCGCTAAAAAGAAATGAAAACAAATTGGTGCTGTTTAAATCATTAATAGTGTAATTACTCATGCCGACAGCTACATCCAATATTTGCATATGGCTGGGTCCAAACTAGGATGACGTGGGGAGCAAAATAATGATGGATTTAACCCAGATCTGTGACTAGGGTGAGTGTTTGAAAAGTTTTTACTTTCCGTCCATCATTTTATTTTGTGATATTGCTATCTGGAGGAGGAAGCCAGTGGCTGCTGTCCTCTTAAAGATAACTGCACCTGACAGTCATCAATGAATACTCAAGATTTCTTAAGGTGATAGCCGTTTGAGCGTGTTGGCAAATGCAAAGGTTCTTGCCTTCAACATAATATTCTCTACATATGGTATTGCTGAACTATCAATTCTAACAGTATCCCTCCTGCCACGGGGGGAGGGGGGTTCAAAGATTTTGCAGGTTTCATCACAGAAAAATCAGACCTTGGGGCAGAGCTGGGGGTGAGCGAGGCCGCCTCTTTTCTTCAGGATCGAAGCATCATTCCCAAAACCTACCCTCTTAGATCTACCAACCAAGCTTAGTTTGTCACCTTGCTGCATTACTCATAAGAACCTGAAGGAGCGGCGTAGTCTGTCGCTTTGAAGTGCACAGGTTCCATGGCGGTAGGCGTTTGGTGGCTAGCAGAGTGCCCGCCTGCCAGGGATGTTAAAGTCAAGACATGGAAAGTAGGGTTTATGGTCCCTGGGCCCCAGCCAGCTGACGTGCCATTGAATACAGCCAGCGAATGGAGCATCTTCCAGATTCTGACAAGTGCTGGCTGAACCTGGCCTGGAACTGCACCTGGATTCATTAGTCCTGGACACTGATGGCAGGGCGGAGTGAAGAGGCACACCCTGAGAGGTGCAGTGACCACAATTAGCCCACAGATTTGTGGGGACTTGGGCGCCTAGTGTTGGATGTTCTCAGACCCTGTTTGTTGGGGCAGAAGACAGACAGGTACCACTGGGCTCTAACCGTGATACCTGAGATCCTTTACCACGGGTGTACTGGGACTGGTCCTAGAAGGGTTCTGTAAAAAGGATCAAGGTCAACCCCTTCGGCACTTGACTCTCAGGATAGCGAGGGTGAGTAGTCACAGGCCCGCCAGGTAGGTAGTGTGGGAGGGGCAATAGCTCAGAGCTCAGCAGTCATCAAACAGACACAATAAATTAAGGTCCAGCCAAGTGCTTATCTTTTATGTAAAAACACGGTGTCGGCCTTCCTCCGACTAGGGACGAGATCCCGTAGCTGCTGTCCACAACAGACTAACGGGCAGACTTATGAGAGGACTGCGTCACATTTAAACCGCACACTGTGGTACATGCAGGACGTAAACCTCCAAGTCAGATTTTTGAAGCCACACAAAGCCACTTCGCGTGGCTCTGAGTGGCTTTAAAAATCTGGAGAAATGCAATGCAGCACAAATCGCTGCGTTGCGTTACTCTGCATTGGGAAGGGGTTCAATGGGCGTTGCATGTGTGTTCCCACACAACTCCCACAGATTCTGATGCATCCTGAGACTTACAAGAACTTATAAACATTGGGAAGTGCCAAAATATTATACCTTCCCAGGGAAGGCGTACCAAGGAGAACTAGCTTCTTCCTCTTTCTATGTGTGCTGCATTATGCATTATGCAGCACACATAGAAAGAGGAAAATGCCGCAGGGAATTGTTTTTGTGCAGGAAGGTGCCCCTTCCTGCACAAAAAACAATCCTGCATGCTTCACAGGCACACTTTGCAACATGGTGCAAGTGTGCCTGCATTGGCGTTTGGCCGACAAAAGGCGCCTGAGCAGGGGGAAAGGGCAGGAATGTGCCATAGTGCCTTAAATATGGCGCATTCCTGACCCTTACCTGTCACACAGCAAGGTGACGTGCTATGCTGCACCGCGTCACAAGCTCATAAATGGCAGGAATAGGCAGAGGAGCACATGACATAACTACTCACACGTCATAGGTGCAAATCAGATCAATACATTTTTACCCCCTTTTGCAAAAAGCCTCAGCGCGAGCGTCAGCCTCCTCTCTGCATGTTTAGCCTCCTGTCTCTGATGCAGGATGAGCCGAGCTATTTACTCTGCTGGTTATTGTGGCCATTTTACCTTTTCTTCTTTCTCGTTTGTATCTGTAACGTGTAAATATGTAAAATTCTCCTCATGTAACGTACTTGGTTCTATTGTGAAGCGCTTTGGCACCTTTGGGTAAAGTCCGCGCTATATAAGAATGCATTAAATAAAAATAAATGCGAGCTGCGCTCCAGATGACGGCTTAGTTCCCGCAGCACTTGCATTCGGCTGCAGCGGCCCTCTGGGCCAAACATCGGGGGTCTGATGTCTTGCTCGTAGGTGTATCCTCTGAGCCGATTAGGGGTCCCTGCTTTGGCAGAGGCGGGACTTTCACTCACAGCAGTGACTGCACCAGACTCTTTAGCCTACGGCAAGCTGCCAGGCAGCACAGGATACCTGTCCTCGCGCAGTCTTATGCGGCTGCCTTGGAAACTGCACTGAGCAAATTGGGAACCCCTCCACAATGTGGGTCGCTCATGGTTTATCTCTCATGCAAGTCAACTTTGTGTTCATTCAAGGAACATCCAGTGCTTCTCCTGGACAGTCTCCCCTCCTGCAGGGACAGGGTCACACCTTTCCTCTCTCAACAGGTAGGCAGGCTTCTAGGCACTCCAGGGCCGCCCCTCAGCTCCTCCAGCAGGAAGCAGAGTCTTCGGGTGGTGTTCCCTCATGCATTGCTTACACCCTCTCTCAACAGGTAGGCAGGCTTCTAGGCACTC
Organism: Triturus cristatus; assembly: GCF_964204655.1. Classification (NCBI taxonomy): domain Eukaryota; kingdom Metazoa; phylum Chordata; class Amphibia; order Caudata; family Salamandridae; genus Triturus; species Triturus cristatus. The sequence goes on along the minus strand of NC_140594.1, from coordinate 1,183,518,171 downwards.
CAGGCAGCCCCTCAGCTCCTCCAGCAGGAAGCAGAGTCTTCGGGTGGTGTTCCCTCATGCATTGCTTACACCCTCTCTCAACAGGTAGGCAGGCTTCTAGGCACTTCAGGCCGCTCCTCAGCTCCTCCAGCAGGAAGCAGTCTTTGGGTGGTGTTCCCTCATGCATTGCTTACACCCTCTCTCAACAGGTAGGCAGGCTTCTAGGCACTTCAGGCCGCTCCTCAGCTCCTCCAGCAGGAAGCAGAGTCTTTGGGTGGTGTTCCCTCATGAATTGCTTACACCCTCTCTCAACAGCTAGGCAGGTTTCTAGGCACTTCAGGCCGCTCCTCAGCTCCTCCAGCAGGAAGCAGAGTCTTCAGGTGGTGTTCCCTCATGCATTGCTTACACCCTCTCTCAACAGGTAGGCAGGCTTCTAGGCACTCCAGGCCTCCCCTCAGCTCCTCCAGCAGGAAGCAGAGTCTTCGGGTGGTGTTCCCTCATGCATTGCTTACACCCTCTCTCAACGGGTAGGCAGGCTTCTAGGCACTCCAGGCCGCCCCTCAGCTCCTCCAGCAGGAAGCAGAGTCTTCGGGTGGTGCTCCCTCATGCATTGCTTACACCCTCTCTCAACGGGTAGGCAGGCTTCTAGGCACTCCAGGCCGCCCCTCAGCTCATCCAGCAGGAAGCAGAGTCTTCGGGTGGTGTTACCTCATGCATTGCTTACACCCTCTCAACAGGTAGGCAGGCTTCTAGGCACTTCAGGCCGCCCCTCAGCTCCTCCAGCAGGAAGCAGAGTCTTCGGGTGGTGTTCCCTCATGCATTGCTTACACCCTCTCTCAACAGGTAGGCAGGCTTCTCAGCACTTCAGGCAGCCCCTCAGCTCCTCCAGCAGGAAGCAGAGTCTTTGGGTGGTGTTCCCTCATGCATTGCTTATACCCTCTCTCAACAGGTAGGCAGGCTTCTAGGCACTCCAGGCCGCCCCTCAGCTCCTCCAGCAGGAAGCAGAGTCTTCGGGTGGTGGTCCCTCATGCATTGCTTACACCCTCTCTCAACAGGTAGGCAGGCTTCTAGGCACTCCAGGCCGCCCCTCAGCTCCTCCAGCAGGAAGCAGAGTCTTCGGGTGGTGTTCCCTCATGCATTGCTTACACCCTCTCTCAACGGGTAGGCAGGCTTCTAGGCACTCCAGGCCGCCCCTCAGCTCCTCCAGCAGGAAGCAGAGTCTTCGGGTGGTGTTCCCTCATGCATTGCTTACACCCTCTCTCAACAGGTAGGCAGGCTTCTAGGCACTCCAGGCCGCCCCTCAGCTCCTCCAGCAGGAAGCAGAGTCTTCGGGTGGTGTTCCCTCATGCATTGCTTACACCCTCTCTCAACGGGTAGGCAGGCTTCTAGGCACTCCAGGCCGCCCCTCAGCTCCTCCAGCAGGAAGCAGAGTCTTCGGGTGGTGTTCCCTCATGCATTGCTTACACCCTCTCTCAACAGGTAGGCAGGCTTCTAGGCACTTCAGGCCGCCCCTCAGCTCCTCCAGCATGAAGCAGAGTCTTCGGGTGGTGTTCCCTCATGCATTGCTTACACCCTCTCTCAACGGGTAGGCAGGCTTCTAGGCACTTCAGGCCGCCCCTCAGCTCCTCCAGCATGAAGCAGAGTCTTCGGGTGGTGTTCCCTCATGCATTGCTTACACCCTCTCTCAACGGGTAGGCAGGCTTCTAGGCACTTCAGGCCGCCCCTCAGCTCCTCCAGCATGAAGCAGAGTCTTCGGGTGGTGTTCCCTCATGCATTGCTTACACCCTCTCTCAACAGGTAGGCAGGCTTCTAGGCACTTCAGGCCGCCCCTCAGCTCCTCCACCAGGAAGCAGACTCTTCGGGTGGTGTTCCCTCGAGCATTGCTTACACCCTCTCAACAGGTAGGCAGGCTTCTAGGCACTTCAGGCCGCCCCTCAGCTCCTCCACCAGGAAGCAGAGTCTTCGGGTGGTGTTCCCTCATGCATTGCTTACACCCTCACACATTGCATCACTCCTGCCCTTCCATGTAGGGTGCTGCCATTCACTGCCATCCCCGCTCCCTTCCAGGGGGTGAGATGATAGCATCTTTCTTCTGGAATCACCTCCTCTCTGGTCATACCGGCTCCTTCCCAGACCTGCTGGGGTCTGACTGATAAAGGAACCGCCCCTAGGATATTTGGGGGCCTGAACTGGCAAGAGTCAGTCTTAAGGAAATGCGACCCTACAGCACGATATTCGTGATCTGAAAATGAGGCCTTTTCCAACTCCCATGAAAAGCTTTGAGCAAAACCCATTTCTGAAGCTGAATAAATCCGAATTTGAAACTTGTTGGGTTGTCCCTAGAAGGCGAAAGCTGGGGTTGGCACTTTTCTATGAGACAAAATGCCAGCTCAGTGTGTGTATTTTGGGGTTGTAAAAGAGAGAGGGGCTCCCACCAACAGTTTGTGTAAAATCCGCTGTATTCTTTTTTAACAGGATAATTCTGCCTCTCTGTGCATCAACATGGGTTTAGGAGTAGTTTAAACAGCTTTCACATTCTTTTTTCGTTTTTTCATCGTGGATTTTTGCTTTCAATTTTGAATTTCAATGGCAGGAAATGAAAACACCAAATCTGAATGATTGTGTGGACACTGACTTTTCTTCAATTAAAAATACTGCCCAGATGGAAACCCCCAGAAGAATCACGTTTGGAATATATTGATCACACTATCAATAGTGCAGGGGTGTCGGCGCAGAGATACCTCAGAAGCCCACTGCACCCCAATAAAAGTTTGTTTTTAACCCGCCCACCTCCCTCTTTCCTCGTACCCCGTGGCAACAGCCATGGCTGCCAGGGTGGCCCGTTTCCACGAGGAACGCAAGGCATCTTTTGTCAAAGTAAACTCCTCGGCCAAGTGCGCCCAGAAGACTTTGAAAGAGATGCGAGGCGCCGCCAGAGGCCCTTCGCCAGTCACTAAAACAACTTTGTGTCCTCGCGCTAGCGCCATGAAAGGTGCCAGTCAGCTGGAGGGGCGCAGGGCGCTGGACAACAATCCGGGTCTCTGTGGGGTGGGCGTGTACCCATGGGCGGGTGGACAGGCCCTGCTTTGTGCGGCCTGGGCTCTGCGTGGGATCTGGGGGCGGGACAGCTCAGGGGCGTGAATCAAAAGCGCCTTGATGCACCCCCGACAGATCTCAGGACGGGGCCAGCATAAGAGGATTGGTCTGTCTATCAGAGAGGCCTTCTTTGTAAATTTGAGATTTGAAATTAGCAGGTTTCCATTAGAGGTGGGCGAGCCACTGAAAGCTCGGGCCAGGCTCGAGCCTGAAGCCCGGCTCTGGTTCAGCACGAGGCCCTGTTGTAAAGTCGAGCCCATGAGGAGCCGAACTTTCTTGTGGCTTCTGTCTGCCTGCCTCCCTCTACCAAGGATGTAGCGTTACGGCCAGAACTGACGTCCAGGTTCAAATCTCGGCGTCTGCTCAACAACCTGTGTTTCTGGGCAAATCAGTTAGTCTACCTCTGCCTATAAACAATGGTTGCGTGATGGCACAACGCTAGTAAAAACATTGCATGCCTTTAAAACGCATTTGTTACCCCGCCATTTGTTTAGCACGCATATGCTTTTACTTCACATGCCAATACCACGCATTACTAAGGTAAGTTTATGTTTGTGTGCGTGTGTGCGTGTGTATATGTGTGTATATGTGTGTGTATATATATATATATATAATAATGATTCACTCATGTTAGACAGTGGTAAACGCAAACTTATGATCATCATGTCTAAAGTTTTAACCAACAACATTTGTGTCTAAATATTTCTATGATTTTAATCCATACATATGGTTTTAGAATTATTATCAGTGTGTAACGTGTTATTTAAACTTATTTATGCATATTTATTTATCTATTTATTTATTTATTGATGTAAATAATGTTTTTAATAATCATAAGCATACTATCAGATGTTGTCAGTGGCAATTGGCAGACACACACGGTTATGTAACCACATCTGTCACTAGAGACCGCGGTATTTCACCGAGATGCTTTGAAATCTACCCCGTATAAAAATCATTGTAACTGGGCACTATTAAGCACTGTCACTTTAAATGTAAAGCAAAATGGTAACCAATCAAATGTGAGCAAAAAAAGAAAAAAATGTATATAAACCAACAGGTGACTTCATGGCGTGTCATGTGATCAAGGCTCCACGGAGCCGAAACGCGTCATGGCTGACTTACCTCGAGTTTAAATAAACAAACTTTTGCATCCAGTGGTGGTCCGTGCTCCTTCTCTGTGGATCTACAGGCGCTTTCCAGGATACAGGCGCAGGAGTTCTTTTGATATATATATATATATATATATATATATATACATATATTTTTAGGTCTCGCCTGATCCAGCGCATGCGCTGGTCTGGCCGAGACGTTTAGTCAGTGGCTTTTCGAAGTGCTACCAAAGGCTGCTTTTCCCGGCCACCAGCTTGCGATTACGCGCACAAGCGCGTGCGCCTCGCTCCGCCTCTCCAATGCCGCGCGCCTCGCTCCACCCCTCCCCGACCACAGAGCGCGTCCCCGCGCTCGTGATCGCTTTCACGGACGCGTCACGTTGTTTAGCCATCTTCCTCGTGCACTTCTCTCCCCTGCGTTTTTCGCTCGTCCGTATGCTTCCCCCCATTTTTAATTGATTTAAAAACTAACTCTAATTAATTTAAGACACTGTGTCTCAATTGAGTAAATGATCGTTAGCTTGCAAATATCTGTAAATCTATTTTTTCCTTTTTCGCCATTAGATACATCTGGGTATTGAAACTGAAGAGTGGGACAAGACAACTTAACATGATGAAATTAACTGACTGATGTATGATGAGGAGATTACTTAACCCCTTCGCTGCTAGGCCTTTTCCCCTCCTGTGCTAAGCCTTTTTTGGGCTATTTGGGGTAGTGCGCGCTTAGGCCCCTGTAACTTTTTGACCACATTAGGTATCCACGCCAAATTTGCGTCCTTTTCTTCCAACATCTTGGGGATTCTAAAGGTACCCAGGGTTTGTGGATTCTCCTAGAGGGTTCCCAGAAATTAGTCAAAATACAGCAAAATTTTGTTTTTTTTGTGAAAAATGGGAAAAACGGGCTGCAATTGAAAGCTTCTGGGTTTTTCTCTGCAAATGGTATCAAAAAAGGGTTTGTGGGGCTGAAATCACCATTTCTCCAGCTTTTAGGGAATGACAGAATTTTGTTAGAAAACCAACATTTTTTACACAGTTTTGGCATTTTTCTGGGACATACCCTATTTTTGCTATTTTTTGTGCTTTCAACCTCCTTCCAGTTAATGGTAGAAATGGGTACAAAAACAATAATGGATCCTGGAAAGCTATACATTTTTGAAAAGTAGACAAAATTCTGTATTCAGCAAGGGGTCATTTGTGTAGATCCATCAAGGTTTCTTTATAGAAACTTACAGGTAAATATAGGAAAAATTAAAAATTTGTTGAAAAAAGCAGCCTTTTGAGTCAACGTTTTCACCTGTAACTTCTTCGAATTATGACATCTCTTTGAAAGCAATGTACCGTTACATCCGGTGGACCTTCCTGGTTGTGGGGACATATAGGACTTGTAGGTTCACCAAGAGCCCAACGAACCCAGAGTAGAAAACTGAGCAGCATTTTGTAATGTTTTTTTTTTTTGTTCCGGGTATATAGCAATTATTGTGGGAAAATGTATACATGGAAAAATCGGTATGAAAGACACCTATGTATTTCTGAAATGGGAACAAATTACAGAGTTTAGAAACAGTGCATATTTGCACATTTTCGAAATTGGGAATACTCATATTTGCATGACAATTATTGGTCATTTTTCAAAATGACTTTTTTTTTACACAAGGTCTTTCATTTGGAAGGGAGAAATGCATCAAAAATCAATAGGTAATAACAGTTGCTTTACAAATCTGAACTACCCTAAGTCTCCCGATAAAAATGGTACCTCACTTGTGTGGGTAGGCATAGTGCCCACGACAGGAAGTGGCTCAAAACTTAAGGTGAACGCACCACATTTTCACACTGAAAATGTACACTTTTTTTGCGAAGAGTCTAGCTGTAGTGTTTGAACCCTAGCCCTGCCGGCACCTAGGGAAACCTAGCAAACCTATAAATTTTTGAAAACTAGACACCCAGGGGAATCCAGGATGGGGTGACTTGACTGCCTCCCACCATGGTCTGTTACCCAGAATCCCTTGCAAACGTAAAAAATTGACAAAAAAAAACACATTTTCCCCACATTTCTGTGATGGAAAGTTCTGGAATCTGCGTGGATCCACAAATTTCCACCCACCCCGCGTTCCCCAAAGTCCTACGAGAAAAATGGTACCTCACTTGTGCGGGTCGGCCTAGTGCCCGCGACAGGAAACGGCGCAAAACGCAACGTGGTTTTGCAGTGAAAAATGACCCTTTTTTTGGCAAAGTGACTAGCTGTAGATTTTGAACCCTAGCCCTGCCGGCACCTAGGGAAACCTAGCAAACCTATACATTTTTGAAAACTAGACACCCAGGGGAATCCAGGATGGGGTGACTTGACTGCCTCCCACCATGGTCCGTTACCCAGAATCCCTTGCAAACGTAAAAAATTGACAAAAAAAACACATTTTCCCCACATTTCTGTGATGGAAAGTTCTGGAATCTGCGTGGATCCACAAATTTCCAACCACCCCGCGTTCCCCAAAGTCCTACGAGAAAAATGGTACCTCACTTGTGCGGGTCGGCCTAGTGCCCGCGACAGGAAACGGCGCAAAACGCAACGTGGTTTTGCAGTGAAAAATGACCCTTTTTTTGGCAAAGTGACTAGCTGTAGATTTTGAACCCTAGCCCTGCCGGCACCTAGGGAAACCTAGCAAACCTATACATTTTTGAAAACTAGACACCCAGGGGAATCCAGGATGGGGTGACTTGACTGCCTCCCACCATGGTCTGTTACCCAGAATCCCTTGCAAGCGTAAAAAATTGACAAAAAAAAACACATTTTCCCCACATTTCTGTGATGGAAAGTTCTGGAATCTGCGTGGATCCACAAATTTCCACCCACCCCGCGTTCCCCTAAGTCCTACGAGAAAAATGGTACCTCACTTGTGCGGGTCGGCCTAGTGCCCGCGACTCGAAACGGCGCAAAACGCAACGTGGTTTTGCAGTGAAAAATGACCCTTTTTTTGGCAATGTGACTAGCTGTAGATTTTGAACCCTAGCCCTGCCGGCACCTAGGGAAACCTAGCAAACCTATACATTTTTGAAAACTAGACACCCAGGGGAATCCAGGATGGGGTGACTTGACTGCCTCCCACCATGGTCTGTTACCCAGAATCCCTTGCAAGCGTAAAAAATTGACAAAAAAAACACATTTTCCCCACATTTCTGTGATGGAAAGTTCTGGAATCTGCGTGGATCCACAAATTTCCACCCACCCCCCGTTCCCCAAAGTCCTACGAGAAAAATGGTACCTCACTTGTGCGGGTCGGCCTAGTGCCCGCGACAGGAAACGGCGCAAAACGCAACGTGGTTTTTCAGTGAAAAATTACCCTTTTTTTGGCAAAGTGACTAGCTGTAGATTTTGAACCCTAGCCCTGCCGGCACCTAGGGAAACCTAGCAAACCTATACATTTTTGAAAACTAGACACCCAGGGGAATCCAGGATGGGGTGACTTGACTGCCTCCCACCATGGTCTGTTACCCAGAATCCCTTGCAAACATAAAAAATTGACAAAAAAAAACACATTTTCCCCACATTTCTGTGATGGAAAGTTCTGGAATCTGCGTGGATCCACAAATTTCCACCCCCCCGCGTTCCCCAAAGTCCTACGAGAAAAATGGTACCTCACTTGTGCGGGTCGGCCTAGTGCCTGCGACAGGAAACGGCGCAAAACGCAACGTGGTCACACCTCAATTTTGCAGTGAAAAATGACCCTTTTTTGGCAAAGTGACTAGCTGTAGTTTTTGAACCCTAGCCCAGCCGGCACCTAGGGAAACCTAGCAAACCTATACATTTGTGAAAACTAGACACCCAGGGGAATCCAGGATGGGGTGACTTGACTGCCTCCCTCCATGGTCTGTTACCCAGAATCCCTTGCAAGCGTAAAAAATTGACAAAAAAAACACATTTTCCCCACATTTCTGTGATGGAAAGTTCTGGAATCTGCGTGGATCCACAAATTTCCACCCACCCCGCGTTCCCCAAAGTCCTACGAGAAAAATGGTACCTCACTTGTGCGGGTCGGCCTAGTGCCCGCGACAGGAAACGGCGCAAAACGCAACGTGGTTTTGCAGTGAAAAATGACCCTTTTTTTGGCAAAGTGACTAGCTGTAGATTTTGAACCCTAGCCCTGCCGGCACCTAGGGAAACCTAGTAAACCTATACATTTTTGAAAACTAGACACCCAGGGGAATCCAGGATGGGGTGACTTGACTGCATCCCACCATGGTCTGTTACCCAGAATCCCTTGCAAACGTAAAACATTGACAAAAAAAACACATTTTCCCCACATTTCTGTGATGGAAAGTTCTGGAGTCTGCGTGGATCCACAAATTTCCACCCACCCCGCGTTCCCCAAAGTCCTACGAGAAAAATGGTACCTCACTTGTGTGGGTCGGCCTAGTGCCCGCGACAGGAAACGGCGCAAAACGCAACGTGGTGACACCTCAATTTTGCAGTGAAAAATGACCCTTTTTTGGCAAAGTGACTAGCTGTAGTTTTTGAACCCTAGCCCTGCCGGTACCTAGGGAAACCTACCAAACCCACACATTTCTGAAAACTAGAAACCCGGCGGCTTCCAGGGAGGTATGGCTTGCGTGGATCCCCCAACGTTTCCTTACCCAGAATCCCCTGCAAACCTCATTTTTTGCTGAAAAAATCACTTTTTTCACACATTTTGGGGTGGGAAAGTTGTGGCATCACCGGGCTCACACAAATTTACCACCACCCAGCGTTCCCCCAGGTCTCCCGGTAAAAATGGTGCCTCACTTGTGTGGGAGGCCCAAGTACCCGCGGCAGGCAAGGGCCCAAAACGTAGTGAGGCGACATCAAAATGGCCTATCGCAAAACCACCTGGTTTTGCAAGGGTGTTCACTTTGGTTTTTGACCCGGTGCTCGGCGGCCATCTAGGGAAACCTACCAAACCCACGCATTTCTGAAAACTAGACACCCGGCGGCTTCCAGGGAGGTATGGCTTGCGTGGATCCCCCAACGTTTCCTTACCCAGAATCCCCTGCAAACCTCATTGTTTGCTGAAAAAATCACTTTTTTCACACATTTTTGGGTGGGAAAGTAGTGGCATCACCGGGCTCACACAAATTTACCACCACCCAGCGTTCCCCCAGGTCTCCCGGTAAAAATGGTGCCTCACTTGTGTGGGAGGCCCAAGTACCCGCGGCAGGCAAGGGCCCAAAACGTAGTGAGGCGACATCAAAATGGCCTATCGCAAAACCACCTGGTTTTGCAAGGGGGGTCACTTTGATTTTTGACCCGGTGCTCGGCGGCCATCTAGGGAAACCTACCAAACCCACGCATTTCTGAAAACTAGACACCCGGCCGCTTCCAGGGAGGTATGGCTTGCGTGGATCCCCCAACGTTTCCTTACCCAGAATCCCCTGCAAACCTCATTGTTTGCTGAAAAAATCACTTTTTTCACACATTTTGGGGTGGGAAAGTAGTGGCATCACCGGGCTCACACAAATTTACCACCACCCAGCGTTCCCCCAGGTCTCCCGGTAAAAATGGTGCCTCACTTGTGTGGGAGGCCCAAGTACCCGCGGCAGGCAAGGGCCCAAAACGTAGTGAGGCGACATCAAAATGGCCTATCGCAAAACCACCTGGTTTTGCAAGGGGGGTCACTTTGGTTTTTGACCCGGTGCTCGGCGGCCATCTAGGGAAACCTACCAAACCAACGCATTTCTGAAAACTAGACACCCGGCGGCTTCCAGGGAGGTATGGCTTGCGTGGATCCCCCAACGTTTCCTTACCCAGAATCCCCTGCAAACCTCATTTTTTGCTGAAAAAATCACCTTTTTCACACATTTTGGGGTGGGAAAGTAGTGGCATCACCGGGCTCACACAAATTTACCACCACCCAGCGTTCCCCCAGGTCTCCCGGTAAAAATGGTGCCTCACTTGTGTGGGAGGCCCAAGTACCCGCGGCAGGCAAGGGCCCAAAACGTAGTGAGGCGACATCAAAATGGCCTATGGCAAAACCACTTGGTTTTGCAAGGGGGGTCACTTTGGTTTTTGGCCCGGTGCTCGGTGGCCATCTAGGGAAACCTACCAAACCCACGCATTTCTGAAAACTAGACACCCGGCGACTTCCAGGGAGGTATGGCTTGCGTGGATCCCCCAACGTTTCCTTACCCAGAATCCCCTGCAAACCTCAATTTTTGCTGAAAAAATCACTTTTTTCACACATTTTGGGGTGGGAAAGTAGTGGCATCACCGGGCTCACACAAATTTACCACCACCCAGCGTTCCCCCAGGTCTCCCGGTAAAAATGGTGCCTCACTTGTGTGGGAGGCCCAAGTACCCGCGGCAGGCAAAGGCCCAAAACCTAGTGAGGCGACATCAAAATGGCCTATGGCAAAACCACCTGGTTTTGCAAGGGGGGTCACTTTGGTTTTTGGCCCGGTGCTCGGCGGCCATCTAGGGAAACCTACCAAACCCATGCATTTCTGAAAACTAGACACCCGGCGGCTTCCAGTGAGGTATGGCTTGCGTGGATCCCCCAACGTTTCCTTACCCAGAATCCCCTGCAAACCTCACTTTTTGATGAAAAAATCACTTTTTCCACACATTTTGGGGTGGGAAAGTAGTGGCATCACCGGGCTCACACAAATTTACCACCACCCAGCATTCCCCCAGGTCTCCCGGTAAAAATGGTGCCTCACTTGTGTGGGAGGCCCAAGTACCCGCGGCAGGCAAGGGCCCAAAACCTAGTGAGGCGACATCAAAATGGCCTATGGCAAAACCACCTGGTTTTGCAAGGGGGGTCACTTTGGTTTTTGGCCCGGTGCTCGGCGGCCATCTAGGGAAACCTACCAAACCCACGCATTTCTGAAAACTAGACACCCGGCGGCTTCCAGGGAGGTATGGCTTGCGTGGATCCCCCAACGTTTCCTTACCCAGAATCCCCTGCAAACCTCAATTTTTGCTGAAAAAATCACTTTTTTCACACATTTTAGGGTGGGAAAGTAGTGGCATCACCGGGCTCAAACTAATTTACCACCACCCAGCGTTCCCCCAGGTCTCCCGGTAAAAATGGTGCCTCACTTGTGTGGGAGGCCCAAGTACCCGCGGCAGGCAAGGGCCCAAAACGTAGTGAGGCGACATCAAAATGGCCTATGGCAAAACCACCTGGTTTTGCAAGGGGGGTCACTTTGGTTTTTGGCCCGGTGATCGGCGGCCATCTAGGGAACCTACCAAACCCACGCATTTCTGAAAACTAGACACCCGGCGGCTTTCACCAGCCAAGCTCCAGTCCACGGACACCACCAGCCAAGCACCAGTCCACACACACCACCAGTCCACGCACACCGCCAGCCAAGTACCAGTCCACGCACACCGCCAGCCAAGCACCATTCCACACACACCGCCAGCCAAGCTCCAGTCCACGCACACCGCCAGCCAAGCTCCAGTCCACGCACACCACCAGCCACGCACCAGTCAACGCAGACCACCAGTCCATGCACACCGCCAGACCACGCACACCGCCAGCCAAGCACCATTCCACGCACACCACCAACCAAGTGCCAGTCCACACACACCAACAGCCAAGCGCAAGCCTACACACACCGCCATCACATTTAGGATTTTTTTAGAAAAAAATAAAAACAAAAACAAATTGCAAATAGATACAAATCTTCCAACAGAAAATCAGCAACTAAATACATTGCACTAACACCAACCTTGAAACAGAATCAAATTATCCAAAGAATACAGACCAGGCAGTTCACTTTACCACTCATGAATGCTCCCAAAAATTCTTTCGCGTGTGGTACGCTCTAAAACAAGCAGGAAGACACAGTGCAGGATGAGAAGGACAGTCGGGGCAGTACATACGACTCTCCTTCCGCGAACCTCTTCGCCAACAGACTCTACATCTCCTACTGGGAAAATCTTTTGCGGGTGTGGGAGGAATGTGATCAGGAAAGTGGCGATCTTTCAATCTAGCAACATCCTCCACCAGTCCAACTCTAGGAACACTTGCCTGTTCCACTACAACAAGGCTGCCTATTACAGACTCCTGAAACTTAGCAAAAGTCATCTTTGACTCAGGGCAAGAATCCTGGAACACAACAAAAGCATTAAACATTGCCAAGTGGAAAAGATGGATAGCCAACTTCTTGTACCAAATGTAAGCCTTACGCAGAGCAGTGTAAGGTTCCAACCTCTGATCTACTCTGTCAACACCACCCATGTGCCTATTATAGTCTAAAATGCACACAGGTTTGCGCGCTTCAGCGACCTGACCCCAAACAGTCACAGGTGCAGTGCTTTCATCATGGATGGTAGTCAGCATGTAGGCATCTCTCCTGTCTGTAAACTTCACAGCAAGAAGCTCCTGGCAACGCAACGCACTGCACTGTCCCCGCCCAAGCTTTTGACAAACCAGTTCTTTCGGGAAATCTTTACGGTTAGAGCGGATTGTGCCACAAGCAAGAGTGTCCACTTTGGCCAATTCCCTGAACAACCGCACACCAGTGTAGAAGTTTTCTACATATAAATGGTGGCCTTTGTTAAAAAATCCTCTACCAAGTTCCCAAACAATTTTCTCAGTCACTCCAAAAGTGGACGGACAACCAGGGGGGTTAATCCTAGATTCCTTACCGGTGTACACCCTGAAATTAGAGACATATCCAGTCCTACTGTCACACAGCATATACAGCTTTATTCCATAGCGTGCCCTCTTACTAGGAATGTATTGCCTAAAAACCAAGCGGCCCTTGAACAACACCAAAGACTCATCCACTGCAATTTCTTTCCCAGGGGCATAAATCTCAGAAAATCGATCAACAAAGTGTTCAAGGACAGGCCTAATCTTAAAAAGACGGTCACAGTCAGGGTGATCTCGTGGCAACGCTAAACCATTATCAACAAAATGCATCATCCGAAGCAGAAGCAAATACCTGTCACGAGTCATGACTGCCGGAAAAATAGACGTTGCCATCAAGGGACTGCTAGACCAATATGAAGACATTGATGGCTTCCTTAGCAAGCCCATCAAAAAAGTTAAACCCAAGAACTTCTTCATCTCTTCAACATTTGTGGGAGTCCACCGGGTAGCTCTAGAGTGTGGCTTAAGACTGGCACTGTTGTCCCTCAAAAACTGTTCGGCATACAAATTAGTCTGCTCAACAATCTCTGCCAAAAACACATCGTCCATAAACAACTGAAAAAAATTTACCGGCAAAAAGTTTTCAGTATTCACTCTAGACCCTGAAACACCAGTAAACTCTGGCAATGCCGGCTGCACCATGCCAGGGGCAACCCAGAGGTCATCACTTTCAAAGGGAAGCCTTGCAGCCCCAGCCTGCAGCCCAGATGTCTCTTGCCGCACTACACCAACGGGAAGCCTTGCAGCCCCAGCCTGCAGCCCAGATGCCTCTTGCCGCACTACACCAACGGGAAGCCTTGCAGCCCCAGATGCCTCTTGCCGCACTACACCAACGGGAAGCCTTGCAGCCCCAGCCTGCAGCCCAGATACCTCTTGCCGCACTACACCAACGGGAAGCCTTGCAGCCACAGGCTGCAGCCCAGAAGCCTCTTGCCGCACTACACCAACGGGAAGCCTTGCAGCCCCAGCCTGCAGCCCAGATGCCTCTTGCCGCACTACACCAACGGGAAGCCTTGCAGCCCCAGATGCCTCTTGCCGCACTACACCAACGGGAAGCCTTGCAGCCCCAGCCTGCAGCCCAGATGCCTCTTGCCGCACTACACCAACGGGAAGCCTTGCAGCCGCAGGCTGCAGCCCAGAAGCCTCTTGCCGCACTACACCAACGGGAAGCCTTGCAGCACCAGGCTGCAGCCCAGAAGCCTCTTGCCGCACTACACCAACGGGAAGCCTTGCAGCCCCAGGCGGCAGCCCAGATGCCTCTTGCTGCACTATCGGCACATCAGTCTCCTCCTCTAACACAGGCACTTCATCCGCACTAAGAGTATCTTCATCATCCGATGACCCCATACGGAGAGAAAACTCACTGCCAGAATCGTCCCCTGCCTCCTCTCCCTCAGATGCAGAGTCAGTCTCTGAACCATGGTCAGAGGAAGACTCAAACAGCAAACCAACAACCTGCTGAGCAGTAATCCTGCGGCTAGCCATTATACTTACTAAGATAGAAGACTGCACAAACAAGTCAACAACAACCAACAATGTGCAAACCAAGTAAGTAAAGAAATGTGTACCTTTATCACAAAGATCAATGTACTCAAAAACAATACAATCCAATTACAAGAGACAGCTGCACTCACCAGAAACCAACTCTGCAGTGACACAGCAAAACCCAACGATATCAAACTAGAAAGAAGAAAAAAAAACAAATTGCTCACAAGACAACAAAATACACATCGAGCACAAATGCAAAAAGTTTTTGACACTCAAAAAACAAACATACTGCTATTATTACACCATTTGCAAAAAAAATTCATGCAGAGAAATCAAACACATTTACATTGTACAAAAAAGAGTCTCTTACCAAACTACACAAACAGCAGAACCACCAGTAACAACACGGCAAACTGAAAAGAGCAAAAGCCTTCACCTAGAACAAAAAAGTAAAAAAAAACACATTACTATTGCAATTCACAAAAAATATAACAATAAACATTACAACATGCTATGTAACTACCCAAATGGTCAATCGGGTTATGTGCCAGGTGGGGCAGAAAACAGCAGGAAAAAAAAGGCTACTCTGTCCCGGGGCGGGTGGGCCAAATACATATTATAAAAATGGCCCCCTGGAAGCGACACTTGCAAAAGGGGTCACTTCCATTTTTATTTACTTCCCTGGTGTCTAGTGGGCATTTCTGCCCCCCCCCCGGGGCCAGAAACGAACCGAAAGTGGACCGATCTGCCCCCAGGGGGGGCAGAAAAGTCTGAGCAAAAAATATCCCCTAGGGAAGCGACCCTTGCCCAAGGAGTTGCTTCCCATACAACATTAACTAAATCCCTGGTGGCTAGTGGGCTTTTCTGCCCCCCCTGGGGGCAGAAACGGACCGAAAGTGGACCCATCTGCCCCCAGGGGGGGGCAGAAAAGTCTGTTAAAAAAATATCCCCCAGGGAAGCGACCCTTGCCCAAGGGGTCGCTTCCCATACAACAATAAATAAATCCCTGGTAGAAACGGACCGAAAGTGGACCGATCTGCCCCCAGGGGGGGCAGAAAAGTCTGTTCAAAAAATATCCCCCAGGGAAGCGACCCTTGCCCAAGGGGTCGCTTCCCATACGACAATAAATAAATCCCTGGTGGCTAGTGGGCTTTTCTGCCCCCCCCCCCGGGGGCAGAAATGGACCGATCTGCCCCAGGGGGGGGCAGAAAAGTCTGTCCAAAAATTAGCCCCCAGGGAAGCGACCCTTGCCCAAGGGGTCGCTTCCCATACAACAATAAATAAATCCCTGGTGGCTAGTGGGCTTTTCTGCCCCCCCTGGGGGCAGAAACGGACCGAAAGTGGACCGATCTGCCCCCAGGGGGGGCAGAAAAGTCTGTCGCATATTCTCCCCCAGGGGAGCGACCCTTGCCCAAGGGGTCGCTCCCAAAATGGCCAAATAATAGATCCCTGGGGTCTAGTGGGGGCATTCCTGTCCCACGATCGCGACGCTGTGCGCGATCGTGGGACAGGAATGCCCAGCATTGAGACATCAGGGGAGAGGAAATACTCTTTCCTCTCCCCCGATGCCTCAAGGCACTGGAATTCGGCCCCCCCCCGCAACACCGCAAGAAAACACTCACCCTCCCCGTTGGACGCGCTGGAAGAAATGAATTCCAGCGCGTCCAACGCTTCCTGATGACGCCGGCGCGCGCTGTGCGCGCTGACGTCATCAGGAAGCGTGGGGGGGCTCGGGGGTGGCAGCGGAAGCTCTTCCGCTGCCATCCCCCTCTGTGGGGGCACGATCGATGCCCCAGGGGGGGAGCGCCAGCGCTTCCCCCAGGGGTTGTGCTCATGACGGAGCGGTTCCGTCATGAGCACAGCTCAGCCGATGCTCATGACGGAACCGCTCCGTCATGAGCATCCAAGGGGTTAAGGGACATCGATTATCTGCTGCTATATTTGTATGTTCACATTTTTTTGACTGAAATTCTATTATTATGCACTTTAGCACTAGATCACTTTTTTACACAATTGTGCACATAACGATTTACCATGTAAACGGAATTAGATCCATGATTATATTTTAATTAGGCCAGTGATTGTGGTTACTTACACTATATGTGGAAATTTATACCAAGTGAGACTCTTCATTATGAAATATGTAAGTAATCTTGGCTCTAATATTTGAAAAGAATTCTTGCAGACTGGTTACGGAAGATTTTAGTTAGAACAAATTACAAGCACTATGTTTTTATCATTGTTCGGTACTTTATTTGTTTTGCATTTATGTTTAACATGTGTTACCCTTTAGGGGAGTATCATCAAAACCGGTTTTATATGCTAATTCTCTGATTTCTGTAATTGGGTGAATTGTATCATGTGCTCAATTTGAATTTCACTATTTATGTGCACTGATAGGTCCAGCGCGTCATGTGATCAAGACTGCCTGTGTGCAGTCGAAACGCGTCATGCTGGGCACTTGCTCGTATTGATTTCTGCACTCGCATTTGCACTTTTTTTGAATCTGCAAAATAAAATGAAGAATTAAATATCCACGCTGTGGTCCGTACCTGGTTGATGTGATCAAGACTACGATTACTTCAGGATGGTGGTTTGCATATATATATATATATATGTATACATATATTTTTAGGTCTCGCCTGATCCAGCGCATGCGCTGGACTGGCCGAGACATTTAGTCAGTGGCTTTTCGAAGTGCTACCAAAGGCTGCTTTTCCCGGCCACCAGCTTGCGATTACGCGCACAAGCGCGTGCGCCTCGCTCCGCCTCTCCAATGCCGCGCGCCTCGCTCCACCCCTCCCCGACCACAGAGCGCGTCCCCGCGCTCGTGATCGCTTTCACGGACGCGTCGCGTTGTTTAGCCATCTTCCTCGTGCACTTCTCTCCCCTGCGTTTTTGGCTCGTCCGTATGCTTCTCCCCATTGCCTCCGCTCCTCCCGCGCTGTTTCAAGATATTTGCCTTCCGCCGAGATTTCCTTTCTGCTATTTTTTTACCCTTTCATTTCGTGCCATCATGCTTTCTTACAAGCCTGAAGGAACTAATGAACCACTTCCCCCACTCGTTTTCAACTTCGGTTAGCGAACTACCGCTACACATCGCGAGCTAGACCTCCCGTTTTCTCTCATGTTATTTACCAATTGTTTGCAGTAGTGAGGCAGCCACTGGTAGGACCTCAAACTGCATCTAGAAGAAAACCTTGATGAGAAGGCATGTCTGCTGCTTCTAAGGTGCCAGGTTAACCACCAAGCCTCAATAAGATAACATCTTGGCTGCCACAGTCCTAGGCAGGGAAACAACACTTCACTCTAAATTAGGCATGCAGTGTGCCTGGGCCTATGAAGGAAAAGGGAGTGGGCTTACTCCCTAGCTCTCGATCCTACGAACTGGATGGACTGAACACGCCCCCAGTGCACTATCACTGAGCATGTGAACATGTTCGCTCACCCATCATCTTTCTATAACTTTATGGCATTATGCTCAGCCAGAACAGGCTCTCTGAACTTTTCACTGATCAAATATTTGCTGTTTTGAGATCAAACAGCAGAAAGGGGGAGGAACGAGGCATGTAGTGTGAGCATGGCGAAAAAGTCAGGCTGCTTCGGTTTCAAACACCACACAGAGGAGAACAAACTATTTCCACTGGCATAGACGATAAGCTGCCCAAGTGGAGAGGGTAGAACTTAAGTTCAATGGCATACCACCCATCATTCATAATGAGGTACCTGCCTTTCAAGCCACTTCTGAGATGTCGACGTCTAACACTCTAGTTACTTTGTCTCACTATGTACCCCTAGCAGTCAAACATCATGCATCCATGATATATTTCAGCCATCATAGTTAAGCATACAGCTTTCTCTGCACTCTGCTGCCTTCACAGGTAAACATCTCTAAAATATTACTAGAGAAGTGGCCTCTAGATTAAATATGTGCCTTTTCGGATGCCGGCTTCCATGCCTCAGACATGCAACCAATGCCTTCCCAGTATGGAAGTAACTCAATTTAAAGGCACTCCTGTATGAAGAGCATTTATGCACCTTGGTGCTGGCGACTGTTCCCCTTCACACCTTCTCTGGTTATGTAGAGCTATCAATTTGCCCGGTTCCCAGCCCAGGTCTTACAATGACCTTTTCCGATAATCTTGTCTTCCTCCTACTTGAAATCATACGCTTGGAGTAAAAGCCCTGCTGCTCCACGAATCACAATAAGAGGATTGCAAATGGGAAGGTTGCACCGGATCCCCATGTACTTCAGCTGCGAGATTAGGTCACATCTCTCTGATTCAGGATCACATGGGAGGCCAGAGTCCTCCTGTCCCTCAGCTTTAAAGCTGTGAGTATCCGACAGTAGACCCTGCCTGTCCCACTTTTTTATTTACTGCCTCTATTGTATTGTATTGTATTTGTAGAGCGCACTGTAACCCAAAGGGCATCCTGGCGCTGCAGTAAGATACTTCTACCACCCTGCTTCCTAGCTAGCTAGTTAATATGCTAAGTCTACCTCATGCTCTTCACACACTTACATACAATGCATCCAAACTATGAGCATCTCCTCCTTTAATGAAAAAATGATTTTGTATACAGTGTTAATGTTATTTTTTTTAAAAACTAAATAGTTCATAAATAGTTCGTAAAATCGTCTTACAGAAGAGATGCACCTTCTGGTTCAGTGCTCTCTTGTAAGCGAGCTCCAGAGCTGGTCTTTTAATATCATGGTCTTAGAGGCTCCATATTGTTTCGGTGTTTCCTATGTTACTTCATTATTTTAGTGTCTGGTATTGTGCAGGCTGTGTCGCATGTGCATTAGCCTACTGAACTGCTGCACCATTAATTATTTTGGAGCTCGGCTTCTGTGTCTGCTTCTTGTCCTCGATTCCCATTAGTAGAAGGCCTTGGTTATGAATTAAAAGAAGGACGTCAGAAGTATAGTGTTCACCAATCTCTACACTTAGTTACGAATTATGAAAACAAGCATTGGCATAGCCAATAGGTCTCGGCCTTTGGGACCTTATAAGTGTTTAGCCATGCAACAGTCGATGTTGTTGCACCAGGGATATTGTGCTGCATAACTAAATACTTATAAGGTCCCAAAAGCGAGACCTATTGGCTATCCCAATGCTTGGGGTTTTTTTTGAGGGGGAGACCCTCCCAACCCCCCATACTTACCTTAAATGCGTTGTATAGGCCTATACGTGCTAAACAAATGCAGGATAACAAATGTGTGGTAAAGGCACTGCGTTGTAAAAATCGTGTTGCAAAGACTATTTCCCATAAACAATGAATCTGACCTTGGGTAATGTAACTACCGCTCATGTGAAGCGCACCAATATCTTCGGAACGAGTTCACGCTATATAAACACTGTACAAAATGCACAATGAGGTAAAAACAACACCTTAACACCAGGAAAGACAGATACCCATTCCTGGCAGGTTGGTACAAAGTGAAACCAGAAAACATGGATACATCGCGGCTTCTCCGATTATATTGAGTGATCTTAGGCACATTTTTGATTCCACCCCATATCCTTTTTCTTCATTTTCACCTATCAAAGCACTTTCAAATATATGAGATCATAACACCAGTTGTACAAAAGCCTACTGTGCTTGATCTAATAGACTATATATATATTTTTTGTCAGTCAAATACTTTTATTCGATTAATAAAAATCAAAAAAAGACATAACAAACAGAAAATCACATAAAATACAGGACAAAGAGTTCATCAATTACAATAATAAGGACATTGTTAAGATTAAAAAAGATTGAAGTGAACATATTTCATAGGTCCAGTTCAAGGTTAAAAAGATAAATAAAGTACAAATATAGATTCGATAAAAAGTCTAACAGGGATTAAGACTCCATAGATAGAAAGAAACCACCAACCCATTCACACTGAAGCAATCATGTTATGTCTTAACCGTGCGCTAACACGCTTCTTGTTTATGCGCACAGCCGCAACTAGAAAACTTGCTACATAAAAAGCAATGCGAATGCTAGGTAAAAGTTGCAGAAACAAGAGCGCTGGCCGGACTTGTAAGAAACCAGCCCCTTTGAGAAGAGGTAACAGGTATTTTTTCCTAATCTGTGCATAGTGCTCGCAGAACATGATGAAATGTAGTGTATCTTGAATAGAAAAATTATCGCAATCACATGGGGTTGCATTTTCAGGGGTAGCCCATGTGGGATACAAACCAAGCACAAGATGTATCAAGTTTAAGCGAAATTTGATTAGGAGAGACCTGTGAAGAGGACTGGTTACAAAGGCCAGATAGGGTTCCAGGCCAGGAACAGTTAGAAGCACATAGTTCTTTCTAACTAATGTTTTTTTTAGTTCCAGGTCCTCCCTCTCAGCCGAGAATCGTGTGGCCAGAGCAATCTTGATCACTATAACATCTTTCTTGTTGATACATTCAGGGGAATTAAATAGGCTGGTCTACCCACTATTGCCAACATCTTTTTAACAGAAGCCAGCCAGGGGATTCTTTGGGCTCTATCCAAGGCTAAACAGTCCTTAAGGATCAGGTGGTTTAAAGAAATTTCCTGATTAAGCCAGGTTTTTAGCCAACAAATGACAGGTGCCACTTTAATTAGGTCCGCAACATACCCCACACCCAACTCTGAATGTATTGTAAAAGTGGGTGTGGACTGAGGGACGGACAACAAAGATCTTAAAAACATATTCTCCGCCCTCTGAATAGAATCGGTACTGGCGTAACCCCAAATAGCAGAACCATAAGTGGCTATGGCCAAAGATTTGGCTTTATAGACTTTCAGAATAGCCTCCATGGGGCGAGCTCCCAACCGTTTGGCAAATCCAAGAATTGCTGCGGCCGATCTTGACACAGAGTTGCCTTTTTGTTTATGTTGCGGGCCCCATGTTCCTTTCTCGTCAAAGATTACCCCTAAATACGTAAAAATGGGGACCCTTTTTACTTCGCAACCTAGGCAGAAAAAAGATTTAGATTTCCTTTTCCTGCTAGCCTGACCAGTAATCATAACCTGAGACTTTTGGGTGTTAATTTTAAGATCTAAAGAGGTCATGAAATCTCCAAAAGAGGCCAGTAATCTATCAAGGGCCACACCTGAGCGTGCCAGGAGCACGGCGTCGTCAGCGTATAGGAGAACTGTGATCTTAATATCTCCTGCACGCGGAACGTCCACCGCTGAGTTGGCCAAAGCAGGGTCCAGGGCATTTATATACAGTGTGAAAAGAAGGGGTGCCAATATGCACCCCTGCCTAACACCCCTCTCTGACCTAAAACAGTTGGTACGCCTTCCTCCCTGAGTAACTCTCACCGAGGCTAATAAACCGCAGTGAAGGTCCGCCAAGAAACCAACCAGAGGGGATCCACCCCCATGTCCAATAGGATTCTCCACAGCTTTGACCTGTTAACTAGGTCAAAAGCTGAGGTGAGATCCATAAAGGCCATATGCAAGGACCCCTCCTTTGCAATGGTATATTTACAAATAAGTAAATGGAGGTTTAAACATTGATCCAACGTGCTCCTGTTAGCCCTGAAACCATATTGAGCGTTTGATAGTATGCTACTGCCCTCAAGCCATGTGGTCAACCTACCCAAGATGACTCTGCCTAAGATTTTAACAGCAGAGTCAATTAAGGAAATAGGCCTCTGACCTTTTTTAAAAATTGGGATAATGATAGACTTAGCCCAGGACTCAGGGATATTCTTGACTCTAGCGGCCTTGAAGACATTTGTTAATATTTTGGCCCAGACTTATATAGGTCTGCAGGGACACCATCTGGTCCCGGGGCCTTATTTTTGGATGTCTCATAAATGGCTTTTTCCACATCCTCCTCCCTAAAGACCGAAACCAAACCAACCTGTTTAAGAGGTGAAGACCCTTCTGGATGCCCAAGTGAATAAGAGCTATAAATCTTTTCAAAGTGAGCTAACCACTGCTCATCAGGAATACTACATTCCATGGGCAAGTTCTCAATACCGGAGAAATAAGAATGATTAATCACTCCCCAGAATTTTGAGCTATCCCGCAGGGTTTCTTGTGACTGTAAGTTGTTCCAAGCATCTTCCTTAATCTCATTTTTACGGGCTGTGATGGCCTGTTTATATTGTTTCCTCAAGGATGCAATCAATGGTCTGTTTCTCGGTGTTTCATTTAATGCCCTTAAGAGAGCAGAGTGAGCCTTAGTACAGTCAGTGTCAAACCATTTTTTTCCTATTTGACCCCCTGATTTAATTTTTATCAAAAGGGCATTATCTACTTGTAGGCAAATAGAATTAAAGGCTTCATCTATCCTCGAGTTGGCATTTGCATGATCTAAGCATATGGCCACCTCCAGTTCAACCTTGGACAAAACCTCTTGTAGGAAAGTAATCGGTGTCACTTTAGCCCATTTCAGCCTCCTATTCTGGTCTTTTAAAACAAGATCTATAATCCTTGCAATTTTTATATCTTTAAAAACCAGTGACCCTCCCGGTAGAGCCTCAATTATTACGGGGTTATGGTCGCTAAATACAGAGTCTTCTACCCTGTAGTTTAAACCCAAAGGCAAAATCGAACTTGAAACATATATGTAATCAATGACTGATCCTGAATCTATACCTTTAAATGTAAAAGACCTCTCCCCTTTCGTGCAGCAACCGGATTCAAAGAGGTTTGAGGAAGCCAAAAGGCTCTCCAAAACCTCGCCTTTTTTAGTATGTTCAAAGTGTGTGGGTGATGAATAGGGAAATCCCTCATCATCATCCGCGATGCAACCCAGACTGCAGGGACGGATATTAAAGTCACCCATCAGGATGACCTCAAAGCTATTATGTGACGCTCTGAATTTGTCCAGAACCTCCCCCAGAGATTCTAGATGCTGGTTTAGACTGACACTATTTAAAGAATTATAAAAATTAATAAGAAACAGGGTAGGGGAATTTACAACCACTAGTTCTACGACCAGGCAATGTTGGGAACCTGATTCTAACTGTTTAGCGGAACCTTTTAAATTCAATGAGACCAGGAGTGCGAGGCCCCCCCTCGCCCTGCCCGCCAAGCTGGGTGTGGCTGGGATATAAAAATGGACATAACCATCCAAAAAGAAACTGTTCGAAATATCCCATGTCTCTTGTAATGCAATAATATCGTGTGACTTGACATATCCAGCCCATATCTCGTCTTGGGTTTTAGATCTAGTGCCCGCAATATTCCAACTTAAGATCTTACATGTGGTTTTAGTACAGGACTCATTCGCTAGTATATTTACCACACTTCTACCCTTAAACCCTCCTGAATGGATGTTTAATATAGGGGACATAATAGGGGACAGCCCCTCTAATACCGGTCAAGCTAGGGCTACCGGATAACATATGTTGTTGGTAAGATCAGAGGAGTATGTAGCAGGCATTGGGTTGAAACCCCGTCTTGCCTGGTCGTGACCAGATCTTGCAGTGACATTAGAATTAAAATTATAAAAATACCCCAAATCAGGTACCCTTATTTCTGACCGATCACATATAAATGAGTGATCACAAATAAAACGCACCACGCGTCTGTCCGCAAAGTTAATAATGATGGAATCCCCCGGGACATCTTTAGGTCTAAGCCCCACCCAGCTGACTCTTCTGGCAAAGAGAATTTTCCCGTCCATGAAGTTCGGGACCGGTCTGTTCTTACTTAGCCAGAAAATAACTTTATTTTTAAGTTGTTGGTAGGATTCCACTATACCATCTTTCAATTCGGGGACACCAGTCAAAACGATAACATAGGGTGTAGAGTCTGGGGGAAGATGAATGTGAGTATTGGAGGATTTATTATTTCTATCCCCAGAATCCATATTTACACCTTTTCTGCACATCCTTAGTTACGGTGTTAATGCCTGATATACCCCTTATGCTAACCCTATCCTGAGTGCCACCATGAATAGTGGCTGTATCTTTAAGCAGAGAGCTAGGGGGAACAGCCCTAGAATTAGTTTTAGAGGACGCAACAGGGGCAGAGGGAGAAGATGGCAGGACAGTAACAGTAGGATTAACCCTAATAAGATTATCACTTTCCTTATTTACTAATTTGATAACATTTTTCAATGAGCAGAAATTATCTAACATGGTTTGCTCAAGTCGTTCGACTTTTTCGTTAACCACTTTTACCCTTTCCAAGAGTGGCAGTAATAAAGAACGGACCATTTGCTCGATCTGAAAAATCAGATCGCCATGTTGAGGCAGGTCCGAAGATCTATTGTTAATCTCGCCCAAAAGTGAGTTATCAACAGCTTGAGCCTCCCCTGTTCCCAATGACAAATTTGTAGTAGTATTAGGGTGCTTTGCCTGTCTCCCTTCCCGAGTCAAACCATCTCTTTTCCTTTTAAGGATAGCAGGCTTAGCTACTTTTCTACTGGCTCTTGTCTGGGGGTAGCTGGAGACAGGTTTAGGAAAATTAGAAGCGCTACCCAGTAAAGTGGCAACTTCTCCCGATACATCAATCAAATCATTTTGGGCAGATGATATAACTTACTATCCCCAATATTACCCCGCTGCGCTTGTTCACCTAGAGCCTGCGTACCTAGGTTCTTAGGGGATTTTGCTAGAGCAAGTGCTCCCAAAGACGAGCGTTTAGCTTGAGTTAGCTCTGAGGATAAACGGCGCTCAGTAATAGCCAGTTTGTGCTCTAGCACTGAAACTGCTCTGGTAATGAAATTATCAAGGGTACCAGACACAGACCCACCCCTTCCGGTGTGCTTCCCCTTGGCCGCCATCATGTACTTAGGGCGCACCAGTGGGAATATGGTGTCAAAACAGTGTCAACAGTGCGCAAAGAGTAAACAATCAAAAAGGGTTTCACCTTAAATCTTTCAAATCACTAAAATAAAAACCTCAGATCTCAATTACAAACACAATAAATGCTAACATATAATGTAAACAGCGTGAGAGCTCAGGTCTACCTTCTACGCTGGGGCACATATGACAGTGTTAGGGGGTTGGCCCAGCCCAGTCAGGAACAGTCAGGGACGGGCAAGGACAGGCCCGCCCTTGGCCCGGGCACCGCCCGCGCGCGTCCCGCGCTGCGGGGGCACCTCGCGTGCTTTATCGTGGCCCGGCGCTGCCGCGTAGCGTCACTGGCGTGCGCGGCCGCCGAGAATGCCGGGAGTTGTAGGCCGTTCCCCTCACGGCGGCGTTTGAACCTGAATGGCGCCGAAAACAGAGAGACCGCTGCTGGAGCTGCCGCTGCGCCGTTCCCCTCACGACTATATATAATTTTGCTCTATAAGGACCTGCGTCACGTGTAGTGTTTACATGACAATTGTCTCGCCTCTTAGTGCACTAATGGTTCATGCTTATAAACTATCACTTTTAATAAAGAACTTCTTGGCGCAGAATTAATTTATTGATGTCAAAGGGTCATATGTTAAGGAAATACACTTTATTGATTTTTGATGCAGCTATCATATTTTACGTGATGTTTGTTGTATGATTTACATATCCAACGTTTTAAGGGCTCGGCTCGTGCACGGGCTCTAAGACCTGACCCAGACCCTTGGCTCGGCTCTGGCTCGGCTCTCCCTGTGAATCTGTTGGCTCGCCCTCCTCTCGTTTTTATAAGAAGAGACATTTTCAAAGGTTTTGCTGAATTCTGGGAGGATGTTTCGGAGGGTGGAGTCCAGACAGACACAGATGGACAAGCGTCACCAGGCGTCAAATCAGAATGTCTCCAAGCCAGGGCCGGAGTGAGAACTTGAAACAGCGCTGGCAAAAATGATAAATTCAGCCCCCATGGGCAGATGTGCTAATGGCGCTAGACCAGAGCAACTCTTTCAAGTTGCAGCCAGGATCGCGTAACACCCACCACCACTCTTGGAGGCCGAAACCGGCCTCCAAGTATCAAAACTGGTCTCCACTAAAAAGCCCGCACTACCCCTAAACGCCACTCATCCATAAATCCCAAAAAGCCTTTCTACAGCAGAACTCCACCTATTCCTGATCCTTATAGAATCCTCATCACCCCTAACCCTCTCACATCCCTGAACCCATCACTACCCCTAAACTCCTTAAAATCATGTTTGCTTTAAAATGCTTTCTTTAATTTTTAATGTATCTGTATTTCCTTAACATTTGCTTTGGGACGAGCCTAGCGCGCAACCAAGATGGCCGCGTAGGTGCGAGGCTCCCGAGGACCTCCGCGACCTCCTATCACTATCCTGAACATATCCTGTCCCAGATGAGGGGACTGTGTTGGTGAGCCCGAGCTGAGGTGGCGCCCGTTTTCCGCTTCCAAATCGGACCTCGGATACCGACTTTAACACCGATTGAGGTTTGCGGCCTTCTCCTAGCCGAACCCCGGATTTGCGTTGTGGGGCGATCCAGTGACGAAGTGAATAACAGCGGCGGGCAGGGCTTGGTGGCTCGCGGAACCCGCACTTTCACTTTCGCTTTCGTACCCTCCTTGCTGTCTATGCGAGGTTGGGTCACGGGGCTTTGTGTGTTGGTGTGGCCTCGCTGGGGGACCCTGCCTGCCCGCCGGCTGTGATCCGCCCCGCAGATCTGGGGTGGTACCCCCCCGGAGCCCGTGGACCGGCTTGCCCGCCCTTCACGACGTGGCTGGTGCGATCGGGAGACTGGGGCCATGGCCACGAAACAAGATGGCGATCGGGCAAAGGTAAAATCGACCCGGCGTGGCGCAGCCCATCAGTCCAACAGCATGGATCGCTATACCCTCCAGAAGGGATCTCCTGAGGTGCCACGCAAGTCCCCTGAGGGCCCTACTGATGCCCCCGATCTGCCCACGGATCTGACTCTGCGGGATGTCATGGGCGCCATCGCCGAGATGAAGGCCTCTGTGGGCCAGCGTTTTGACACACTGGCGCAGAAGATCGACTCGGTCCTCGTAGATGTTGGCCTCATAAGGGCCGATCTCTCCAAGACCAACGACCGAGTCGATTCTTTGGCCCACACCGCATCGGGCCTTACGACAGATGTGGCGGCCCTGCAAACGGAGGTGCGCCGGCTTGCTCGGGCGAGTGCGCTGATGGATCGTCGCCTGGAGGACTCCGAGAGTCGGGCCCGGCGTAACAACATCCGTATCATCGGGGTGCCTGAGGGACGTGAGGAAGCGGCGGCGGACCTCTTCGTGGAAGACCTGATCGTCACTCATCTCCAGCCACGGGGGCTGAGTAAATTCTTTGCTGTGGAGAGGGCCCACAGGGTTCCCGGGGGAAGGCCTAAGGTCGGAGCCGCTCCGAGACCTCTCATCGCCCGGATTTTTAATTTTCGGGACAGAGACGCTATCCTGCAATCCTCCAGACTACAGGGACCGATTAGACTTGATAATATGGACATTAATTTTTATCCTGATTTCACCCCTGCGGTCCAGAAGCAGAGACTGAGCTTCCTTGGTGTCAAGCGCCGTCTTCGGGACCTAAACCTCAAGTACGCCATGCTCTTCCCAGCTAAGCTGCGAGTGGAGGTGGAAGGTCGCACACACTTTTTTGATCGTCCCGAAGCGGCCGGGGACTGGCTGGATGCTCTGTCTGGAGATCGGGATCGGGGTGGCGGGGGGGGAGCGGCCGGGGGAGAGGGCTCGCCGGATCAAGACTGAGGGACTAATATTAGGCCTCGCTCGGGACAAAAATGATGCCACTTTTGACTATACGTCGGATTGCTTAAGTTCCCCTCCTATGGAGGTTGTGTGGGGTCTCTTGGGGGTTCTCCCTCCTCCTCTGGGGGTCTAGTTAGTTTAACTATCTATGGGGCGACAGGCACACTGCACATTGGGGGGGCTGTCTGGGCTCCTGCAGGGGTGCAGGGAGGGGGGAGTTTTGTTGGGGTGGGTGGGCAGGGATGGGGCGTTGTTTGTTATTATCACAAGGCAACCCTTTTTTTGTGTAGGCTCTACTGTGCTCTCGGGGGGACGAATGATGGTTTTTGTGCATGATGGGGGGTAGGGAATTGACTTTGTTGTCTTGGAACGTCAATGGACTGGGGGACAGGATCAAACGAGGTGTGGTCCTACAGTATCTTAAGCGACTCTCGCCTGATGTGGTCTTCCTGCAGGAGACACACCTTATTGGCAATTCCTTCTGCGCCATGAATCGGCGTGGCTACCGCCTCGTGGCCCACTCGGGCTTCACGTCAGGCTCGAGGGGTGTGGGTATCATGGTAAAGAACTCGCTCCCGTTAGAAATCGATGAGGTGCTCCACGATGACAGGGGACGTTACACTGTCTTGGTGGGGAGAATGGAGGGCAAAGTGGTAGTCTTTGTGTCAGTGTACGTCCCACCGGGGTTGCAGTCGACCACCTTTGCAGATCTGGGGCGCCTCCTCCTTGGCCTTCCGGGGGGGCTTCTGGTGGTGGGGGGGGATTTCAACGCGGTGGTTTCTGGGACTGTGGACCGTCACCCCCCTAGGGACCTCCCCCGGGCACAGGCGTGGCTATCCGGCCTCTTGGATACACTGGGATTGGTGGACTGCTGGCGCTTAAAACATCCCACGCAGTTGCAATACACTTTCCACTCGGGGGCCCATGGTAGTCTCTCACGGCTTGATTATGTCCTTGTCCCGGCGGCCCATGTCGGGAGGGTGGGGGAGGTGCGCCATTTGGCACGGGGTATCTCGGACCACTCCCCGCTATTGTTGCATGTTGATGTCTTTCCGAGGGCTGAGAGCAGGGTGGTCCCAATCAATTCCTGGTACCTGCGCGACCCCACCATTCGCGCTGACTTGATTACATCCCTCCAGCGCTATTTTGAGGAGAATGTGGGGTCAGTGCCTTCAGCTATCTCCCTGTGGGAGGCCTTCAAAACAGTGCTTAGAGGGGAGGCCCTATCCCTTATCTCCCACGCCCGGAGGCGTGAGCGGGAGGAGGTGACCCGGGTGGAGGCTGAAATAGCGGAGCTGGAGGGTAATCTAGAAGATGGGGTGACGGACGCTGCGCTACATGTCCTCCAGCTCAAGCAGGCGGCTTATAGGGCCCTCGTTACGGAGGCGGCCAGGGGCCTTAGTAGAGAGCAACAGGGGCGGCTGTATGATGTGGGTGATGAGGCTGGTAAACTGATAGCGTGGTTGGATAAAAAGGAAAGAGCGAATCGTGTGGTCCCGCTGATTGAGAAAACGAATGGTGTGTGTGTAACTGAGCCAGAAGAAATTGTCTCCTGTTTCGCGGAGTATTTCCGCGAGGTGTATTCCCCGGTCTCTTCTTGCTCGGAAGAGGATTCCCGTGCCCTGCTCAGAGATATCGCGCTGCCTTCCCTGTCCGGGGAGGACAGGGTGTCGCTGGACGCCGCTCCCACCTCCGACAAATTCGCCCTCGCCATACACTCGGTCGCTTCTGGCAAGGCCATGGGCCCGAATGGTATCCCTATCGAGCTGTATAAGCTGCGACCGGATACATTGGCGCCTCACCTCCGCGCAATGTTCTTCGCGGCCCACTCGTTGGGCTCCCTCCCGCTTGACCAGCGTCTGGCTACAATCGTGGTGATCCACAAGGAGGGGAGACCTCGGGACCGGGTTACTTCTTATCGGCCTATCTCACTACTGAATGCAGAGCCCAAAATTCTCGCTAAGGTACTCGCCAATCGGCTGGTCGGTGTGGTGGGAGAACTGGTTCATCAGGACCAGTCTGGCTTCATTCCCCATCGCAATACAGCCCTTAATCTGCGGCGTTTGCATGGGGTGCTTGCGCGCGTCCCATTCATACGGGAACCGGCCATTTTGGCGTCCTTAGACGCCACCATGGCGTTTGATACGCTTGAGTGGCCATACATCTGGGCGATGCTTGCTAAGTTCGGGTTTGGCCCAGGATTCATCAGTTGGGTCAAATTGTTGTATGCGGGCCCATTGGCACAGGTGGTCGTGAACGGAAGAGTATCGGCCCCGTTTGAGCTGGGCCGGGGCACGCGGCAGGGCTGTCCCCTGTCGCCGCTTCTTTTTGCGCTTGCCTTGGAGCCCCTGGCGGAGTGGCTGCGGTGGGAGCCTTCCATCCGTGGTCTCCGTTGGACCCCCGAGTATGAGGATCGCGTATCCCTATACGCTGATGACATCCTTCTGTACTTAGCCTCCCCACGCAAATCACTTATAGTCCTAGTTGATGTTTTGCACTCGTTCGGTCGTCACTCCGGTCTCGTCATCAATTGGGCTAAATCATGTGTGTATGTTCTCTCTGGGGAGGCTCCTATTCTCCCGCGGGGCTGTCCGATCCAGATCGCCCCGCTGGGATTTCGGTACCTGGGTGTCTTCATTACTCTGGACCCGGAGGCCCGGTATGAACGTAATCTGCTTCCCCCCCTCCAGCGTTTGCGGGTAGATGTCGCACGCTGGCGGCGCCTGCCGCTTTCGCCGCTCGGCCGGGCGGCACTGTTCAAAATGATGTCTCTGCCGCGTTTTCTGTACGCTCTGCAGAACACTATGGACTTGGTCCCGGCGCGCTACTTCCGTGAGGTGGAGAGTCTGCAGCGCCGCCTGTTCTGGGACGGGAGGCCGCGTATCGCTCTGGCTAAGCTGACGCTCCCATGGTTTGATGGGGGGATTGCCCTCCCGGATATTAAACGGTACTATTGGGCCTCCCAGCTCGCTGCCATTAACCATGGCCTCTACGGGCCCGCCTTAAACCCGGCATTCGACATGGACAAGATGCTCCTGCCAGGTGGCGATTACAATCGAGCGCTCTACTCTAGCGCGCCCGACGCTCGTCTGACGGGCCCCACGCGTGTCATGGTGCAAGTCTGGCACGCGGCCAATGCAGCTATGGGGTGGAAGGACCGTTTGACCCGGGCGTCACCGCTATACGCGTCTGAGCGGTTGGGTTCCCTGTGGACCTCTAAGGGCTTCGAGAAGTGGGACATAATAGGTATCAGTAATGTGGGGGATCTTTGGACGAGGGGAGGATTTAAAACGTTCGATATGCTGCAGACGGAATTCCAGTTGCAGGGCAGTGAATACTTCCGGTATTTGCAGGTCCGTCATGCGCTGGGCTCCGTCTTCACGGACGTTGCCTCCATCCCGGAATATTCCCCCCTGGAAGATAGAGTGCTGGATGGGCACGTCCCGGACAGCAGGATCTCACTTATATACAAAAAGCTGATAAACGACCGCTCGGGCCTGTTGACTGCCCTTCGTGCGGCTTGGGTTGCCGACGGGCTGGAGTTGGACGACGAGGACTGGACCTCCGCGGTGGCCTCCCCGAAGGAGGTGGCCATACCGGCTCGCCTTCGCTTCGTCCAGCTCAAGATACTCCACCGGGTCTACATGACGGGGCCAAAGCTTCTGCGTATGGGCTATGCCGGAGATGGGTTATGTAAGCGTGGGTGTGGTGCTTTGGGGACCTTTATGCATATTTTGTGGGAGTGCCCGGAGGTAGAGGGGTTCTGGCGTGGTGTACATGAGGTGCTGCGTCTGGTTACGCACGTGGCGCTGTTGCCTGAAGCGAGGAGATGCCTGTTGAATGTGTGGGAACCGACTGATTACTCAGCGCCACAGACGTGGTGGGTGACTCTGGGATATATGGTAGCCAAGCGTGATATTGCTCAACTGTGGGGATCCCAGAGGCCCCCGACGGTCTCGGCCTGGAAAGAACACATGGACTGGTGCATGTTTCGCGAAAAAGTGGTGTATGTGGCGAGGGATAAGCCTGGGACATGGGTGAAAGTATGGGGCCCCTGGAACGACTACCGAGGGGGTATCTGCGCGCCGCCGCTGCTGCCTGATCCCTCGCCAGTCCCATCCCCTTAGCCAACTCATTCCCCCACTTCCGGGCATTGGGTTCCCCCCAGTCCTCGCTTTGCTCTCTTCCCCCTCTTCACACTTCTGTGTATAGTTGGGATCCCCCCTCTTGGGGAGCACGTGCTGCTATTTTTGATTGTGGGTTGCCTTGTGGGTGTGGTTTTAATTTTTGTTGTTCTTAATTTAAAATGAAACCGCATAACGGGGCCTGGATGATGTGGTTTTTGACATTGTTATCTACTGAGAATTGCTCCTCCTGTAATACCACGTGTTCCATGAATGTATGTCGTATGTTCCTACCATTGCTAGCGGCCGGCCGGAGGTTGTGGGCCCATACTTGTATACTTTTAAGACCTGTAATAAACGGTTTAAAAAAAAAAAAAAAAAAAACATTTGCTTTGCATGACTGGGTTTACTCCAATGTAGTTTCTCCGTTTCCGTTTGAATTTTTACATTTATTCACATACATCAGCTGATCAGTGCACTGGGAGGGGAACTGTGATTGTGAAAGCATTTTCTTTGTATCAACCAATTCTGAAAGAAAGATGAAATGCCATATTAAACATCCATTGAGCTTATTTTAATTGGTTTAGGGAAGTTAAAATATGTGGCAAATGAATACAGCGATGTGAATTTAAAAAAAAAAAAAAAACTGGTCTCCAGGGGCTCCCGCCTTTGACGGGGGACTGCCCGCTTACCCGACTGGCTCCAGCCAAGCCACAAGCTCCTTGTCTTGAAGACGAACAGCAGTAATTCAAGAATTGTGCGGGCAGGTCCTACTGAAGTGGGCTGGACAACGGCCACGAGGGAATCTGTGAAGGAGACAGACTCATATGGAAAAGGATGGTCACGGGTCATCCAGAAATACAGGTGGATGTCATGTCCACCCTCCTCCTCGTAATCGAGGGCGGCTGTCAGCATCACCCGACACTCGCAGGTGGCATCGGCTGGTCTGTCCATCAGAAGCCATGCCCATACTTGCCAACATTTTGCAAATAGAACAAGCATTTGCAATGCAATAGGTCTCGCAGTTACGAGAGTTTCACCTATTGGCATTGTAAATAACAATGCCTTTTATTTATGTTTTAAAACCAAAACAAATAATATATATTTGCAATGCCAATAGCTCAAACTCGCGTAAATGCGAGACCTAGTGCATAAATGTAACGTTAATGAAATTGCAGGCATTATACAAAGCATATTTTGTTGCCATTTCAAATAAGTATATCCTACGAGGTTAAACAAGATACCGACAGAGACAGGCTTGAAGAGAAAATATTCCAAGCCAGTCTCCCTCAGAGAACTTTTGCGTTGTGTCAATGGCAAAACTGTCGGACACTTGGCATAGCTTGAAATCTGGGACTAAGGCACCTCAGTTACGAATGATTTCTGACTGAGACTCGAGTTTATCTTGGGCGACCTTTCACTAAGGAATGTCAGGTTACAACCCTTTAGACTCTTACTGGAACAGATATTACAGTGTAAACTAACCGATAGTCTGGTAAAACAGCACTTTCTTCCTACACGAAGCTGTCACACACATGTGATTCTCTAAAATAAATAGCAAAGGTAAATCAAATGAGATGAAACACACTTCACCAGTGCAGTGTCCTTGTGGACAATGGCGAGCACTTGAGGGTAAAACAGACAGTGTTTGTTAATCACTTGCTCGTGGTGAATGCTGTTGGAAGCGGCCAATAAGAACTTCACGGAAACCCCTGCAGGTGGACGGAGCTGCAAGCAAACAGTGATTTTGGGGGAAAGGGGAATTACAGGCAGATTCCCTAATTTGTATTCCCGCCTTTTTGTCTCGGTAACTTTCTGCACACGAATGAGGCTGTTGTATAATCATTCTACAACCGAAACTTTCTACTTGTTTTTCTCGTCTCGAGTCCCTTCTGTATGCGGTTTGCAGAAGCACAAAGACAAGCCCATCGAGTGGAAAAGAGAAGGAAACATCTGTCTCCGGAGTCTCTCTGATGGGTTTTGAAAGGCTGAAAGAGAGAGAGAGTGTGTGTGTGGCACGGTAGAGTGTGTGTCACAGTGTGTATGTGTGATAGCGATGCGTATATGTTTGCGGTGCATTTGCACACATGCTTGTGTCCATGTATGCACTCGCACGCATATACATACACAAGGGTATGTATTTGTGTGTGTGAGTAACGGGGGTTGCAAAAGACGGGGCAATGCAAACTATTTCAGTTAGTCCAAGAAAGGGGTGGGTGGCGGCCTGAATGGGTGCCCCCTTTGGAGGCACAGCGGAAGCCAGCGCTGCCGGGGATCCAAGTCACGGGCTTGCTGAACAGCAAGCAACAGCGCCGCCTGCCTCCCCGCCGCCCTCTCAGCGCCAGACGCCATTCACCAAGGGGTCAAGAAGTGTCACAGGCTGCGTCCCACCACCAACACCAGCAACATCACGGTGCACTTTCACTTTCGTCCCTTGTTAAAGCTTTGTTGTCTTTATGGGGCCATGGGTTTGAAACACATGGCCCCATAAAGATAAGAAAGCTTTCAGGCGGGGGGAGCGGACCCTTTGAAGTAGTATGATGCCGAGGCTGTGGCCAGTGGGCTAGGTCGCGCTTTTGGGACCTTATAAGTGTTTAGCCGTGCAACAGTTGCATAACTAAATACTTATAAGGTCCGAAAAGCGAGACCTATTGGCTATGCCAATGCTTTTTTACATTACAATTCCAAAGGAAATCACAAAAGAGGACGGCCTTACAGTGGTTAATGAGATTCGCCACCTAAAACACACTAATCTGGCCTAAAACTAAAAGAATGCTGATGAGGATATGAGCCCTCACACCGGGGAGAAGAGAGGTGCGCTGCGAAGATCAATTGTGGGTACCGGGCGGGATGTCGCCTTTAATGGCTTTTGCAAAAGACTATCTTTTAAAATGCATGTCTGAGACAAAAAACCTCTCCGAGGGCACAGGGGCTAAGAGCAGAATTAAAGAAGCGGCGCCAACCTCCTCAACTGCACCAATCACCCGATAACAGCAGAAGTTTAACATCACTTTAAAAAGAAAGCGAGTGACCTGCCGGGAAAGTACATGAGTAAATGTGTCGCAATACACCGATTTATACTGTCTCCCCTCAGGCAAATACCTCTCTCTTAAGCGCGTGCACTGGAACATTTCGTTTTATTACCTAGTGAGATAAGTGGTGAAAAAAGCCTTCGGTACCTGGGGAATTAAAATGTTCAGGCTTGTCATATCAGTGTCTGTTTTCAGTTTCATGCAGGGCGAATAATTATAACCGTGTTTAAATTGAGCGCAGAAGAAAGATGGGCTCAAGTGCAAATTAATTTCAGATTATTACTACAAAGACAATCAGACCTCAACAAGCCTGCCAGGGAAAGGCTTTGCGACGGTCCCTCTGGCCCCTTCCCGCCCCCCAATTTACAACAAAGGAATTTCAGCTCAAATTAAGCTAATGATCCAAACGGCGCACTTCTGTCTACCTTTTGCCTATGCCTCGTGAAAGCGCTATTATTTACAAAAGGAACAAGATAAAACAGGCAGCCAGGACCCACCTACCATCAAACTGATACTGGATGATGTTGTTAAAGACCTCCAGCAGGAAGAAGAACAGGTGGTGGTTCTGCACGGCGCAGAAGAGGAACCAGCTGGTGGTGAAGGCCTCGAGGAGGTGCAGCAGCTTGTTGGTAGCCACCATGGAAAGGGACTTCAGGTACGGGACACTGCCGCGCGAGAAAGAGGCGGGACGGGGGAAACGGAAGAGAGGAAATAACGAAGTCACGGAAGGAAGTTGATGAGAGGTTGCCCGGTAAAGACCAAAGAAAGATAGGAGGAGAGTGCAGGGAGAAGGTGGGATGGAGGTAGAGTAGGGAATGTGACTGGGAGAACAATGTAATAAGAAACGAAAGAGAAAGGTGAAGGGAAAGATAACAAGACAAGCCCGGCGGAGCGTGGCGCGCGCGCGCGCTTGGGGGCGGGGGAGCAGGGGAGCGCATTCCAGGCGGGGGAGCGGACCCTTTGAAGTGCTCCCAAAAGGTGGATTGCATGGCGGCACAATGCGCATGATTGTGCGCGTGCTAGCAATGCAATCCGCTTTTTGGGATTTGATACACATGGCCTCATAAAGACTAGGTTAATAAGCATTGGCATAGCCAATAGGTCTCGCCTTTAGGACATATAGGTATTTAGCCATTCAGCACATTATCTTAGGTTCTAAAGCATCTACTGTTACATCCTGTGAAAAGCCACATGCATTGTACTATGCCTAGAAAGTTTGTATCCATGTGCCTGAGAGCTGTATATTAAAGTACCCACTCAGGTGTCAGATAAACTGTTGTGTGGCGTTTGTTTACTGCAAAAAACCCTGCGCGACTGGGTGTTCTTTAGGAACGAATGTCCTGAAGTAGATGATTCTTGATGCAGAGGAAACTGGGTGGAGTTGGGGCATCTGGAAGTGCCAAGGCTGTTCTTGGTAGGATGAGTCTGTTTGTATTTCATTTGCTCTGCAGAGCAAACCTGGTAATACGTTCCACGGTGCTCAATACAAATACAGATGGATAGATTTTTTAAACATAAATTACTGGGAAACAGACACATCATTTCTTAACACAAAACTGCACTTGTCAATTGCTAGCGTGATCGGAGCATCTGATTATCTTCAAGAATCCAGCACTTGAAATGACATGTCCTCTGTGCAAGTCCCCCCTCCGAAAGACAGAGTGCAAGACACAGACACACCATACTGTTGAAGGGAGTGGTACCGGTAATAACAACTGCACAGTTAGAATTTACAATAATCATGTAGAGCTGCCGAAGAATCCTTAGATCAGTAACCTTTGAAAATGTTAAATATGACATACTCAATTGCACTGAAAACAAGCGGCCGCGAAAGTTAAAGTGATCGCGATCAAACATCAAAGCGGCCGTACAGCCGCGAAAGTGAAAGCAAACGAGTGCTTTCAGGCTGCCAACTGGTGCGCGCCCCGGCGCACATGCACTGTATTTGGAGGCCTGAAAGCACTCGTTTGCACTTCCAAATCCCCCATTTACAAAAGCTCTCGCGAGAGCAGCGCTAAAGCGCTGTCTCAGGCGAGACCTAAAAAGGAAGCTTTGAAAAACTAGAATCGGGGGACTTTGTTTTCCCCATTGATGTCTCGTGAAGCAATGGAAATTGTAAAGGGGGACTCGTTAAAATAAATATATTTTTGGCTTAAAAAAAACAGAAATCTGCTACCTGAATTGGTTCTTTGACATATGCGTTTCTGATGCATGGCTTCTGGGCGGGACTGCCATGAAACCCTGGTGGCCACACGCCGAAACCCTGGCCCCGGTCTTGTGTTCAGGAGTCGGTTCTCTAACGCCCTGGTGGAACCTGCGTGATCGGCGCCGCGTTGCGTGGTGTGCGGCTGCGGAGCTGCGCCCCCGGAGCTGGGACGGGGCCAGGGTGAAGGGGAGACCACCAGGGGAATGGAGGTAGAACAATTCATAGAGTGAGGGTGGGGGGGGGTGCAGGCAAATAACGTCACCTCAATAAAGGCACAGGGGGTATATGGGACCGTTTTGAAAACACAACAAATGCTGCCGGAAGATGAACCTTTAAAAGGTCCCTTTTATGTTCATTCTGCATCTGAGCTCCTTCAAACTTCATGGAGCGCTGCGACGGGTCCCACGACCCCTAGCTCTAGCGCCACTGGCCAGAGAATAGATCCATGGCGTTCTTTTGAGCTTGTAAATGTAGAGATTGGGGTTCTCTCTCTCTCTCTCTCCCTATCTCTCTCCTCCTTCCCCTCTCGCTCTCCCTCTCTCCTATCATTTCTCCTCTCTGTCTCTCTCTCCCTCCCCCTTCTCTCCTTTTCCCTATCTCTCTTTCTTCCTTCCCCTCTCGCTCTCCCTCTCTCCTCTCTGTCTCTCTCTCCCTCCCCCCTTCTCCCCCTCTCCTTTTCCCTATCTCTCTCTCTTCCTTCCCCTCTCGCTCTCCCTCTCTCCTCTCTGTCTCTCTCTCCCTCCCCCTTCTCCCCCTCTCCTTTTCCCTATCTCTCTCTCTTCCTTCCCCTCTCCCTCCCCCTTCTCTCCTTTTCCCTATCTCTCTTTCTTCCTTCCCCTCTCGCTCTCCCTCTCTCCTATCATTTCTCCTCTCTGTCTCTCTCTCCCTCCCCCTTCTCTCCTTTTCCCTATCTCTCTCCTCCTTCGCCTCTCGCTCTCCCTCTCCTCTCATTTCTCCTCTCTGTCTCTCTCCCCCTCTCCTTTTCCCTATCTCTCTCTCATCCTTCCCCTCTCGCTCTCCCTCTCCTCTGTCTCTCTCCCCCTCTCCTTTTCCCTATCTCTCTCCTCCTTCGCCTCTCGCTCTCCCTCTCCTCTCATTTCTCCTCTCTGTCTCTCTCCCCCTCACCTTTTCCCTAGCTCTCTCTCCTCCTTCCCCTCTCGCTCTCCCTCTCCCTCTCCTCTGTCTCTCTCCCCCTCTCCTTTTCCCTATCTCTCTCCCCTCCTTCCCCTCTCGCACTCCCTCTCCTCTCATTTCTCCTCTCTGTCTCTCTCCCCCTCTCCTTTTCCCTATCTCTCTCTCTTCCTCCCCTCTCGCACTCCCTCTCCTCTCTGTCTCTCTCCCCCTCTCCTTTTCCCTATCTCTCTCTCTTCCTTCCCCTCTCGCACTCCCTCTCCTCTCTGTCTCTCTCCCCCTCTCCTTTTCCCTATCTCTCTCTCTTCCTTCCCCTCTCGCACTCCCTCTCCTCTCTGTCTCTCTCCCCCTCTCCTTTTCCCTATCTCTCTCTCTTCCTTCCCCTCTCGCTCTCCCTCTCCTCTCTGTCTCTCTCCCCCTCTCCTTTTCCCTATCTCTCTCCCCTCCTTCCCCTCTCGCACTCCCTCTCCTCTCATTTCTCCTCTCTGTCTCTCTCCCCCTCTCCTTTTCCCTATCTCTCTCTCTTCCTTCCCCTCTCGCACTCCCTCTCCTCTCATTTCGCCACTCTCTGTCTCTCTGTCCCCCTAGTACTGGACCCGATGGTAGACCTAGGAGTGGCTGATCCATGGAGTTCTTCTGGGCTTGTCAGTGTGTGCAGGATGGCCACTGCTGTGCATCTCTCTCTCTCGCGCTCTCTCTCTCTCTCTCTCTCCCTCTCTCCTCCCCCCCTCCTACGAGTGTTAGGTCCATGGAGTTCTCTTGGGCTTTTCATGTGTGTGCAGGCTGAACCAAAGGCGCAACTAGAGCCACATTTCGGGAGTGGGGGGCTAAGAAGGGGTGAAACAACAGCGAGGCCTCATTAACATGCAAATGGTCTTTTAAAGACCTGTGAAGTGCTCGGGTGCGGCTGTGTGTGCCCGGGAAGCTGTCTCATCCCGGGCTGCCCCACACGATGGCGGGGGGGGGGGGGTGATTTACAGAAGCCCTTTAAGTCCAATGGGTGTTGCGCGCCTGGGCTGAACACTGCTGTCCTTCCCTCGCTCTCCTTTCATCTTTTTCTCTCTCTCACTCGCACTCTTCTCCTCTCTCTTCTGCTCTCCTCGCTCTCCTCTTCTCTCTGTCCCTCCCTCTCTCCCCTCGCTCTCTCTCCCCTCTCTCTCTCCCTCTCTCCTCCCCCCACTCCTAGGAGTGCCAGGTCCATGCAGTTCTTCTGGGCTCGTCATGTGTGTGCAGGCTGAACACTGCTGTGCATCTCTCTCTCTCGCTCTCTCTCCCTCTCCCTCCCTCTCCCTCTCCCTCCCCCCTCTCTATCCTCCTCTCTCTGGTGCTGAGCCTCATGCTAGTCCTGGGGAGTGGCAGTTCCACCGACGTCTTCTGGGCTTGTCAGTGTGTGCAGGCTGAACACTGCTGTGCATCTCTCTCTCTCGCTCTCTCTCCCTCTCTCTCCCTCTCCCTCCCTCTCCCTCTCCCTCCCCCCTCTCTATCCTCCTCTCTCTGGTGCTGAGCCTCATGCTAGTCCTGGGGAGTGGCAGTTCCACCGACGTCTTCTGGGCTTGTCAGTGTGTGCAGGCTGAACACTGCTGTGCATCTCTCTCTCTCGCTCTCTCTCCCTCTCTCTCCCTCTCCTTCCCTCTCCCTCTCCCTCCCCCCTCTCTATCCTCCTCTCTCTGGTGCTGAGCCTCATGCTAGTCCTGGGGAGTGGCAGTTCCACCGACGTCTTCTGGGCTTGTCAGTGTGTGCAGGCTGAACACTGCTGTGCATCCCTCGCTCTCTCTCCCTCTCTCCTCCCCCCACTCCTAGGAGTGCCAGGTCCATGGAGTTCTTCTTCGCTTGTCATGTGTGTGGAGGCTGAACACTGCTGTGTATGTGTGTGTATATATATATATATATATATATATATATATACGATATATGAATAATCACCGTCCCATTCTCCATAGTCAAAAAGGAGACGCACAGGTACAGACCACAGCGTGCTACCAAAGTCCAATTTTCTGTGCAACTTTATTCCGTGTAACCTGACATGACGCGTTTCGGTCGCGTTCCCACGACCTTGATCACATGACACGCTAAGATCAAGTATTCCTTTAAATTGTCTCACATAGTACCCTCCTCCCTAAACAGCCAATGACAATTCACAGTGAAGCTAAAAAACATACTACCATGGTCAGGAACAAACTAAATAATCACCAGGAAAAAGAAATATTTAAACCTAGAAAAACATTTGTAATGTATATAGTGTACAGATATTCTCCATTTGTTCAAAAACAATGTAGAAAGTTCCTGATCATAAAATCACTGAGTATAACTATGACTGACTACACAGGCTAATGGCGAATAAAACACAGTGCAAGTGCTTAAAAAAAAAGAAAATATATAATTCTGGGAGACGGGGAAGAACCCCTAATCTCCCGGCCGTTATTCAGTTAGGCCTGTAGGTACAAACTTTAAATGTGCAAACATTTAGAAAGGAAGCTGTAGCAAATAGATGAGTATTGATATATGGTAGTATACGTGGATGATGCCTAAAAATGTATTTTGAACAAAATCTGCTGCTGTTGAAGGAGGCCATGGTCAATGCAATATGGCTGGATACTCGGAAAATTCCGAAAGGGAGCTCTGCTATAGCTATTTCATTCGAAACACTCTCAATATAGTATCTGTTGCCTAAGCACTGATAGTACCACTTTCGGTAATTGATATTAAAGTGCAAGTGCAATTAAATATCATTATATACAAAGTATAAATAGATACAGATTAATAAGAACAATGCATAAAACAAATAGCATGTGCAAGACAGAGTCACTCCGTCCCATTAAAACCCCCCTATTGGGCAGAGATATACTAAAGGGCAAGTGCTTAGGCCATTGTCATTATTAGCAGCAGATGGATTCCTAGTGTATCTAGATCTATAATGCATGTGCAAAATAAGCATTAGAACCACAAACTAATAAATAAACACCATCAAGGGCAGAAAACGCAAAATTATCCTAAAATTTTTAGTAACATATGTCAGAAATCTGGAGAAAAAAAACACAAGGAGTTAGAAGCATAGAAAAGGTCAAGTGTGTGTATTAATGCAGCGGCCCAATACTCGAATGGCAATGAGATGTAAGATATTATTCCTTCAGATGTAAATCCTAATATAATGAGATCACCATGTTGCATCATCAAAACCGTCTAAAAAATCCAAAAACAAACCCCAGTTAAAAACCCAAAAGAAACCCCAAAAGGTTAAAATCAGGTAAAAAACACAGAGCATGAAATTGGTTAAAAAGACAGCAAAAATGATGCTCACAAAACAAATCCCCTAAGTCACAGAACCCGGATATGCACAAAAAGGTGGAATACAGCTTGTGTTTATAAAAAATTGTGCAAATCCTCTCCCGTGTTGAGCCCGTTGGGCATCTTGGTGTCAAGTAATAATATATAGTGGGATTCTAGTTGCCTCAATCTTTTCTCCCTATTGCCGCCTCTCGATAATTTAGGTACCGCATAAATAACAAAGTATCTCAAATCATTCAGGTTGTTCTGGTGAACTAGTTTGAAATGGCGTGCCACCGGGTAACTAGCGTCTGAGTTTACAATGGCAAGAAGATGTTGTAAAATGCGGGTGAATACCTGTAATTTTGTGCTACCAACATATTTTAACTTGCACGAACACTCAAGTATGTATACTGCATGATCCGTTTTGCAAGTAAAAAAAACAGATATTTTTGTAGAGTTGGATTCAAAAGCATTAGTAAACTCAGACGTGGTGGTTCCAAACTCGCAGGCCCTACATGTGCTGCACTTAAAAAACCCTGTGCGTTTACACAGCCATGTACCTGTCTTAGTTATCTCTGGGCTCGTTCTTACCAGGCCATCCCTCATAGAGGGTGCTCTCCTAAAAGTAATCTGAGGCAGACTAAGGACCAATTGTGACATGGTAAGATCAGTTTGGACAATAGGCCAGTTTTTATAGATGACGTTTCTTATTTCTTTGTCCTGACTGCAAAACGGGGTGATTAGCCGAACAGAAGCTGGTTCAGAAGAAGTAATGGTATTTTTGCGCATGGTCTTATTGGACACTGTACCCAGATAATCGATACGCTCCATGCTGTTCGCTTTGGATAAAGCAAGCTTCAAATCCTTGCTCTTATATCCACGAGCTAGGAATCTGTCAAAGGATTTATTCTGACAGCTCACCAGATCATTGTTGGAGCTACAAATACGTCTTATACGTAAGAATTCCCCATAGGGGATACTTTTCTAAAGGGGACGAGGATGAGAACTTTGGGCATGCAGTATTGCATTGCCCGCTGTCACTTTCCTATGGAGCTTGGTTTGTAGCATGCTATTTTCAATGTATAGTTCTACATCCAAAAATTGGACTGTTTCTGAGCTGATCTGAGCAGTGAATTCTAGATTGAGACTGTTGATATTGACACATTCTACAAAATTGTTGGCTGTTTCAAGTGGCCCCTTCCAGATAATACAAATATCATCAATGAATCGCCACCATCGGAGACGACATGGGTTTCATACAGTTCGCCGTGGGTCTGCCTGAGGACATGCTCCTCCCACCAGCCGACGTGTAAACACGCGTAGCTGGGGGAGAAGCAAGCCCCCATGGCCACGCCCCGCAGCTGCTGGAAAACCTCATTGTTGAACATCAAATAATTGTTTTTTAAACATAGTTCAATCATGTGCAAGAACATATTATTGTGCTGGTAAAAAACAATACTTCTTTTCTCCAAATAG
The DNA here is from genome assembly GCF_964204655.1 of Triturus cristatus. Taxonomy (NCBI): domain Eukaryota; kingdom Metazoa; phylum Chordata; class Amphibia; order Caudata; family Salamandridae; genus Triturus; species Triturus cristatus. Next base: position 1,183,475,073 of record NC_140594.1, on the reverse strand, counting down.
AATTTAACTGCATTTAGCCCGTCAGTATGTCGTATAATAGTATACAAGGAAACATATATGTATATATATATATTTTTTTATATATCTCTATCCCCCTCTCCCTCTCTATCCTCCTCCCTCTCTGGTGCCTCATGATAGTCCTACGAGTGTCACGTCCATGGAGTTTTCCTGGGCTTGTCATGTGAGTGCAGGCTGGCCACTGCTGTGCATCTCTCTCTCTCTCCTCTCCCCTCTCTCCTTTCTCCCCTCTCCCCTCTCCACTCTCTCTCCCTTTCCCTCTCCCCCCCCTCTCTCCCTCTCCGCCCCCCTCTCTCTGGTGCTGAGCCTCACAATAGTTCTGGGGAGAGGCAGTTCCATGGAGTTCTTCTGGGCTTGTCAGTGTGTGCAGGCTGAACACTGTCCTCTCTCTCTCCCTCTCCCGCTCTCTCTCTCTCTCGCCCTCTCCCTCTCTCCTCCCTCCCCTCCTAGGAGTGTCAGGTCCATGGAGTTCTCCTGGGCTCGTCATGTGAGTGCAGGCTGAACACTGCTGTGCATATATATATATATATATATATATATATATAGTCATCAATGGCCCGAAAGCTTCAGGAGGGAACACGCAGGTCACCCACCATGCGGTTTATCTCTTCACCCCTCGTGCAGATATGCTGGATAGTTTGACTTTTTAGCCGACGCGTTTCAAGGTGAATCCTCTTCTTCTAGGGCTGTGAGGAGGAGAACCGTCCCTCAAAAATAATGGGAGGCGATGCCAGACCTTACTAAAGGATTTTATAAGTTCTTAATATACAGAATTGCATTTACACCTACTAAGGGAAGACTGAACTCGCTTTAAAAACTATGTGTCCCATAATGCCTTACTGAAAAGGAAGTACAGCCCACTAGAGGGCGACGAAACAAATAAAAGAGTAAAGCGAGACGTAATGCTTTTGTGTTTGAACAGCCCTAGAAGAAGAGGATTCACCTTGAAACGCGTCGGCTAAAAAGTCAAACTATCCAGCATATCTGCACGAGTGGTGAAGAGATAAACCGCATGGTGGGTGACCTGCGTGTTCCCTCCTGAAGCTTTCGGGCCATTGATGACTATATATATATATATATATATATATCTCTCTCTCTTTCGCCCTCGCCCTCTCTCCTCCCTCCCCTCCTAGGAGTGTCAGGTCCATGGAGTTCTCCTGGGCTCGTCATGTGAGTGCAGGCTGAAAACTGCTGTGCATATATAAATATATATATCTCTCTCTCTCTCTCTCTCTCTCTCTCCCTCACCCTCTCCCTCTCTCCTCCCTCGAGTGTCAGGTCCATGGAGTTCTCCTGGGCACGTCATGTGAGTGCAGGCTGAACACTGCTGTGAATCCCTCGCTCTCTCCTCTGATGCTGGGCTGGGCCTGGTGACTGCTGTTCCACTGAGTTCTTCTGGGATTGTCATTGTGTGTGCAGGCTGAACACTGCTGTGCATCTCTCTCGCTCTCCTCTCCCCTCTCTCCTCTCTCTCGCTCTCCCTCACCCTCTCCCCCCTCTCTCTATCCTCCTCTCTCTGGTGCTGGGCCTCATGATAGTCCTGGGGAGAGGCAGGTCCATGGTGTTCTCCTGGGCTTGTCCTTGTGTGTGCAGCCTGACCACTGCTGGGCATCCCTCGCTCTCTCCCCTTTGATGCTGGCGGCCTGGTGCTGGGCTGGGCCTGGTGACTGCTGTTCCACTGGGTTCTTCTGGGATTGTCGTTGTGGGTGCAGCCTGACCACTGCTGAGACCCGTTAGCAAGGGAGTGGTTAGGAAAATAAAATACACCTCTTTGAACTATGTGGGTGCCACTGGGAAGCAAACAAAGCGTGTGATCCTGACCCTCTTAAGGAAGGTCCCCAAGAATTGTACCCTGAAAGAAAGTTTTCTTTTTACTTCCTTTACTTCTCTTTCCATTTTTTCTTACCTTTTATTCAGTTTTTGTTTTGTTCCTTTACACCTTCTATCCCTTCCATTCTCTTTTTTCCTGCGAGATCTTTCGTTCTTCTCATTCTTCTTTCCTCTATTCTTTTGTACTGCTACTCAATTTGAGTCCCACATTTTTGGTGTGTTATTCCCCTTTCTTCTTTCTCCCTCTAACCAAGTTTGGTTCTTACACCACCCACTACCCCCTACCCCCACCCCCAACTGTGTCCTTCTTTTATCTATGAGCTTCTGCTGCTGTTTTGCAGCCGAGCAGTAAGAAAGTCTCTGGTGCTGCTTCACGCTCCCACGGTCATCCCATGCTTATTCTTCTCTTCAGGCTGAGGTCTTGGGCTCTGCTGAGCCCGTTGATTGGCTGTTCCAATTGTGACTTTAGGGTAGTGTGGCCTGTGCCATTGCACAGGGCACCAAGGTAGAGGGGCGCCATTTGAAAGACAGGCAGGGGAGGGATAAAAGCAGCCTGCGGAGATCTGTGTGTACCTACTTACATTGTTCAGGTGATAACACTCTGGTGGTTGATTGATGCACTGTATGGATAAATAGTTTTTAAAGTAGCATAGAGGGTTAATGTTCCTGCTACAAATTACAACGTGTAGCATTCATATCACAGATGTGTAGTTTTGTAGCTAGCTGAGAGGGTTACTGCTTTTGTCACAGAGATCATTCTGTTACTTGCACTTCCTAAGTTACCATCCTTCTAAAATAGCAGAGTGATCCATGAATTGCCCTCAAAGTGCTGCAGGCAAACTGCAAGGCATAGGTGTAGAAGCCTTTTGGTATTTTTTCCCAATCTTTCATTATTCTAAGGTTGCCGAAAAGTATTCTTTGGGTAGTAATACATTTTTAGCAGTCTAGACAACCAGCACCACTGTGTTACCTTTTAGATCACGACTTTGTGTGTCAGATATGCACAGGATCTGCATCACAAAAGTGGCACAGACCTTGTGTAAAGTGTTGTTTTGGGATTTACTTCCAATGTAAATCCCGACTTGTGTTGGAAAGTAGCTCTAAAGTAGCGTGAAGTACCTCTATGCCCGACCTTGTGCTACTTTGTGTCTAGGGGACATACCTTGGGTGGACATCAATGGTTCTGTGCATCCAGATCGGAATTTGATGATAATACCTACCTATTACCATTGGTAGAAAGGATTTACATAAAAAATGATACCTCCTCGAAGCAGGCGTAACTATTCAGCACACATACAAAGTGGCGAAGTGTTAAACCTCCTAAAAGCATAGAATCTTGTACTCGAAGGCTACCCTTCCAGCACAAAACCTATGCTTGACCTCAAGTACACACCATCACACTATGGAGCAAGGATTTGTGCCTTGGTAAAAGACAGCTTAAGATAAGCCAGCGCTAGGGGAATGCGCAACAGCGCTATGTCTTCGTAGAGATGCGCTGCTGTGCGCTTTCCTGTTCGCACAGCAACTTTGGTTACCGCGCTGCGGTGTATGGGAACCATGCATATCCGATCCTTCATTTCTGCAGATGAAGGGCTTTTAACATATATTGCCTGCCAGGGCCCGTATTAGTGAAGGGCTCTCTGTCTTTGTGCCACAGCGCACCTTCACACAGTAACGCCGGGCGCAATCAGGGACAGCGCACCTTCACACAGTAACGCCGGGCGCAATCAGGGCCAGCGCACCTTCACACAGTAACGCCGGGCGCAATCAGGGACAGCGCACCTTCACACAGTAACGCCGGGCGCAATCAGGGACAGCGCACCTTCACACAGTAACGCCGGGCGCAATCAGGGACAGCGCACCTTCACACAGTAACGCCGGGCGCAATCAGGGACAGCGCACCTTCAAACAGTAACGCCGGGCGCATTCAGGTACAGCGCACCTCCAAACAGTAACGCCGGGCGCAATAAGGGACAGCGCACCTCCAAACAGTAACGCCGGGCGCAATCAGGTACAGCGCACCTCCAAACAGTAACGCCGGGCGCAATAAGGGACAGCGCACCTTCAAACAGTAACGCCGGGCGCAATCAGGTACAGCGCACCTTATTATAATGAATGCACTGCTTCCAGGGCAGGTGCTCACTCACCGCGCAGTGAAATACGGAGCGGGGGCTTCAAAGCTGCTCCATATTGCACAGCGCAGGCGGCAGCCTGCCTGTACTTTGAACAGGGGCTAGAGCTCCCCTTGCAGGCAGGTGCAGAGAGTAACTGCACCCGCCTGCAGGGGGGCATGTGGTGGTCCATGGGACCCTCATGAGGCGCACTGACAGCGCAAGTTTGTCTCTGCGCCCGGATCCATAATACGGCGCAGGCGCAAAGTCATTTCCTCATTTGCAAGGGCCACGCCCCCATGCAAATGAGGGAACGCCGTCTCATGGTAGCGCCGGCGCAACATGTGCACCAGTACTATCATACTGAAGGGGCTGCATGATATATATGACAGAAACTGAAGAGGGCGAGGGATGGGGCTTTTGTCCCCATTAAATTAGTTTCTTGAAGAAGCAGGACATCCGCCCCATACCTCTTTGCCTGATGTAGAACAGCACCCTGTTTTACCTTATTTAGTAGCCCCGGACATTCCAAGATACCACTGTTAGGTCTCCAGGTGGGTTTTCGTCACCAGGTGTCATAAGAGTTACACGCTGAATGGAGCTAAACTATCTGCATGAAAGACAATATGAAAAATATCCCGCCGTCTGCATGTATAAAAACAGATAAGCTTTATAAACCAACACATCCAACAAAGCATCACCCCCCACCCACCCCCTGCCCGACACTACCAAAAACAAGGAGCATCTGTCACGGTGCAAAGAGCTGTGGACCCCCAACGGGGGGCCCCCAGATATCACACCAATGAATCCCACCCCACCCCAGAACTCCGAGAAGACAAGGAGTGCAAGGCGAACACAACCCAGCAGCCCGTTGTCGAATACCCATGCCTACCCAGCGATTAACATCACTTATATACAGTCAACCCTACATAATGTCTTACAGTTCACCATTCGACATGTTGGGCAATCTGGAATAATCACGGTGGACGCTCAGGACTCGGAGATATTCTGTCAGACCCCGGCCCCCACCGCTTCTGGGACTTGTTGCGGCGCGGCCGCTGAGTACGAGAGGAGTCCGAGTCTATGGCAGATGGAGAGTGCGCTCGGAGCTGGGGATGTTCATCCGACCACGCGAAGACTGCCTCGGGGGTGTCAAAGAAGTAGGACTTGGAATTGTAGATTACACGCATCCGAGCCGGATATAGCAGCATGTATTGAACGTTCAACTCCCTGAGTCTGCGCTTCGCGGCCATGAAGGATTGGCGTTGTCGCTGCACTAGGCGCGTGTAGTCCGGGAATACCAAGATTGAGCGAGAGTCATGTAGAAAGCTAACTTTGTGTGTCCTGGCGAACCGCAGGATAGCATCTCGTCAGCGTAGTTCATAATCTTTTGCAATGACAGGCCTCGAGGCCTCGCCCAGGGGGGGGGTCTCTGCGTCAGGGCCCTGTGCGCCCTCTCGACCAACAAAGGCAGAGGATAGGAGGTCGCCAGGAAGGATGTCCTTAAGCCACTGTGTGATAAAGTTTGTCATGGAAGAGCCATCGGCCAGGCCCACGAAGCGCAGCTTGTTCCAACTAGCGCGGCCCTCCGCATCCTCCACCCTAGAAGCCAGTTCCAGCGTGACCACCGTTAATTTGTTCACTTTCTTCTGAAGGGAGGTTACCGAGTCTTCTACCGTAGAGACTCTAGTTTCGGCCTCGGTGATCCGGTCCACTGCCTTACGGAGGTTCTGGCACAGGAATGAAGCTTCGGATCCCACTGCGCCGATCTTGGCATCCAGCATGTCTCTGCCATTGTTGATTGCCGCAAGGAGGGCCACGTTATCAGGGGCCGAGCTACTCCCATCACCGCCAACAGCGCCTCCGGCAGCCGTAGTGTATTGTTCTATAGTGCCCTGCTTGGGGCCAGCCCCACCTGGTCCGCCCTTGCCCATCAGACTGGCTGGCCCTGGCTGCGAAGCAATGAAGAGGATGCAAGGAGCCCACACCCTCGGGGCAGATGAAACCAGGACGGCAGACGTCAAGAGGGTACAGTCTGAGGTATAGCACCAGGCACACTTAAGGGATCAGGCCGGAGAACAGGATCTGGTGGCGGGAAGGCCGTCCGATGTACTAGTTCTAGCCCCTTGGGCCCAAGGAGAGCCCAGATGAGATGGGCACCGGAAGGGGCCGTGAGCCGCAGCAACCAGCAAGCCCACTGCCCATCCGCACGATGAACACCATCCACTCTGGATCTCCAACCGACCCCTGCCCTCACCACGTCTTCAACAAGGCCGACACTGTCATCGCACCCCACCTGCGGGACATCATCAACACCTCCTTCGACACCGCAACCTTCCCTGAGAACTGGAAGCACGCCGAACTCAGCGCTCTGCTGAAGAAACCAACAGCGGACTCCACCAAACTCAAAAACTACCGCCCCATCTCGCTCCTCCCGTTTCTGGCCAAAGTCATCGAGAAGACCGTCAACAAGCAGCTGGCCGCCGTCCTCGAGACGAACGGATCCTTCGACCTCTCGCAGTCTGGCTTCCGGGCCAACCACAGCACCGAGACCGCCCTCATCACGGCCACCGATGACATCCGAGCCCTGCTCGACAACGGAGAAACAGCGGCCCTCATCCTCCTGGACCTCTCCGCGGCATTCGACACTGTCTGCCACCGCACCCTAGTGCAGCGCCTCAGCAACGTCGGAATCCAGGAGAAGGCACTGGATTGGATCATCTCCTTCCTCGCCGGGAGGACACAGAGAGTCCGCCTACCCCCGTTCAGATCAGAAGCCACCGAAGTCATCTGCGGCGTTCCTCAGGGCTCCTCGCTCAGCCCCACCCTCTTCAATGTCTACATGAGCCCCCTCGCGGCCATCGCACGCCAACACAACCTCAACATCATCTCCTACGCCGACGACACTCAGCTGATCCTCTCCCTCACCAAGGACCCCGCCACCGCCAGAGCCAACCTACACGAAGGGATGACAGACGTAGCCGAGTGGATGATGACCAGCCGCTTGAAACTGAACTCAGACAAGACGGAAGTTCTCATCCTGGGCTCCTCACCCTCCGCCTGGGACGACTCCTGGTGGCCCCCCCGCCCTGGGCAGCGCACCCAAACCAACAGACCACGCATGCAACCTGGGCTTCATCCTGGACTCCTCCCTCTCCATGACCAGACAGGTCAACGCCGTCTCCTCGTCTTGCTTCAATATCCTGCGCATGCTACGTAAGATCTTCCGGTGGATCCCCACCGAGACCAGGAAGACGGTCACCCAGGCCATCGTCACCAGCCGACTTGACTACGGCAACGCCCTCTACACCGGAACCACCGCCAAGCTCCAGAAGAGACTCCAGCGGATCCAGAACGCCTCAGCAAGACTCATCCTCGACATCCCCCGACACAGCCATATCTCCGGACACGAGAGACCTGCACTGGCTCCCGGTCAACAAGAGAATCACCTTCCGTCTCCTCACCCACACTCACAAAGCCCTACACAACCAAGGCCCAAGATACCTCAACAGCCGCCTCAACTTCTACACTCCCATCCGCCAGCTTCGGTGGACCAGCCACGCCCTCGCCACCGTCCCCCGCATCCGAAGAGCCACAACAGGAGGAAGGTCCTTCTCCTACCTGGCCGCCAAGACTTGGAATTCCCTCCCGACCCACCTCCGCCTGACCCAGGACCACCTCGCCTTCAGGAAGCAGCTCAAGACCTGGCTGTTCGAACAGTAGCGGACCCCCCATCCCCAGCGCCTTGAGACCCTCCGGGTGAGTAGTGCGCTATATAAATGTTCTGATTGATTGATTGATTGCAGTGCCAATGGGCCTCTCCCTCTAGGCAGAGCGCAGGGTGCACACGATGTCGCTGGCCAAAGTGAGCCAGCCCGTAGCAGTCAGAGCAACCTCAGGGCCACCCGTGTAGCAATCCAGGGTGGAGGGCAGTCCCAAGGGTGATGGCGCCGCAGTCAGCCAGTCCCGACCAGGCCGGGCCGATCCAGCGCCGGCCGTGGGGGGCCCAAGGAGACTATGGGGTCACTCACTGTCCAGGTCACGACCTGACCCTAGCGACTAACCGGCATCTTGCCCAGATATTCTTGCCAGGGTCTGTCGACATCATCAGCAACTTGCAACACCACAGTCGCCGGCTCTGGGGGCAGCAACATCTCAGTGTCTCCTACCGCAGGAAGTCGGGCGGCACACCACGACCAAGCACCGGCGCCCCCCCCCAGCGCAGACACAGAGGAATGGCTCTTGCCGGGCGGAGGGGGAGGGGCCTGACTGCTGCTGTGAGTCACCACCTTAATATTCCACCCTCTTCTCTGCAGGTGGTGCTGGACTGGGCTGCTCCAATGATTTCTTCTGGGCTTGCCATTGTGTGTGCAGGCTGCTTCCTGCTGCGAGTCCCTACCTTTATACTACTCTCTGCAGCTAAAGGCCTGGTGATGGACTGCTCTATGGATTTCTTCTGGTCTTCTTGTAGTGTGTGCTTGCTGACTGCTGCTGTGAGTCACCGCCTCCATATTTCACTCTTATCTGCAGGTGATGTTGGGCTGGGCCTGGTGATTGGCTATTCATCCTTCTCTGGCTGCCACTGTCTTTTCCCCCTTTTTAATTCTCACTTAAAGAGCTCACTAGAAAGTAAACCGAGGCAGAGACACATGCATGAATTAATTTGCTCAGGAGGAGATACTTTGACCACTTCTTCCCAATAATACTACCTTCTCCCTTACAGAGTCAACTCACAGCCTTCAGCTGGGGCCCTTAAGAACTTCATAAAACAAAAGCTATAAAGTCCACCTGTTATTATTGTGTAAGTGTCAGTTGCCTGCCTCGTGATATTTCAGTTCTGTAAACCACTGTAATGCCAGAGAGGTAGGTTAACACATTTCTGCAAAGAAGTTTCCATAGTTATAGACATAACGTTTCCCTATATAATATTTGGCACCACATTTTGCTGTTTTGCTATGATCTCATATACATCAGTAGGAATGTTCACACAACAGCAGCACCTTTTAGACCTGGCTACAGACAGCTTTAAGTGTCAGTAGACCTTTGTGTTACCAATTCTTTAAAATATACAGAACTTTGGCTGTTCTCAGAGGAGTATTTGTCTCTCACCTCATGATATTGTCTGTTTGGTGTATCACTCCACCACCGATGAAGCGCTGGCATTGCAATTCACAGGGGACTATTTAAATCTGAAAAGTACGCTCAACATCACACTTTGTTACATTCAGTTCTTCATCTCAAACAAGCAGTAGTAATACTACTAACATCACTACCACCACAAATACCACGCCACTATCAAAACTACTTCAACACCCCCACCACCACTACTACTACTACTACCACCAATACCAACACCAGCGCCACCAATAACACCAGCGCCACCAATAACACCAACTTCAGCACCACCAATAACACCATCACAGCACCATCAACATCACACCACTACCACTGTCAAGTCACTGTCATTATCAAAACCACTTCAACAACAACACCACTACTACTACTACTACTACTGCTATTACTACTACTATCACCAACTCCAATGCTACCAAAAACAATAACACCAGCACCACCAATAACACCAACACCACCAATAACACCATCACCAGCACCAACAATACCACACTATCAATACCACCACTACCATGCCACTTTTCTGCCTTACAAGCACCAATGCTACTTCACCACTAACACCATGTCGGAGGGACGGTCGGAAACAGAAGCGAGGAGGCCGTATAGGGTGAATAATGCGGTGTTTATTGGGGTTGCGAAAGTAAGAAAAATGGGTGAAACTGAGAAGGTCCTAAATGAACAAAGTAAGTCAATAATGTCTGTTCCGGCACAGGGAGCTTCAAGTACTTCTTCTTTGGGAGATCCTTGTCCGAATTAGAGGTCCAGGTGTCAGGGACGACGGTGGAACGTAGATGGGGTCCCGGAATATACTCGAGAAAACAAATGAGAAAAGGAGCGGTCAGTATATCATTCGCTAAAGTTTTCTACCGTCACCACACCATGTGTAGGAAGCGACGAGAAAATATAGGAGTCAAAATGGAATCTTTATAGAAATCAAAAACACGGTCATCTAACCGTGGAACTGCCCCTTTGTTATTTAAAGGTCTTGGCAGTGTGACAATTGGTGCCTGTTTTGTTCTTTAATGGGGTGAGGGTCGTGGTCAAGAGAGGGGTGATGCCAAAAGGGCGGAGGCAGGAATTAATATAGGAGCAACCACCACCAAGACGTTTCTCTAGTTTTTTTTACCCTCCCTGTATGCCTGCTTCCCCCCCTTTGTCCCGTCACGTACCGCTAAAAGGCACAACTCTCCAGAGTTGTGGCGGCTCGTGCTTCCTCTGGGATCCACCAGTCTTCCGTCCACGTTTCAGGAGCCTCGTCGTCTTCCTCGTCAGTGGTTCCGTCTCTGGTGGTTCCAGCAGCCTCACATAGTGTCTCGGCATCTCTCCCACAGTTCACGTCTCCTCCTTCTGGATCCCTCTTGCAGCCCGACACCCCGTCGATGTTCTCTGTTCCGCTTTTCTGCTGCCTGTGACCTTAGTGCCACGTTGTTGATTGGTCGAGCGGAACATCCGGACCGCCTCCTCCAAAGGTTTCCTCTTCCAGGTTAATAGACGCGTCCTGGGGAAGGGAGAAGTCTTTGTTTATTTCCGGCAGAGACGCTTCATCGTCTTCCAGTCGGTAAGGCGTCCATGTTGCCTCGGTTGTGGTTTGGGGGTTATTCAGGCTTTCCACCACGGGGACTTCCTCACACACCACCATATCCAGTACCACTACCACCACCAATACTACAAATAACACCGGTAGCACTTATACCGCCACCACCATTACTGCCAAACCAACACTGCCAATCCAACGCCACCCACATCCAACGCCACCACATGCAGCACCACTACCAATCCTACCAATAACACAATCACCAGCGCCACCAATACCACTATCACTGCCAAACCACCACCCCTTCATCAGCATCGATAGGTTTCAGACTATTCCTGTAGTATACAACAGAACCACCAGCACCGGGACGCCTCCTCATAGGCAGCTGCATGCTTTAAACAATATATTGTATTGTATCCAGCATCACTACCACCACGCATACCACCATCAGCACCACCAATAGTACCAATAACACCACCAGCAGCACCACCATCAATACCACACTACAATCAATATCACCACCAATATCACAACACTACCACTGCCAAACAAGCACCAATACTACCTCACCATCAACACCACCACATCCAGCACCACTACCAATAACAAAACCATCACCTGCACCACCAACGCCACCACCACATATCAACACCAATACACCACAATTATCACACTACCACAGAATTGCACACCACGACCAATACTACAACCAGATCAACAATATCTACCACCAATGTTACACCATCATCAATACAACAAGGTCCACCACCAATAACAAAAGAGATACAACCACTACCCATAGCAATACCACCAGTACCTCTATCACCTATACCATCAGCGGCAGTACCACTCCCACCCACACTACAGCCAATAGCACCAACTCCACCAATTCCAATAATGCCAATACTACCAAGGGCGCTATCAATAACACCACCACTACCGATCCTTTTCAAAGCCGATAGGTATGGCTTTAACGTGCCATCACACAGAATCACATTTCTGGATGCCTCAGTTTGCATGTATTATTAAATGAAACCAAGAACTATTGGCTTTCCAATGCTTGTTTTGAATTGATTTTTTCCTTATTAAGTGACTTTTTAATTCACACTTTAAGTTTCCCAGATCCTACATGACTAACTCATTCAATCTAGTTTTTTTTCTTGCCATTCTTGGATTTGTCCCCTTGGAAAATAAGGACTAGCATTACCAAAACCGAACTCCATGACCTACTCAAGCATGGAACCGGGAAATTTGAGAGATCAGATGCTTAGAACAGGTCTTAAGGTTTCCTATTGGTTAACAATCGGGCAAAGTGCTTCACCTGGTAAGAGTTATTCCCAATCTACACCTTGAGCACTTCGGCCTTCGCAGCAGATACATTCTTGGCATGAAGAGTCCTTCCCTTTATTCTGAGGGATGGAATTCTGAACGTGTTGCTGGAGTCATTCAGATATCGTTCTATTATTGCAATGGGCCAACATGGCGCCCGATGGCCACTTCACACTTAGCAGCATAGCTGTTGTCTCTGAAGAAACAAACTGACCCTTCCTTGGGTCACTTCTGCTCCTCAGCATCTCGGACAGTCCAGGCCACAATTAAGGCAGTCAAAGGTGGCCGTCCCTTTGCTAGCCGGTGATGTCCCACAAGCCGCAAATATGAAATATTGATGGGCCCCAAGGCCCCATAGAAGATGGCACATAAGGCACCCAGAAATCAAAACAGCAAGCGTGACCAGCCCGATGAAGAAGAAAATTAAAGTATTTCCTTTCCAAATTAACTTATAGCAAAAAAGCTTCAATAATTGAGCAGCAGGACCATGTTCGTGAAACTAAACATGTTGCCTTGCCTGCAAACCTTTCAATGTCTCCATCCATCTCATCAGGAGTAATGAACCAGTGAATTATTTTCAACAAAAACTTTGAAACCATTTTACACGAAAGTGAGTTGACCAGAAGTCTTAACCAGTTACACTTCAACTTCACCCATACTTTTCTCCCCATGAAACTAATTTCAGATCCAGAGGCTTCCCAACAAAGCAGCCAGAATGTGCCTTTACCTCTGAAAGCGGAAACACGTCAAACACGCTCTTAAAGCACCCCACTGGCCCCTGGAGGTGCAGTAATTCAATCCAAGCTCTGGGGCACAGTCCACAAAAGCAGGCACAGGTTAGGATCCGGCAGACCCCAGAAACTGACACTTCAGTATATGCCCAAGAGAGACCTCCATTCGATGTCTGCCCATCAGCTCAACCAGCGCTTCTTCAAGACCTCAGGATGAGCAGGGACCAAACACCGTGACCTCAACTGACAAGATGAACCCGAGCTCAGGACAATCTTGAAAAGAGTACTTTTCACACTTGTCCTTATTTCAAATCGACTAGGAACAGGGACTGTGCAGAAGAATAATAGACATGGTTATTCACACATTTCTTCTGATTACAAACCAGCTGCACTTCCTATTGGCCAGGGCTCTGAATTTGCTAAAAGTCAACATGGATCAGTGTACAAACGTCCTTAAAGTTAGTAAGTTTGGGAGCTGGATGGGTCGAGCTTCTAGCTTCCCAGAAAAGTCTAAATAATAAGCTCCCCCGGGCAGTGCTTGGGACCCCTCAACAAGCTTTGCGGCGCTAACAAGGGCCTTCGAGGAGCTGCTTTTATGCGGTAACATCTCCTTCCAGTTGATACCAGGCTGGTCAAAGTTATCTTCTGGCCTTGATTGGCCCTCCTGAAGTGCCTGGATCTGCAAACCATCTTCTAGCGTGGTGAGACCAGAGAACGCGAACCAGGAACAATCTTTGTGAAACCAGGGAGCAGCGTCTGTCCTCGTCCATCTGAGCCTGGTGAGAACTGGCCAGGTGACCAGCTCACCGCCCGCAAGTGCAGTTTAGATGCTCCTGTGAAAAAGCCACTTGGTGGACAAACCCACTGCATTAAGGCGTCTGTTTTTAACCCTTCCAAATTCTGGACCTATGAGAGTGTGTCTGCACCTCACTCTCATTGCAAAGATGTGTCTAAGCCCCAGGGGGTGGTAAAGTCCAGCCCCAAACAAAGGTACCGGAGGGAGTCTAGTTGGTACAAGACCTTGACAATAATCAGACCAAAGTCAAATGACCCCAGTCCCCTTAACATGACTTGACCCCAGAAGGATCCCCAAAACTCTACCGCATAGGTATAAATGAACCCGTTTGGACCGAGGCAACGCCCTGCTCAGCGGTGGCCCCAGTACCACTCCAGCCCACCTGACGGGTACCCCACATGCAGTGGGGAATAGATCATTAAGGGCTCAAAAAATGTGACCCCATCACTCACACGGACAAACACTGCCTTCCACTTCCAGCCCAGATCATCCTCAAGACGAGCTGCATTATAAAGCCTCAAAACCAGGACACCAGCTTGCCTGGCAAACCAGCTAGCTATATTTAGGAGACAAAACCAGCCCAGGGTCCTGGATATCACCAGGTGAGTGGCACATCATCCCAAGAAGGAAACACAGAAGACAGGCTTTCTCTATTCATGTCTCCAGGATCCGGAGCAGCACCCCATCAACACCACCACCAACTCTCCTACAAATCTGAAAAAAGCTGAAGACACTTCAAAGAGCACCATCCCTGACCCTTGACCTCACACAATGATTGCATCTTCCCAGGGGCCATGCCTGCTCAGCCTCTACTGCTCTCAAGCGAGGTTTGTGCTCTACAAACACCACCACTTGCACTCACATCCAAACAGGTATGAGACTTGTTGGTGCCTCCCAGTGACCCCCCCCCACCCCAGCCAACCAGTTACTGACAACTCTGTGACCCCCCCAGGACAACCGTAGAGTACAGCCCGCACTAGTGCAGTACCTGTTCTATGTACGAAACCTTTCTATGAGAGAAGCTTGCACTAGTGCCGTCTGTGCTGCACCTGCTCTATAGAAGAGGGAGCCCACGCTGCTGGTTCCTGAACTGAAACTGTCCTCTGTATGAGAGAAGGTTGCACTAGTGCTGTCTGTGCTGCACCCGCAATTTGGACGAGGGAGCCCACCTTCTGCTTCCCGGACTGAAACTGTTCTGTGTAGGAGAGAAGCTTGCACTAGTGCGGTCTGTGTTGCACCGGCTCTTTGGACGAGGGAGCCCACCTTCTGCTTCCCGGACTGAAACTGTTCTGTGTACGAGGGAAGCTTGCACTAGTGCGGTCTGTACTGCACCCACTCTATGGACGAGGGAGCCCACCCTGCTGGTTCCTGGACTGAAACTGTTCTGTGTATGAGAGAAGCTTGCACTAGTGCCATCTGTGCTATACCTACTCTTTGGAGGAGGGAGCCCACCCTTCTACTTCCCGGACTGAAACTGTTCTATGTAGGAGAGAAGCTTGCACTAGTGCCGTCTGTGCTGTACATACTCTTTGGACTTGGGAGCCCACCCTTCTGCTTCCCGGACTGAAACTGTTCTGTGTATGAGGGAAGCTTGCACTAGTGCAGTCTGTGCTGTACCCGCTCTATGGGCGAGGAAGCCCATGCTGCTGGTTCCCGTACTGAAACTGTTCTGTGTAGGAGAGAAGCTTGCACTAGTGCCGTCTGTGCTGTACCCCCTCTTTGGACGAGGGAGCCCACCTTCTGCTTCCCGGACTGAAACTGTTCTGTGTAGGAGAGAAGCTTGCACTAGTGCTGTCTATGCTGTACCCCCTCTATGGGCGAGGGACCTCACCCTGCTGGTTCCTGTACTGAAACTGTCCTGTGTATGAGAGAAGGTTGCACTAGTGCTGTCTGTGCTGCACCTGCTCTATAGGCGAGGGAGCCCACGCTGCTGGTTCCCGTACTGAAACTGTTCTGTGTAGGAGAGAAGCTTGCACTAGTGCCGTCTGTGCTGTACCCGCTCTTTGGACGAGGGAGCCCACGCTGCTGGTTCCCGTACTGAAACTGTTCTGTGTATGAGGGAAGCTTGCACTAGTGCCGTCAGTGCTGCACCTGCTCTATAGGCGAGGGAGCCCACGCTGCTGGTTCCCGTACTGAAACTGTTCTGTGTAGGAGAGAAGCTTGCACTAGTGCCATCTGTGCTGTACCCGCTCTTTGGACGAGGGAGCCCACGCTGCTGGTTCCCGTACTGAAACTGTTCTGTGTATGAGGGAAGCTTGCACTAGTGCCATCAGTGCTGCACACACTCTTTGGACGAGGGAGCCCACGCTGCTGGTTCCTGTACTGAAACTGTTCTGTGTAGGAGAGAAGCTTGCACTAGTGCCATCTGTGCTGTACCCGCTCTTTGGACAAGGGAGCCCACCTTCTGCTTCCTGGACTGAAACTGTTCTGTGTATGAAAGAAGCTTGTACTAGTGCGGTCTGTGCTGCACCTGCTCTATGGACGAGGGACCCCACCCTGCTGGTTCCTGTACTGAAACTGTTCTGTGTATGAGAGAGGCTTGCACTAGTGCCTTTTGTGCTGTACCCGCTCTTTGGACGAGGGAGCCCACCTTCTGCTTCCCGGACTGAAACTGTTCTGTGTATGAGGGAAGCTTGCACTAGTGCTGTCTGTGCTGTACCCGCTCTATGGGCGATGGAGCCCACCCTGCTGGTTCCCGTACTGAAACTGTTCTGTGTAGGAGAGAAGCTTGCACTAGTGCCGTCTGTGCTGCACACACTCTTTGGACGAGGGAGCCCACGCTGCTGGTTCCTGTACTGAAACTGTTTTGTGTATGAGAGAGGCTTGCACTAGTGCCTTTTGTGCTGTACCCGCTCTTTGGACGAGGGAGCCCACTTTCTGCTTCCTGGACTGAAACTGTTCTGTGTATGAGGGAAGCTTGCACTAGTGCGGTCTGTGCTGTACCCGCTCTATGGGCGATGGAGCCCACCCTGCTGGTTTCTGTACTGAAACTGTTCTATGTATGAGAGAAGCTTGCACTAATTTCCCGCTGCTTACAGAGCACTTGTTCCACATAGAGAGAAATCCTTCCACGGATACAATCTCAGCTGTCCACCTTTTCAGTGAGTGAAACAAAGCTTTCACTGCTCCTGTCTGCACTGTATCTCCGAGAAGCTTGCAATGAATACCTTATCTGGTGATAACCCGCACTTTATGAATCCTGATGATTGACTGACTGCTGTTATCGTGCTGTACCTGTTCTGAATCATTACTCTGAGAAAAGCTTGCACGATTGTTATAGCGCGGGCTTCACCTTCTCTACACGAGAGGAGAATGTGCACTGCTGCTGTCCTGTTGAACCTCTTCTGTGAGGGACTAAAGTACGCTTTGCTGTAGAGGTGGGCACGCGTCTGAAACCCCGTGCCAGGCTCGAGCCTGAAGCCTGGCTCTGCCTCAGCTCAAGGTCCTGTTGGAACCTCAAGCCCATAACCAGCCGAGCTTTAATGTGGCTTCTGTCTGCCACCGTCCCTCCAACCAGGATGTGGCATTAGGGTCAGAGCTGCCAACTTTGGAACTGGGGAACCAGGTTCAAGTCTCAGCATGCCTCAACAGCCTGTGATGCTGGTTAAATCACTTAATCTCCCCATGCCTATGAGCAATGCATGTGAACTTGTGTAATGTTACTGGTGCACATGACCTATACTATACTATTCTGTAAGGGAGGGACGCTTGGACTATAGCTGCCCGGCTGTACTATTCTGTAAGGGAGGGACGCTTGCACCTCAGCTGCCCGGCTGTACTATTCTGTAAGGGAGGGACGCTTGCACTTCAGCTGCCTGGCTGTACTATTCTGTAAGGGAGGGTCGCTTGCACCTGAGCTGCGCGGCTATACTATTCTGTAAGGGAGGGACGCTTGGACTATAGCCTCCCAGCTGTACTATTCTGTAAGGGAGGGACGCTTGCACCTCAGCTGCCCGGCTGTACTATTCTGTAAGGGAGGGACGCTTGCACCTCAGCTGCCCGGCTGTACTATTCTGTAAGGGAGGGACGCTTGCTCTTCAGCTGCACTATTCTGTAAGGGAGGGGCGCTTACATTATAGCTGCACAGCTGTACTATTCTGTAAGGGAGGAACGCTTGCACCTCAGCTGCCCGGCTGTACTATTCTGTAAGGGAGGGACGCTTGCACCTCAGCTGCCCGGCTGTACTATTCTGTAAGGGAGTGACGCTTGCTCTTTAGCTGCTCGGCTGTACTATTCTGTAAGGGAGGGATGCTTGGGCGGGTCTGGGCTGGGCGTGCACTACTCTGGCTCCTCCCCCCCTGGCTAACGGCTCAAAAGGCTGACAGTGGGCTACCTGCAGTGATTGCAGATCTCCCGAGGCTTCGCCGGGAGCAACGGTGTTTCTTTTACTTCCCTGACGTCTTGTTTTAATTGACTTGTGCCTACCTGCGCATTTCGCTCAGCGCTCAGGAACCAGCGCCAGCAACTTCCTGGCTGCCCCTTCGCCTGCTTTCACGACCCAGACAGCCAGACCGCCTCCGCTGATCGCCCCCTCCTTGCCTCGCGTGGGGAGTGGGACGGGCGGCCAGTACACCTTGGGCGGGTCTGGGCTGGGCGTGCACTACTCTGGCTCCTCCCCCCCCGGCTAACGGCTCAAAAGGCTGACAGTGGGCTACCTGCAGTGATTGCAGATCTCCCGAGGCTTCGCCGGGAGCAACGGTGTTTCTTTTACTTCCCTGACGTCTTGTTTTAATTGACTTGTGCCTACCTGCGCATTTCGCTCAGCGCTCAGGAACCAGCGCCAGCAACTTCCTGGCTGCCCCTTCGCCTGCTTTCACGACCCAGACAGCCAGACCGCCTCCGCTGATCGCCCCCCTCCTTGCCTCGCGTGGGGAGTGGGACGGGCGGCCAGTACACCTTGGGCAGGTCTGGGCTGGGCGTGCACTACTCTGGCTCCTCCCCCCCTGGCTAACGGCTCAAAAGGCTGACAGTGGGCTACCTGCAGTGATTGCAGATCTCCCGAGGCTTCGCCGGGAGCAACGGTGTTTCTTTTACTTCCCTGACGTCTTGTTTTAATTGACTTGTGCCTACCTGCGCATTTCGCTCAGCGCTCAGGAACCAGCGCCAGCAACTTCCTGGCTGCCCCTTCGCCTGCTTTCACGACCCAGACAGCCAGACCGCCTCCGCTGATCGCCCCCTCCTTGCCTCGTGTGGGGAGTGGGACGGGCGGCCAGTACACCTTGGGCGGGTCTGGGCTGGGCGTGCACTACTCTGGCTCCTCCACCCCCTGCCACGCCCCACTCAAAATTCCCCCCACATGTGTCCCTATATAATCACTTCCCCTCACCGACGGCGCAGCGGGCGGGCGCAGCGGGCGCGACGAAGGCGCGCCGAAGTTGCGCCTAAGTTAAGCCCGTCTGCGCCCGTCCGCGGCCGACCGGGGCCAGGGGCACAATACCCTGCCCAAATCATTTCTTACACTCCTTCCCAGCTTCATAGGCTACAGGGTCCGTGGGTTCTATCTGCCTCCACACACTCTCGGATATCCCAGCTAGATTTATCCCCTCCTTCTCACTGTTCCTGCTCATTCACTTCTCCTATCCCGGTCCCCCCTTCCACAGAAGCCGTCAATACTGCCCCAGTTAAGACCCTTAAGGCGTATTATCTGAATACCAGATCGGCGGTGGCTCATTCACATGAACTATCAGTGTTGTTAGATCATCATGCACCAGATCTTCTCCTTTTAACCGAGACATGGTTCTGTGATGACTCCCTACCCACCTTGCTAGCTACATTGCCCGCCCCCTACTATGCACTTCGGGCCGATCGTTCATCCGGCAGAACGGGGGGTGGCGTCGCGGTCATTGCCCGTTCTGATCTTCCATTTCAACTGCTCTCTCTCCCCGATATTGCCACCACAGAGTATCTTGCTATTCGAACCACATCCACATCACCCCCTCTCACCTGTCTTCTCATTTATCGACCTCCCCAGTCGCCTCTACGATTTCTCCTTGATTTCCAGGAGGTGTTAGCCACCCTCTCTGTCAATAACTCTTCAGTGTTAATACTGGGTGATTTTAATTTCTGGCCCTCCGACCCAGCAGAGTGTTCATCTTCTAGAGAGTTTTCAGACACACTTTTATCTCTTAATTTTGTTTCTCACGTATCTTCCCCAACTCACGTCAAGGGGCATATCTTGGACCAGATTTGGTCCTTGAACTGCCCTGTCGACTCCCTTCTTATCTCTCCTTGCACTTGGTCTGATCATCACCTGATTTCTTTTGTTCTTCCTATCAGTTCTCCAGTTAGGGCCCCCCTTCCTAATAATGTCTGGGTCCGCTCGTGGAGTAGAGTTGACCCGGCGAACTTATCAGCTCTTTTAAGTGCTTCCTATCCCGTCTTACACAGGCTTTCCACCTCGGCTCAGGTTAATAGCATTGAACAATGGCTCTCCTCAGCCAGTGAGTCCATTGCCCCCTTGAAACGTCTGACTTCCAAGCGAGAGAAAGATGCCAACCTGTGGTTTACCGATGACTTGAAAACCATCAAATTATCGGTACGCCGTGCTGAGAGGGCCTGGAGGAGAAACTATTGTTCCATCTTAAGAGCTGATTTAACCTCCCTTTTAGCTCAATATAAGAATGCCATCTTGGCCGCTAAAACGGCCTATTTCTCCTCCAAGATCCTCACAGCCGAGAACCAATCTAGGGAAATTTTCTCGATTGTTCAGAACCTAGCCTTTTCAGATCGTACCTCTCTCAAGCCCTCTTCTTCCCTTGCCCTTTGTCACTCTCTGAACAGCTTTTTCATTGATAAAATTGCTGCCATTAAAGCTAAGATCCCTGCACCTTCCCCGTCTTTTGTTGATCCTCAGTGCCCTCCTTCCCAAGGACAATTAAACTCTCTCCCTCTTCTGACCAAGGAATCCTTCACATCCTTAATCCCCCTTGTAAAATCTGGCTCTCCCCTTGACACCTGTCCCGCTCAAATACTTCGTCACATTTACATTTCTTGCCCTGATCCTCCCCTTCACTTACTAAACAGTTCACTCTCTCAGGGGGTTGTTCCCAACCCCTTGAAATCAGCTATCATTTTACCCATTTTAAAAAAACCTGGCGCAGACCCCTCGATCCCAGCCAACTTTCGCCCCATTTCTCTCCTACCATTTTTGGCTAAGGTGCTCGAGCGCCATGTCACCAGGTCTCTGAGCACCTTTGTGGAAGAAAATGGGGTATTGGCTGCCCGCCAGGCTGGTTTTCGCCCCGCACACTCTACGGAGTCCGTAGTTCTTTCGGTCCTTGACAACCTCAGGGAGGGGAGGGACACCAATCAATTCCAGGCACTGGTCCTCCTCGATCTCTCTGCCGCCTTCGACACGGTGGATCATACCATCTTACTTTCCCGTGTCGCGGCGGCGGGGATCGGGGGTACGGCCCTGGTTTGGTTGTCCTCCTTCCTGAGGGACCGCACCCAGGCAGTTCGCCTGGGTGACTTCACTGCGGACTTTCGGAAAGTTCTGGGCGGGGTCCCCCAAGGCTCCTCCCTCTCACCTCTTCTGTTTAATCTTTACATTTCTCCCCTCATTTTTTCTTTACAACAAATGGAGGTCTCCGTATACAACTATGCGGATGACCTCCAACTTGTCTTTAATCTGTCCTCTTCTTCTGCCTCTATCTCTAATTTCCAGTCCACTATGATTTTCATCAGGGACTGGATGGATTTCAACCACTTGAAACTCAACCCTGATAAGACCGAGTTGGTGTTGACGGGTGGTTGTTCCAGTCCCTGGTCTTCACTTTTTTGGCCCCCTTCCCTTGGTCCCTCTCCGGTCCCCTCTACTTCGGTCAAAACCCTTGGTATTAAACTCAACTCTCACCTTACCCTTCACTCCCAGGTTAGTTTTGTGGTTTCTTCCTCTTTTCTGTCTCTTCGCACCATCCGCAGGGTCTCTCGTTTTTTCACCTTTGAGGCCTTGAAGTTGATCGTCCTTGCGATGGTCATCTCCCGCCTGGATTATGGCAACGCCCTATATGCAGGTATTCCTGCATATAGTCTCAGGCGGTTGCAGATGATCCAAAACCAGGCGGCTCGGCTGGTCTTTAACCTTCCTAAACCCTCACATGTCACCCCCCTTCTGAAACTTTTACATTGGCTTCCGGTTCGGGAACGTATCCAATTCAAGCTTGCATCTATCACTTATCAGGCTCGATTGGGTACGGCCCCTGCATTCATTTCTTCGGAGATTATCCCCTACTTGCCAACTAGGGAGCTCCGATCTTCTTCCCAATCCCTCCTGATAGTTCCCCGGTTTCGCCGGAAAAAGTGGGGGGGCTCAAAATTTGCGACTCTTGCCCCAACCCTTTGGAACTCATTACCCCTTGATCTCAGATCCCTAACCCCATATTCCCAGTTTCGAAAGAAACTTAAAGCCTACTTCTTCAGCAAAATTTTCATCTAATCCTCTGTTACCCGACCTCCCTTCCTTGCCTATTGAGGAGATCTGCCAGTTACAGCGCCATGAAACCGCTGGTGTAAGAGCGCTATATAAGAATTTTTAAACTCAAACTCAAACTCAAACTATAGCTTCCTGAATGTACTATTCTGTAAGGGAGTGATGCTTGCACTATAGCTGCTCGATTACTATTCTGTAAGGGAGGGACGCTTGCACTATAGCTGCTCGACTGTAGTATTCTGTAGGGGAGGGACGCTTGCACCTCAGCTGCCAGTCTGTACTATTCTGTTAGGGAGGGACGCTTGCACTTCAGCTGCCCGCTGTACTGTTCTGTAAGGGAGGGAGCTTGCACTGTTGTTGCTCGCTCAGCATAATCCGTGTGTTCGTGAAATTGCAACACTTTTATTCGTCAGTGCTCGTTTTGAAAGTGCTTAACTCTAATCAGAAACAGTTGATGGACAGAATGCATAACAGCACTTCAGCTGCCTGGCTGTACTATTCTGTAAGGGAGGGTCGCTTGCACCTCAGCTGCACGGCTATACTATTCTGTAAGGGAGGGACGCTTGGACTATAGCCTCCCAGCTGTACTATTCTGTAAGGGAGGGATGCTTGCACCTCAGCTGCCCGGCTGTACTATTCTGTAAGGGAGGGACGCTTGCACCTCAGCTGCCCGGCTGTACTATTCTGTAAGGGAGGGACGCTTGCTCTTCAGCTGCCCGGCTGCACTATTCTGTAAGGGCGGGACGCTTACATTATAGCTGCACAGCTGTACTATTCTGTAAGGAAGGGACGCTTGCACCTCAGCTGCCCGGCTGTACTATTCTGTAAGGGAGTGACGCTTGCTCTTCAGCTGCCCGGCTGTACTATTCTGTAAGGGAGAGATGCTTGCACTATAGCTGCACAGCTGTACTATTCTGTAAGGGAGAGATGCTTGCACTATAGCTGCACAGCTGTACTATTCTGTAAGGGAGGGACGCTTGCACTATATCTCTTCGGCAGTACTATTCTGTAAGGGAGGGACACTTGCACTATAGCTCTCCAGCTGTACTATTCTGTAAGGGAGGGACGCTTGCACCTCAGCTGCCCAGCTGTACTATGCTGTAAGGGAGGGACGCTTGCACCTCAACTGCCGATCTGTACTATTCCGTAAGGGAGGGATGCTTGCACTATAGCTGCCTGGATGTTCTATTCTGTAAGGGAGTGACGCTTGCACTATAGCTGCTCGACTGTAGTATTCTGTAAGGGAGGGAGCTTGCACTGTTGTTGCTCGCTCAGCATAATCCGTGTGTTTGTGAAATTGCAACACTTTTATTCGTCAGTGCTCGTTTTGAAAGTGCTTAATTCTAATCAGAAACAGTTGATGGACAGAATGCAGAACAATGTCATACATTCGCTCAGTACAGAGATCTGGACCTAAATCCATTGCTTTTTTGCTCACCATGCCATTCCATGTTTGAACCCAGCCGTATGCAAATCAGTCTTGACCCTGTGCCTCATGGGAACAGTCCAGCCCGAACTGCCAAACCAGGTCCTCCCTGGACTGGAACCAAGCATCCTAGGACCGGTTTCAGGGTTTCACCCCTCTTCTGTCAGGATCCTGGGGCCGGTACCACACTGACGCCACAGAGAGAATGCGGAAAAAACAGGAAGAACCGCGCTAAACTACATTCCCCAGCGTCCTTCGCGGGAGCGCGCCACACGTGATCACAACTACCGACAGAACCCGGATATAGAGACGTCGGACGCTGCCATCACTGCCGATGATTCTAGGATTACCAGCGGCAGTTGCGGAGTCTCCAGTTGGTGTAATCCTGGCGGTAAGGGTGCTACCGGCACCGTGCTTTGCTCCAGTTTGTGATAAACTATGTTATTGGTATGCACGAAGACTCGTCTTCTTAGGCGTTCCCGGCCCTAGCTTCTCCGTTGGCTGTAACAGCGCTCCCCACTGCTTACTTGCGGAGATGCAGAGCGGGCAATTGAACTCTGTTCTTCGTGTGCACGAAGACTCGCCTTCTTAGGCGTTCCCGACCCTAGCTTCTCCGTTGGCTGTAACAGCGCTCCCCGCTGCTTACATGCGGAGAGGCATAGGGGGCAACTCTCAATTAAAGGTCTTCGGGAGAAAACATCCCAGTGTTTTCCTCGGAACCGTGCTTACTTGCTTCCTTGGGGAGAGCGCTTAAACGCTCAACTTTAACCAGTGATTTTCGTGAGGCGGAGAGACCCTATCTTCGCCTCGCTCGCTATTTCATTTGACCCCTGTTGGTGCTCCTGGGTTCTCATGCAGGAGGTGAACCATTCCTTGTTCCCTTTCGTTGTGGGAAAAGAAGTCGGATTGTAGAGGGTTCCAGACAACCAGTAATCTCTGAACCCTATTTACGATTTGTCAAGTGGTACATTGAAGACATTATCGCCATTTGTATAAAGACACCCCATACCACGCCTTGTTTTTCTAGTTGTGTTCTTCTCTACCGTTTCCTAGGGGAGAGTGAGAGAGAGTCTCTAGAGTGTTGTGAAATCCCAAGATTGCGTCCAAACTCACTCTTGCATAATCTGGGTATGTGAATCACAGAGCGATTAAGGCTGTATTAGAGTGTATGTTGAAGGGGGAATAATTGCGATAATAACGGCTGTTCTTTCTCTAGTTCAGTGGCCTATGCAGCAGACAGCAATTGCCCTCTCCTCTCTTCTGGTAGACACAGCCTCTGTTTCCTTTACAGGTAGAGTGTTATATCGCAATCCTCTTCCGACTCACTGTTGTTTTCACTGTAATGCTG
Source organism: Triturus cristatus (assembly GCF_964204655.1). Taxonomy (NCBI): domain Eukaryota; kingdom Metazoa; phylum Chordata; class Amphibia; order Caudata; family Salamandridae; genus Triturus; species Triturus cristatus. The sequence continues at coordinate 1,183,450,386 of NC_140594.1, read as the reverse complement.
TTGTACTTCTGTTTACTTACCTTGTTTTATGTGTCTTCCATAGATCTCCCTTTCAGCTGTTCCTTCCCTTTCCTTCCCTCACTTAACTAGCTCACTAGTCCGCGTATATATTCATTCCGGACTTGGGTCAGTTGAGAGGTGCACCCATTTGAGCATCAGCACAATCGCGAGGATTCAGAACGGGGGAACGTGACATCTTCAGCCAGTATAGCTTGATTTCAGTGGCATGCAGAGCACGGGACTCACGTCTGAGCATACCCGTCCCACTCGGGGTGACAAATGTAAAAACAACAGTTGATGGACAGAATGCAGAACAATGTCATACATTCACCCCAGTACAGAGATCTGGGCCTAAATCCATCGTTTTTTTGCTCACCATGCCATTCCAGTTTGACTGGGGGTGAATGTTTTGATTTGTTCTGCATTCCGTCCATCAATTGTGTGTCTTTTGCTTTCTCGCCCTAAGTGCGCCACGTATGCTCTGACGTGAGTCCTGGGCTCACTGTGCCACTGGAATCAAGCTATCCTGGCTGAAGAGGGGTGAAACCCCGAAACCGGTCCTAGAATGCTTGTTTCCGGTCCAGGGAGAACCTGGCTTGGCAGTTCGGGCTGGACTGTTCCCATGAGGCACAGGGTCAAGACTGATTTGCATATAGCCAGGTCTAAACTGGGGTGGCATGGTGAGCAAAAGAATGATGGATTTAACCCAGATCTCTCGACTGGGGGTGAATGTTTTGATTTGTTCTGCATTCCGTCCATCAATTGTGTGTCTTTTGCTTTCTCGCCCTAAGTGCACCAGGTATGCTCAGACGTGAGTCCTGGGCTCCCTGTGCCACTGGAATCAAGCTATCCTGGCTGAAGAGGGGTGAAACCCCGAAACCGGTCCTAGGATGCTTGTTTCCGGTCCAGGGAGGACCTGGCTTGGCAGTTCGGGCTGGACTGTTCCCATGAGGCACAGGGTCAAGACTGATTTGCATATAGCCAGGTCTAAACTGGGGTGGCATGGTGAGCAAAAGAATGATGGATTTAACCCCGATCTCTTGACTGGGGGTGAAAGTTTTGATTTGATCTGCATTCCGTCCATCAATTGTGTGTCTTTTAATTCTAATCAGGGCCACTAGATTTATGCGGCAGGGGAAGGCCAAATTAAACGGCAGGGTTGTGTAAATGATGCAACAATAAATGGCAAATTACACGATGTAATGTGGCACATTTTATGACAGTATTTCTTTGGTATTTTGTCATTTTTAGGTCTTGCTGAGTCAGCGCGCATGTGCTGCTCGGAGACATTTAGTAGGTGAGTTTTCAAAGTGCTGCTGGCTGGCCTAGCGCTTGCATTCACGCGAGCGTGCATGCGGGCAGCCGGCAGCTTTGCAATATGTACAGCCGCGATCACTTTCACTTTCGCGCGCGCAGCCTACTTTCACTTTTCCCATCACGCGCACCACTCGCGTCCACTATTTGCTCGCGCTTCTTGTTAACTCCAGGTCTGGTTGGTGTTTGGGTCTGTTTACCACTTCTGTTGTACCTCCTGCGTTCGATCAGGTGCATGCGCTACTTTAAAACCTACTGTGGTTTCGGTGTTCAGGCATGTACACTCTCTTTGGTGGTTCGCGAAGGCGTCGCATTTACTCCCAAGGTAATCACTTTGACGTGCACCGTGGGTGCAAATTTGAACAGTTGGGTTTCAAAAATATATTTCAGCACAAGAGTCGTCTTAACTGGAGTGTTTTTCAGTCACAGCTCCTGCCATCTTCGGGCACTATTTATTTCATGTGGATGCCACTGCCAGCGGCAAGATGTGTAATGTTGCAATCTTCACATTGGTACAAAAGGGGGTGGTGATGGACGGAGCATCAGAACCAATCAAACACTCACACCCAGTCAACAGATCTGGGTTTGATCCATCACCGTTCTATAGCCCACTCTGCCACCCCAGTTCAGACACGGCCATATGCAAATCAGTCTGACCCTGTGCCTCATGGGAACAGTCCAGCCCGAACTGCCAAGCCATGCCTTCCCTGGACCGGAAACAAGCTTTCTACTACCGGTTTCTGGCATTTCAGCCGTCTTCAGCCAGGCTTGCTTGAATCCAGTGGCAAAGTGAGCAAGGGACTCACGTCTGAGCATACCCTGCCAACTTATGGCGGACAAAGCGGTACAAAAGGGGGTGGTGATGGACGGTTTTCCTTAATGGCCCAAACAAGCTTATTCAAAGGCGTTTTTATTAGTGCGCATCCGCTAAGCTCCTATATTCACCCGACTTAACTTTCACTCTTTCATAACTGCCATCTTTCTTATCTAGTATTTCAGCTTTTTATTTCTGACATTACCTACACTTTTAGTTCTCAAACATTCTCTTTATTTAGTTTTGAAGCAATACATTCGCAATTTGTTTAACAACTTTTCACATTCTGCCCTCCACTACTTTCCTTTTCTCCCTATTTTTCATTTATTTTCCTACAATTCACAATATCCTTAATATTCATTTCTATCCCTTTCGCACTTCCTCTGTCACCCTTTCTCTTCCTACACTTTCTCTCCTCTGTTTGTTTCTTTCCAATAATCCTCTCACCATTCCCACCTACTCTTTTGCTTTTCAGGTTTACTACTCCTTTTTAGGTCTCGCCTACGCATCGCGCATGCGCTACCTAGGAGGACCTTTAGCCGTCGCTCTGCTCTCTTTGGAAGCACACTCGTGCTTGTGGCTGCATCCAGCTTGCGGGAGCGAGTAGGGGCGCGCCACAAGCACGAGTGTGTGCTTCAAAAAAGAGCAGACTGCGCGTGCACGCACGCACCACTCCCAGGCTTGCTAGGTCTCGCCTAGGCCAATCGCTGCACCTGCAATTTACTTTGGTAAAGTGCGGGTACTCGATTGCTGCAAGGACCCGATGCATTTCCAGTCACCGCTTTTGAAAATGTATGCCGTAATATAGTGCAACTGAGGAGAGGGACACAATGAGCTTAGCTTCTGTATTTCATATGCTCAGTCGGATGCAGTAGTGTTGCGAAGATGCGGTAGGTTTGACGTGATCAGCACAGCTGTGCTGAGCCCTCGCATTGGGTAAACACTTCTCTATGTGCCAATCAGCAGTTTGCTGTACCAGCGCTGCGTAAGTATGGCTGTGCTGAGGATACACATTGCTCTTCAATGCTCTAGTATTTGAATTAAAAAATTAAAACAACCCTTCCCTATTGTTCTCCTGCGGGGCATGGAGGATCAACAGAAATGTATTATGAATATGGCAGCTGCCACTAAAGATAACAGCAGGATGAGTTGTGTGGTGTGGCTGCCAGGAACTCCGGACTCCATACGCCTGGGCTAGCTTTATTTACGAGGGGACATATTTTGATTTTTATTAACGCTTTCTGCACATTTCAATGGCAGTTTTTAAGCATACGAAGCTTAGCACTTTTATTTTGGCGCTACTCTTCACTTTCCCAGCGTTTGTGCATTTACCATGATGTTAATTATTGCTTTGGCTGCAGAAGCCTCACAAACACGTTTATCAGAAATCACTTCAACACATCTCTACCCCCGCCCCCTCGCACCCCAGGCCATGCCTACAGGACGCCTGATTGTGGGCCCCCAACAGTCTCCCGTCCCTGGGGAAGCCTGATCTGGTTGTAGCCTCATTTCCCTGATCGCCATCGCTCTGCATTTAAGGACCTCCTTGTTAACCACCATTTGTTGTAAGTTCTTCGGCTCCTCCTGTCTCCATGCATTTCAAATGGGACTTTTTTGGGGTTATCTGCTCCTGTCTGCACGCATTTCTTCTCTGCACACATTGCAAAAACTGTTTGTTTCCTGTATATATTTTTTTTTTTACAAAAATATTAGCTTCAATACTTAGTAAATTATTAACTTCAGTTTTTACCGTATACTTTCAGAACTAGTGTCATAGCAACATCCGGATATGTATGCATTCTTTTCTTTTTCACAGCAACTTTTAGATATCAAATTCGGGAGCAGCAGCATGCATTTCATAAACACTTGACCGGTTTAGGTGCTCTTTCAAAATTATAAACATTTCAACCTCTGATGCCTTTTCAGTAATCACATTATTTAGGTAATTACACATTTTAAAACATGTTTTCGTGCCACCAGCAGATCAGTATTCGCTAATGCTTGTATTTGTCACCCCGGTTTAGCCACCCACCCTCCCCCCCCCATAGACGAAGCAGGCCTGGCTGCGTACATTTACAGCTGGCTTGCTATGCCTTTCTTTTAATATCGTTCTTTCATAAAAGCAAATACTTGCAGTTTGTTACGACTTCTTCTTCTTATTTTAAAAATAATTCTTACTCCCATGCACTATTCTGTTACTTTAGTCAACTCTAAGCCGTTTCATTTTATAGGCTGCGTACATATAGCATTTCCACATTTATTCGGTGGGCTACAGAAGCATGTTTATTTTTGTGAACAAACCATATAGTTTACTTTGACAGGCTGCAGAAGCCTCAACCCCTTTAATGTTTATTCACAACAACCCGTTTCTACCATTCAGCACCCCAACATACACACAGGATGCCTGGCTGCAATAGCTCTTGCATTACTGAAAGTTTGCGCTATTGGCGTTGCATTATTATTTGCAACGCCAATAGCTCAAACTTTAAGTAATGCGAGACCTATTGCATTGCAAATGCTATAGGTCTCGCCTTTGGGACCTAGCCATGCAACAGTTAATGTTGTTGCACCAAGGATATTGTGCTGCATTACTAAATACTTATAAGGTCCCAAAGGCGAGACCTATTGGCTATGCCAATGCTTGTTACACTTGTTAACAGTGTCTGGACATTGGTTGCACCTTATTTTAACGCCCACATTTAGCAATAAGCAACCAGTGAATCTTTTCCATTAGCCTTCCACTAGGGCAACACGTTTCTCTGCGTCTTTAGTAACTTTTGAACTGTTTGAGCTCTAAACTATTTTTCTTAAATTAAAATCTGCAGGTTATGCATCAGGTGACGGATTATGTGGCAAATGCGGCTAATCTATAATTAGGAGAAAATCTTCGCAGCCGCACAATCCCATAGTTCGCCTGGCCTGGACTATTGTATGGTAGACTGAGAGCTCCCAATAGCCCACACTTCACTATCTGAGCAGGGCTACTGCCGTACTCAACCAGTCCTCTGTAATCGCAGACGGGCGGGCAGCGCCACCTGGTGTTGACAAGTAATAATACACGAACCAAAGCACACGTCTTCCACTGGCATCGCCATCGGTGACATCGAGCCGCTGTAATCTCTGCTTGTAAATAAGCCCCAAAAAGCGCTGACCCATGAACTAGAGGCCGGTTATACTGAATGCCCCTTCAGAGTTTGGCATTGCAACATGGCCGGACGGGGAACCAAAACCGGCCCTGGCAAAGTGCTCGGCCGGCCGCCCCCCCCGCAAAAACGGCCCTATAACAAAATCGGCCCCCAGGGGCCCAAAAATGGCCCCCGCCCGTGTGGCGCACCTGGGGATTGCCCGGTGCCCGTTACGGCCAGTCCGGCCCTGCATTGCCAACTCCATTGATCAAGGAATACATTGCCACAAGCCCAGTACAGAGCTCTGGTGCTCAAGGATGCCACCCTCCATTAGGGCAATAGTTTCTAACGGTGGTCCTGATCCACGCCAGGATTTCATGATTAACACCGATTAATACAGACTAATTATTTCTAAATGTATATATTTATTTTACATTATATTTATTTTACATGGCTTTGGCGAACATCTGGCATGGATCGATCATGGGCGTATGTTGGACACCCCTGCATTAGATGCTCTTCAGAGGAGCTGAACACCTCTGTAGGGTTTAAGATTCCTGTGAGCGGGACAGTCGGCGCCCACCGGCCGTGCAACGCCCATTGGGCTTAAAGGGCTTCAGCCCCCACCCCAATATCCTATGTCCCATCCCCCGGGCTGCTGCAGCTTCCAGGACACCCACAATTCTTTAGCTGATAAAGTGCATAAGAAAAGCCTAAGAACTGTGATACTGAGTGCAATGAAGATGGGGCAAGAGGTGGAGCTAAAAAAGGAAGAAAATATTCTGCAGCTACTTCATAGGCCTATCCCCTCAGGTAAATATGTATAAAACATAATGCACAAAATAAAGCAGAAAAATAAATGCACACAATCACAGAATGGGTTTAGAAAGGCAGGGGGTGGTAGTCGGAGGTCAAAGTCCCTTCTCTTTTGCCGCTTCCTCCTTTTGGATTGCGGTGCGTCTTGGCCTGCACAAAAACGAAGAGCATTCTATGTTTAGGAAGGCGCTTTAAATTAATTTTATTGAGTACCTTCACATCTTCTCTGATGGTTCTATAGCGCCAAAATGCCTTGAAGCCTTCATCAGGGCGGGACTGGCCGTACCGGACATTGGGCGTTTCCCTGGGAGGCTGGCAGTGTGAGGGCCAGTGTTGCAGCAGTGGGGGCCGGTTTAGCTACTGGGGGGCAGTTTTGTGGTAGTGCTACAATATCAGTCCTCAGTAACAAAAGCAGCAAGCGTTTCCAGCCTCCCAGGGCCATGTAGCGCTTCCCCAGGGGCTGGTCTGAGAACATTTCCAGGGCTTCTTTGCGTTCCCAGCCTGGCCTTGGCATTCGCTTCAATTTATTAGTAAAAAACACAAACTCCTATCTTGCATATATAACGTTAGAAGAAATTGATCAGAAATAATTGGTTGTGGCTCTTGTCCTTTGGCGACTGAGCGCTGTCACCTAAGAGACAGCTCAGGTGTCTGATACCTGACCTCTGGGTACAGTGAGATTTACCTCAGCTATGTGAAGAGAATTTATGCCCAATTCTGCCACCTAAAGCAAATGCCTCTGATCAGTTTCTCCGAGTGCATTATGGCTAGAGCGTCGACCTCGAAGCTGGGGAACCAGGTTCGAGTCTCTGCAATGACACTCCACATCCTGTGATTCTGGGAAACTCCCTTAATCTCCCTGTGCCTAACAAAAATGAATGTGTCAGTCTGTGTTAGAAGGTGGTTCTGACACAATGGGCCGCCAAGATTTTTCGCTTTTTGATCACCTAATTGTTAAGCTTTTACGGTGGGGGAGCCTCATAAGTTGGGACTCACCCACAGTGAACTCAGGATGTAAGAGACTGCATGGGGATTTTACTGGTGTTCCCCTGGCTTGACCAGGCCACTGTTCAGCAGCTGGAGTAAGGGACACCAGGGTGGTTACATGCAGACACAAATGTACACGCGTGTGCACACGTGTACGGGCTGCGCAGGGGAGATTCCTAGCGTGCGCAGTCCAGGAGCAGCTACAAAGTGAATAGTGTGGCAGGACTTATGCAGTATTGGGTGGTGACGTGGAATAGGCTTTATACCCTGGAAAGAAACATGCCAGGGAAAGTCAGTGTGTTTTACTGTTTTCACTTCATTATTCCCCTAAGGGAATGTGGGGCCCATGGCGAGATTAACTTCCGTTAGGCCTACAGATTCCAGACACGCACTTAAGTCCAATGTAGCGAATGTCAAAATATGTATTCTGCAGAGTCCAAAGTCTTATTTGTACTGCTTTTGGGTCATTCAGAACGGTCATATTTCTCTGAGCCAGCCATGACCAGACCCAGGCTGAGGGCTGACCTCAGCTGGATGGATTGATAACCTTTGCCACAAGCGAGGGCCTCCTCTCCACGAAGAGAAGATGGGGGGGCTACAGACTCATCCATCACTAGGTGCCAGGCACCAGGCGGCACCAAGGAGGGAAGGCAGCGTGGGGGGGAAAGGTGCTTCCGAGACATGTGGCAAAAACACTGGACGACGCCATTTTTAACAAACCCAGAGGCAGGACAAGAAGGAGGGAGCAGGGGCAGGAAAGTGATGTGTCGCTGCTTGATAGGACCAACAGGGACTTCCTGCCAGCCCCCTACTCAACTTTTAAAAAGTGCTTGCACAGGAAGAGAAGCTCTCTCTGGGGTGTGGTCTGCTGAGGGTGAAGGTGCTGGAGCCTGGCACAATGGGCAGTTGGAAGGAGAGACCCCCTGTCTGCCCCCAGGACCCTATCAGCACCAGAAGAAGAGCCCAGGACTGGTGCACAGAAGCAGGGGCCTCTCTGCGCAGGGAGAAGAGAGGCCCAGAAGGAGAGCCTGGCGAAAGGCTGGTGCAGGGAGCCAGTGAAGACAGCACCCTGCTGAATCAGAGACCCTGGAGGGCGGAGGAGAGTGTTCCCAGTGACTGGGGCTGGTAAAGAGTAGCATGAAGCACCCCATAATGCCTCGCCAGGCATTTGGAAATCTGCCGTTTTGGTGCTTTGTGGCCCCCAGAGGAGGGGGTCACCCTCACTTGTACAAAGGTGCTGGGGGAGCTGTGGAAAACCTCCCTGCCCTTAAAAAGCACAGGAACCTCCCAGGACCCCTACGTCTCCTGTCCCCCATGAAGGTCTATCACCCCTACACCCCCACCTGTGATGTAGGTATCAGTTGCTGTCCCTATCTCTTGGAGACACCCTCCTCATGCAGGTGTAGTGTATTTAGTGTTAGGGTTCAAAGGTGTACAATATGGCTTAGAACATTTGTATGCAATCATTTCCTGGAAAGCACCATCCCGCTAGCACATTATAATCAACATAGCGCGGTCATATCAATACAGTTTACATTTAAACCATAATAACTTCACATGACACATTTGGGCGCAGGGTTTTCCTTTCCCATACCTTTAGTTCATATAACCAAAACTTTGAACCCTTCTCAGAGCCTTGCACTCTTCCATTTGCTCATTGCTGCATAGGTAATGTGTGGCAAAACTGGACTTATAAAATGCTATAAATGCACACCAGAATGGGATACTATGTATCCCACCGCTGCCACCAATGTTGGAAAACGAGGCAGCATCTGTGAGGCCTGCATAAATAACATGACTACATTTGTCCTTCACTGGGAACCAAACACCCAATTGTAGCACCTGACTCTCAGAGGGTAGCGTTGCAGAGCAGTCTGAGGCTTACTCAAGGGAGGTGGTGTGGGCTAGTAATCTCCATTTGCAGGTGCACAAAAATAACTCAATAATTGATTGCCCAGTCTGTACTTTGCTTTATAACAGTAATAGTACATTTATTAAACACACACACCACTCAATACTATGCACCAATTTACAAATATGCATAAGCTGTTGGAATTACTTTGTGACATTGCATAACATCTCCACCCCTCCCGCAGGGGGGGTGGGGTCTAGTACCACCACTCCCATGTATGCACATCAACTTGCCCCCAATGCAGTTAGTTGAACATAACCTGGAGCGAGGGCCCTGCGCACTGGCACCATCCCAGTGGCGACCCACCCCATTACCTCAACAAGCATTAAAAAGGAGTAAACCTGCCTTGGTGACACATGACCCTGACTGAGCATCTCCTACGGACCATAAAGTATGCACCTCTATATCTTAAGGGCTAGCAGTCTGGGGTTTTCACCTAAGCGCAGCAGCAAGAATCCATTTTTACGCACACTTTAGAATGACAGTACTCATCACCTTGGTTGATCATTTGAATGCATGGCAATTACAGCCCCTAAAGGCATCACAGATGAAATCACAGGATTGCGCATATACAGCCAGACACCCTAGCAGGACTGACTGGCAACATAGCCCCACTTGGCTTATGACATCTCATTACACATGTGATTTACAGTCCCTTCAAAAGAAGTACTACTGGCAACTACACTTCTCCTGCAGTGCACCTCTTCACTTTAAAAGGAATCACAGGTAAAAGCATGGGATTACGTAAATACAGCCATACCCCCTAGCAGGAAGGTCCAGCAACATAACTCCATTTAGCTTAACATCACCTTACGCAGGTACTTCACTTTACACATATGACTTTCAGTCCACCTAAGAAGAAATAACCAATAGTAAATGCATTTCGGTGCAATTACACCACTTCACCTCCAGGGGATGCCCTTCTCCAGACATCCCCAACTCAGCCCTTCACTCCATGATGCACTTCATACTACACCCTCAGCTGTAGAACATAAGTTCCAGCCTAGAAGGTGTTAAAGGTTGGCTGAGCCCTTGAGGGGTTATTCTTTCAGATGCCCCGTGAAACTTAGGGGTGGACTGTTCTTTATGCTGGGGGAGACTGCGGTGCTCCTGCAGCCCCCCTGCACCCCTTTTCACACCACCAGGTACCAAAATGGCAGATTTCTTCATGCTAGGGGGAGGGAGGGGAAAGACTGCGCTCCTCCAGCAGCTCACCCAGCACCTTTTCACAAGTGAGGGTGACCCCCCCTCCTCTGGGGGCCACAAAGCACCGCAACGGCAGATTTCCAAATGCCTGGCGAGGCATTATGGGGCGCTTCATGCTCCTCTTTACCAGCCCCAGCCACTGGGAACACTCTCCTCCGCCCTCAAGGTCTCTGATTCAGCAGGGTGCTGTCTTCACTGGCTCCCAGCGCCAGCCTTTCGCCAGGCTCTCCTTCTGGGCCTCTCTTCTCCCTGCGCAGAGGCCCCTGCTTCTGTGCACCAGTCCTGGGCTCTTCTTCTGGTGCTGATAGGGTCCTGGGGGCAGTCAGGGGGTCTCTCCTTCCAACTGCCCATTGCGCCAGGCTCCAGCACCTTCACCCTCAGCAGACCACACCCCAGAGAGCTTCTGTTCCTGTGCAAGCACTTTTTAAAAGTGGAGTAGGGGGCTGGCAGGAAGTCCCTGTTGGTCCGATCAAACAGCGACATCACTTTCCTGCCCCTGCTCCCTCCTTGTCCTGCCTCTGGGTTTGTTAAATATGGCGTTGTCCAGTGTTTTTGCCACATGTCTCGGAAGCACCTTCCCCCCACGCTGCCTTCCCTCCTTGGTGCAGCCTGGTGCCTGGCACCTAGTGATGGATGAGTGTGTAGCCCTCCCATCTTCTCTTCGTGGAGAGGAGGCCCTCGCTTGTGGAAGAAAGGTTATCAATCCATCCAGCTGAGGTCAGCCCTCAGCCTGGGTCTGGTCATGGCTGGCTCAAGAGAAATATGACAGTTCTGGATGACCCAAAAGCAGTACAAATATGACTTTGGACTCTGCAGAATGAAAACAAGTTACTTACCTGTAACTACAGTTATCCAGTATTGGTATCTTTCATAGATTCACATGCCTGAATCATTCCCCGTCGCCGAGGCGGGAGTCCCCGGTAAATAAAAAAGCAGTGCCAAAATGTTAGTAGTAGTAGTAGGCCCAAGAAAAGACCCAAAGCCTATATCTTCGTGGCCTATCCACCTCATTATGCAAAAGAAACCAAGAATTTGATAACAACCAATCAGACACCAGCACCCTTCTAGAACCCTCTCAGCAGAGCCAGTTCGCCTCAGATTTTCGTAGCACAAGTGGGAAGTAAACTTCCCAAAATATATAGAACTGACTCTACGGGGAGGCGGGTGGGGGCATGTGAATCTATGAAAGATACCAATACTGGATAACTATAGTTACAGGTAAGTAACTTGTTTTGTTATCCAGTATTGGGGTATCTTTCATAGATTCACATGCCTGAATCAGAATAGCGAGCAGTATACCAAGTATACAGTCGTTTGCGGATGGCGGGAGACTAGTGCTGATACTCCCTAATTGCATCCACAGCTTCTTAACAAGAGGTATAAGAAAGAGAACCTTAAAATTAGAAACATGCAATCTATAAAGAGAAAACAGCATGTAAAGCATTGACATTAAAATGAAAGCAAATTATTGTAAAACATTGCATTGTCATACCAAAAGATCCACATATTACATGTTAAAAGCATGAAAAAAGGTACCTGAAATATCTCAAAAGAAACCGATGTCGCAGGACAGCTTGTCCAACTGCTGCATCGTCTCGATGCGTAGATTGGAGGCAGTAATGTCTCGTAAAAGTGTGGACATTTTTCCATGTTGCAGCACGGCAGATATTTTCTAGAGTCACACCAGCAAACAATGCTGTAGACGCTGCTACTGTTCCCATGGAATGGGCATTGGGTTTCTGTAACAATGGCCTGTGAGCTTTGTCATGGCAGAAAAGGATTGTCGATGCTATCCATCTGGCAATGGTGGATTTTGTCACCGCCCTTCCCAGGGTAGTTTGGCCATAAGCCACGAACAATTGGTCGGACTTTCTAAGGTTCTTTGTTTTTTGAAGATAGAATTTGAGACATCTCTTGATATTGAGAGAATGTAAGGCTCGTTCCACTGGAGTAGCTGGGTTAGGAAAGAAAGTTTTTAACGTCACTGGTTCATTAAGATGAAATTGTGACGGCACCTTAGGGATAAATGTTGGATTAGTTCAGAGGTGCACGAAGTCTTGAGTGAAGTGTAGAAAAGGTTCCTTTATAGCAAATGCCTGAATTTCACTCACTCGTCGAGCTGATGTTAAAGCCAGAAGTAAAGCAACCTTCCAGGTAAGGAATTTGAGGTCAGCCTTGTGGATAGGCTCGAATGGATGCTTCATTAATTGCATTAAGACTGTTGAGGGAGGAGCCTAGCGCGCAACCAAGATGGCCGCGTAGGTGCGAGGCTCCCGAGGACCTCCGCAACCTCCTACGTTTATCCTGTCTTCATCCTGCCTCGGTTGAGGGGATTGTGTCGGTGAGCCTGAGCCGAGGTGGTACCCGTTTCCCGTTCTCGAATCTGACTTCGGGTGCCGGAGTGAGCACCGATTGAAGTTTGCGGCCTACTTCTCTCCGGACCCCGGATTCGAGCTGGGGGGTGACCCAGTGGCAAAGTGAACAACAACGGCGGGCTGGGCCTGGCGAGTCGCGTACCCCGCACTTTCACTTTCGCACCCCCTTGCCGTCTTTGCAAGTGAGAGCGCGGAGCTCTTTGTGTTGGGGTGGCCTCGCTGGGAGACCTTGCCTGCCTGCCTGCCTGCTGTGACCCACCCCGCCGACCTGGGGTGGCCCCCCGGAGCTCGTGGCCTTGATTGCCTGCCCTCAACGGCGTAGCTGGTGCGGGTGTGAGACCCGCGACGATGGCCACGAAACAAGATGGAGATCGGTCGAAGGCCAAGTCGACCCGGCGTGGCGCCGTACATCAGGCCAACATCATGGACCGCTACACCCTCCAGAAGGTATCTCCCGGCTGACCGCACAAGTCCTCTGAGTGCCCCCCAGATGCCCCGGATTTGCCCACGGATCTGACTCTGCAAGACGTCATGGGCGCCATTGCTGAGATGAAGGCCTCGGTGGGCCAGCGGTTCGACACCTTGGCGCATAAGATCGACGCGGTCCTCGTGGATGTCAGCCTGGTGAGGGCTGATCTCTCCAAGACCAACAACCGGGTCGATTCTTTGGCCCACACCACGTCGGGCCTCACGACTGAGGTGGCGGCCCTCCAAACGGAGGTGCACCGACTTCGTCAGGCGAGTGCGCTTATGGATCGGCGCCTGGAGGATTCCTAGAGTCGGGCCCGGAGGAATAACATCCGCATAATCGGAGTACCCGAGGGACGGGAGGAGGCGGCGGCGGATCTCTTTGTAGAGGACCTGATCACTACCCATCTCCAGCCTCGGGGACTGAGTAAATTCTTTGCCGTGGAGAGGGCTCATAGAGTTCCCGGGGGAAGGCCGAAGGTCGGAGCCCCTCCGCGGCCTCTCATTGCCCGGATTTTTAACTTTCGGGACAGGGACGCGATCCTGCAAGCCTCCAGACTGCAAGGGCCGATTAAGCTGGAAAATATGGAGGTGAACTTTTATCCTGACTTCACCCAGGCGGTCCAGAAGCAGAGACTGAGTTTCCTGGGCGTCAAGCGCCGGCTTCGGGACATGAACTTAAAATACGCCATGCTCTTCCCGGCCAGGCTGCGGGTAGAGGTGGATGGTCGCACGCACTTTTTTGATCGTCCCGAAGCAGCCGGGGACTGGCTGGACACTCTGTCTGGGGGTCGTGATCGGGATGGCGGGGGGGGGGCGGCAGGAGGAGACGGCCCACTGGATCGAGACTGAGGTGTTGATATTGGGCCTCACTCTGGACGAATATGATGCCACTTTCGGCCAAGCTTCTGTCTTTGTTTTTTCCCCTCCCTTGGAGGTTGTGTGGGGTCTAGAAGGGGTACTCTTTCCTCCTCTAGGGGGTCTAGCTAGTTTCATTCTATAGGGACGACAGGCACACTGCAAGTTGGGGGGGCTGTCTGGGCTCATGCAGGGGTGCAGGGAGGGGGGAGTTTTGTTGGGGCGGGTGGGTTGGGGTGGGGTGTTGTTCGTTTACACCACAAGGCAAAAGTATCGTTGTGCTATTTCTAAAGTGCTCTCTGGGGGACGAGTGATTGCCTCCGTTTATGATGGGGGGTAGGGGACTGAGTCTGTTGTCCTGGAATGTTAATGGACTGGGGGACAGGATAAAACGAGGTGTGGTCCTGCAGTTCCTGAAACTAATTTCACCCGATAGTTTTTCTGCAGGAGACACACCTCATTGGCAACTCCTTTTGTGCTATGAATCGACGGGGCTACCGCCTTGTGGCCCATTCGGGCTTCACGTCTGGTTCAAGGGGTGTGGGCATTATGGCTAAGAACTCACTCCCGTTGGAAATTGATGAGGTGCTCCATGACGACAGGGGACGTTACACGGTTCTGGTGGGTAGAATGGAGGGCAGAGTGGTCGTTTTTGTGTCTGTCTATGTCCCGCCGGGGCTGCAGACGACCACCTTTGCGGATCTGGGGCGCCTCCTCCTTGGCCTTCCGGAGGGGATTCTAGTGGTGGGGGGGGGGGATTTTAACGCTGTGGTTTCCGGAACTGTGGATCGTCACCCCCCTAGGGATCTCCCCCGTGCCCAAGCGTGGTTGTCTGGCCTCTTGGATACCTTGGGGCTGGTGGATTGTTGGCGTTTGAAACATCCCACGCAGCTACAGTACACCTTCCATTCAGGGGCTCATGGTAGTCTCTCAAGGCTAGATTATGTCCTGGTTCCGGCGGCGCATGTGGGGAGGATAGGGGGAGGTGCGCCATTTGGCACGGGGTATTTCAGACCACTCCCCGCTCTTGTTGCACTTTGATATTCTTCCGAGGGGAGAGGGTAGGGTGGTCCCGATTAATCCCTGGTACCTGCGTGACCCCACCATTCGCGCAGAGCTGGTTAAATCCCTTAAGCGATACTTTGACGATAATGTGGGGTCTGTGTCATCGGCGGTCTCTCTGTGGGAGGCGTTCAAGACGGTACTCCGGGGAGAGGCCCTGTCCCTTATTTCCCATTCCCGGAGGCGCGAGCGGGAGGAGGTGACCCGTTTTGAAGCTGAGATAACCGAGTTGGAGGGTGATCTAGAATGTGGGGTGACGGATGACAAATTACATGTTCTCCGACTCAAGCAAGCGGCCTATAGGGCCCTCGTCACGGAGGCGGCCAGGGGCCTCAGTAGAGAGCAACAGGGGAGACTGTATGATGTGGGTGATAAGGCTGGTAAATTGATTGCGTGGCTGGACAAAAAGGAGAGAGCGAGTCGAGTTGTCCCGTCGATTGAGAAACAGGATGGTGTGTGTGTCACTGAACCGGAAGATATTGTCTCCTGCTTTGCGGACTATTTCCGTGGGGTGTATTCCCCGGTGTCCTCCCGCTCGGAAGAGGATTCCCATGCCCTGCTCAGAGATATCGCGCTGCCTTCCCTTTCGGAGGAGGACAGAGTGTCGTTGGACGCCGCTCCAACATCCGAGGAAATTGCTCTCGCCATACGTTCGGTCGCTTCCGGTAAGGCCATGGGTCCTAATGGTCTTCCCATCGAGTTGTATAACCTGCGACCGGATACGCTGGCGCCGCATCTCCGTGCTATGTTCCTCGCGGCCCACTCGGCGGGTTCCCTCCCGCTAGACCAGCTTCTGGCTACTATCATGGTTATTCATAAGGAGGGGAGGCCGCGGGACCGGGTCACATCCTATCGGCCTATTTCGCTGTTGAATGCGGAGCCCAAAATTCTCGCCAAGGTGTTGGCCAATCGGCTGGTTGGCGTAGTGTGCGACTTGATTCACCAGGATCAGTCCGGCTTTATACCTCATCGCAACACAGCGCTTAACCTGCGGCGTTTGCATGGGGTGCTCGCACGTATCCCGTTCCTACGGGAGCCGGCCATTTTGGCGTCCTTGGACGCCACTATGGCGTTTGACACACTTGAGTGGCCATATATTTGGGCGACGCTCGCGAAGTTTGGGTTTGGCCCAGGATTCATCGGTTGGGTAAAATTGTTGTACTCTGGACCGCTGGCGCAGGTGGTTGTGAACGGTAGAGTGTCAGCTCCATTCGAGCTGGGCAGGGGCACGCGGCAGGGCTGCCCGTTATCGCCGCTCCTTTTCGCGCTTGCCTTGGAGCCCCTGGCGGAGTGGCTGCGGTGGCATCCCTCTATCCGTGGTCTCCGTTGGACCCCCGAGTATGAGGACCGCGTATCTCTATACGCTGATGATATTCTCCTGTACCTGGCTTCCCCACGTAAATCACTGATAGTACTGGTTGATGTATTGCACTCATTTGGCCTTAACTCCGGCCTTGTCATCAACTGGGCTAAATCGTGTGTGTATGTTCTCTCTGGGGAGGATCCTATCCTTCCGCAGGGTTGTCCTATCCAGATCGCCCCGCGGGGATTTAGGTACCTGGGTGTCTTCATTACCCTGGACGCGGAGGCCCGATATAGTCAGAACTTGCTTCCCCCCCCTCCAGCGCCTGAAGGAGGATGTCGCGCGTTGGAGGCGCGAGGCGCTTGCCGCTCTCGCCGCTCGGCCGGGCGGCATTGTTTAAGATGATGTCGCTGCCGCATTTCCTGTACGCTCTGCAGAACACAATGGACGTCGTCCCGGCGCGCTACTTTCGCGAGGTGGAGAGTTTGCAGCGCCGACTGTTCTGGGAGGGTAGACCGCGTATCACCCTGGCGAAGCGGACGCTCCCGTGGTATGACGGGGGGGATTGCCCTCCCGGATATCAAACGGTATTATTGGGCCTCCCAGCTGGCTGCGATCAATCACGGCCTGTACGGGCCCGCTCTAAACCCGGCCTTTGAAATGGATAAGATGTTACTGCCGGGTGGTGACTATAATCGAGCGCTTTACTCCAGCTCGCTCGACGCACGTCTGACAGGCCCCACGCGTGTCATGGTACGAGTGTGGCACGCGGCTAATGTGGCGATGGGGTGGAAAGATCGTTTGACCCGGGCGTCGCCACTATACGCATCTGAGCAGTTGGGCTCCCTGTGGACCTCGAAGGGCTTTGAGAAGTGGGACAGGATAGGCATCAGCAGGGTGGGTGATCTCTGGACGAGGGGGGGATTCAAAACGTTCGAAGTGCTGCAGACGGAATTCCAGTTGCAAGACAGGGAGTACTTTCGATATATGCAGATCCGTCATGCGTTGTGCTCCGTATTCCCGGACGTTGCCTCCATCCCGGAGTATTCCCCTCTGGAGGATAGAGTGCTAGATGGGCATGTACCGGACAGCACGATTTCATTAATTTATAAAAAAACTTATCAATGACCGTTCGGGACTGCTGACTAACCTTCGTGAGGCATGGGTTGCCGATGGATTGGAGCTGGATGACGAGGACTGGGTGTCTGCAGTGGCCTCCCCGAAAGAGGTGGCCATACCGGCCCGCCTTCGCTTCGTCCAGCTCAAGATACTCCATAGGGTCTATGTTACGGGGCCAAGGCTAATGCGTATGGGCTATGCTGTGGACGGGTTGTGTAAGCGTGGGTGTGGTTCTTTGGGGACCCTTCTCCATATTTTGTGGGAATGCCGGGAGGTGGCGCGATTCTGGCGTGGTGTGCATGAGGTTCTGCGGGTAGTTACGCGTGTGTCGCTGCTGCCCGAGGCGAGGAGATGTCTTCTGAATGTGTGGGAGCCAACCGACTACTCGGTGCCGCAAACGTGGTGGGCGACTCTGGGATATATGGTGGCCAAACGCGACATTGCTCAACTGTGGGGTTCCCAGAGGTCGCCGACTCTCGGCATGGAAGGATAACATGGATTGGTGCATGTTTCGGGAAAAGGTGGTGTATGTTGCGAGAGGTAAGCCTGGGACATGGGTGAAAGTATGGGGCCCCTGGAACGCCTACCGTGGGGGAATCTGTACCCCGCCGTTATTGCCCGATCCGTCACCGGCCCCGTCCCCTTAGCCAGTTTATCTTCCCGGTTCCGGGCACTGAGTCTACTTAGTCCCCGTCCTGACCTTTTCCCCCCCTTGATACTCCTATGGATTGGTGGGGTCCCCCTGCTAGGGGAGCACATGCTGCTGTTTCCGATTGTGGGTTGCCTTGTGGATTTGTTTTTTGTTATTTATACTAAAATGAAACCGTTATGTGGGGTCCGGATGGTGTGGCTACCAACGCTTCTAACTCCTGTGCATTTCCCTCTGCCGCAGCATGCGTGCTATTGTCTGTATCACATGCTCCTCTTGCTTGCTAGCGGCCGGCCTGAAGGTTGTAGGCCCATCTTTGTATATTTTTTGGATTCTGTAATAAACGGTTTAAAAAAAAAAAAGAAAAAAAGACTGTGTTGAGTTGCCATTCCGGTGGCGGAAGTCTGACCGGAGGAAACTCCCGGAAAAGTCCTTTCATAAACTGCTTAATTAAAGAGGATGAACAAAGGAAAGGGCCATGAGCACCCTTTCTGAATCTGGAAAGTGCAGCTAAGTGGACTTTGACTGAAGGGAAAGAAAGTCCAGATCTTGCCAGGTGTAACAAATAAGGGAGGATCTGTTCTACAGGAGCGTCCACCGGGTGCACCTGGTTTGCTTCACACCAACAGCAAAACCTTTTCCATTTCAGACGGTAAGTTATGGTGCTGTGGGCCCGTGATTTCATTAATATATCCCTACAGTCTTGAGGGATATCCAGGTCCTTAAACTCTAAGAAGTCAGGAGCCATGCATGTAAATGTAGGGACAGAGGGTCTGGGTGGAGAACCTGACCTCTGTTCCTTGACAGCATTGTGGGCGTCAGAAGAAGACGGATCGGCTGGTCCTGTGATAGCAATAGGAGCTCCTGAAACCAATATTGGCGTGGCCATCTGGGTGCAATCAAGATGAGACGACAGCCCTCCAATTTCATCTTGCGTATGACCCTCGGTATTAGAGGTATCGGGGGGGGAAAAGCGTAAGCATTCCCCCTTGACCCCTGTTGAGGCTATCTGCTGGCATAAAAGCGGCATTTCTTGTTCTCCTTTGTGGCGAACAAATCTAGTGGCGGTGTCCCCCAAGCTCTGAATGAACAACTTACTTACCTTCGGTAACGCTTTTTCTGGTGGATACCTCACCTTGTGAATATCCCCTGCACCAGCAACATTCGGAAACTTTTGTAGCAGTCCACGCCGATGGGGTCGACGACGTCACAGAGACACGGCTCCGCTCTCGACTCCGCTGACGTCACCGGCTCCATAAGAAGACCTCGTCGGCGTGATGACGTCAGTTCCGCCCTTTTTTCCGTGCCTTCGAGGCACACGGAACGGACTGACAGCAATATATATATATATATACACAGTACACAATATGCATATCAACACACTCAGTGTGGAAAATAAATAAAGCACAAGAAATAACAATGCTTTTGACAGTGATAAACACATTTGAAACCCATCAATAGAATTACAGGCATAGAAATACCGGTATAGAAGGATGGACAACGGGGAGGCGGGTGGGTCAGTGAGGAATCCACAGGCAGATACTGTATCCACCAGAAAAAGCGTTACTGAAGGTAAGTAACTTGTTCTTCTGATGGATACATCTGCCAGTGGATTCCTCACCTTGTGAATAGATTCCACAGCAGTCCCCACTCCCGGAGGAGGGTGTCCACCCTTCTATACTGTGGAAATGTGGATTTTCCTGATCAGTCATGTCCCCTATCTTGGACCCCAACGGTTCTATATGCATGTTACAAGTACATGTATGTTCCCTCCAGTTCCAGTTTCTAAGACGCAAACATATGTGTGTCTACCGTCGACATGTTCTCTGTCAGATCCGCCATCAATGGGCTGGATATTCGATTCCTAAGTATGAAAGGCCACCGACTTTATATGGCTAAGTTACTACATTTTTACAGTTCAGGCAAGTAGGCCCGATTCTGTCCTCAAAGCCTTTCCCTGCTCTCTGTCTCTGACAGCTTCAGCTTGAGCTCGCATCTGTATCCATGAACTTTGTCCTACTCCCTGTGCAGCTAACGGTGCCTGCCTCGGCCAGTTTTCGCCTGCCTGCCAAGAAGCTGTATTTCACCTTCGAATTATCTATTTTGCTCTTCAGCCGATGCATTCCTGTCTAGTGATTTAGGTAAACATTTCCTTTAGCTCACAAGCAAAGGACTCAGCCTTTCCGTCCTCCTGCAAGTGATTCATAGCCCTGTTGCCATGGAAAGTTTTCTGCCTCTCGCATCTCATATAGACACTTAGGCGTTTGTGCACGCACACAGTCAGTATAGACTAGATTCTGTCCGAGAGTCCTTCCTTGTGGATAACATAGTTCTCTAAACATAGGATGTTAGATATGATTTGGGATTAGGTTGACTTGACCCCCCAGACTTCTCGTCTCCACATGTAGAGCTAAATGTCAAGTCCCTTCACCCCCTAGTTGCACGTCACTCACACGTCATGCTGCTGCGCGCGCATCTATGCCAAGTATTATCTTATAGATCCACTTATGTCTGATAATCCTAACCAATCATGTTTCTTTTATTCCTTATTACGCCTAGTTTCGATTACGTACCTGTTTTGTCACTTTTCTTATCAAATGTTACGCCTTCTACATTCGTTTCATTGTAATGTACTTATTATAAAAATGCATGTCTGTCAATAAAGTATTGTACTTCACTTCCTGAACCCTCGTGGTGACGGAACCTGAAGGCCGCGACTCGAGTCGGCCATTTTGAATGGAATAAAGCCCATTTAGAAAACCTCTTATACCACGGATTCTGCCTCTTGTTATTTTGAGCTATTTTTACTTTATTTTAAGATTCCGTATGAAATTCAGTCCGGTAAAGAAGATTTTATTTACCACATAATGGCGCCCGAACAGGGACACTTTCTCATCTCACGCGCCGGCGGTGCGTTGCAGGCCCGGTCTCCTGCCACAGCTGGACGGACCATAAACGCGTACCAGCAGGATTTCCTGTAAGCTCCCTCCGGTCAAGCGGGGGCGACTGAGGCTGCGATCAACCCAGACGAGGCGGTGAGAAGTGCGAAGTATCCCGACCAGAGCCTAGCTGAGAGAGCAAGATCCGAGGTATACAGAGGCCCACCAGGTTTCTCGTAATCCCGATGTCCAGAGGGTCCGCTGTCCGCAGTCATCGAGTCCTGTCCATTCTCTGAGGCCTTCCGTTTCAAGGAGCTACTCGGTGAGTACCATCGCCGGGGAGGCGTGTTGACGCGCACATAGGTTGTGCCGGTCAAGACGGATTTGGGTACACAAATCCGGTCTGCACTGTTTAGCAGTGTATATGTACTGTTTAGCAGTATATCAAGTATTCCGAAGTATGCAGTTATTGTCAAGAATTCAGCGTGGTGATTAGTTAGGCAGACTGTCATCATTGTCGGTCATTGTTAAAATATTTAATGTTCAATATTTAAAGTGTTTAAATGTCTTGCATATTGTGGTATGAATGATTGTTCATTGTTCACTGTTCATTATTGTGTTTTTTTGTATTAAGTAAGTTCAAGAGTAAGTATCAGATCAGTTGTGAATATGCCGCTCTTCTCGAAGTTAAGACAGATTACTACCAGAAAAGGGGTGCTTGAAGAAGCAGTTCCTATTCCTCCTAGGGACACTCCAGGGCATTTTATGTACCATAAGCATGGCTTAGATGCCATATTGTTTCTTGATCTATGGGTAGATTATACCAAGGGATTGCCGGAAAGTCAAAGGTGGCCCGCAGCGGGAACCTGGGATGCAGAGTGCATCATGAAAGTGGAGGAAGAGTTATGGAAAAGAAAGGTCAGACAATCACAGAAAGACGCTGTTGAGTTATGGCGTAAAGAATCTCAGACGAACAGAAAAAGCACGTAGACAAGAAGAGAGGAGTAAAGAAAGTTCAAATAAAGTTCAAGAAAATCTATTAATTAAGGAAGGTATCCGAGTGAAATCAGAACAAGTAAATAGACAAAGAAATGCTCTTATGAATGGTATGTATCCCCTTCTAGCCGAAGGACTACCTAAGGCTGCTCCAGAGATGCCAAAAGACTTGCCACCCCCATTATTTCCAATTAAGGTACATCCAAAAGGGCATCCCAGAACCGCAGAAGATGTTTTTCTTTCCTCATATCTAGACGACGCAGCTCCCGAGTATGCTAACGCCGCACCACATAGACCGTCTGGTGTAGGGGTTCAACGTCAGGATCAGGTATCTGTCCCCGTGCAACAGCAAGTCCCGATACAAGCTTCGGCAAGCACATCTGTTTCCGCATCTGTCTCCGCAGTCGACTCTACAGAGGTATCGACACCCATAGTTGCTGTGTCACGTTCAACGAACCCATTCACACCCGACGCCCCAGATGGGGCCACGGGAGGTGCTAGCATTACCTTTACACCACCTAGAATAAATAAACTTGTCTTTCAAGAGTCAGCACATTCACGTACACCTAAATTCGTAAGTGAACGTACGCTTAAGGAACTCCTTGTAAATTGTAGATATGACCCGGTGGTTGGTAAAGAGGATGAAATGGTCCTAGCATCATTACGTATCAGGCGAGCCGCAGAGTATTTAGCAAGGTTACCAGGAATGACTACGCATCTAGATAACATATATCATTTTGTTCAAACAGGACGAGATCCAGGATGTATTAACAGAGCTATGGAATTCCAGAAAGTAGAGATACAGGGGGAACTGTTACGTTTCCTCATAAACTGTGTGATCAGAAATCAAGACCGTCCGGGGGTAGACCCGAATGCAATGCTTATTCTTACAAGATGGAGTCAGAATATATCAGAAGGGAGACACGATAAGCAAAATTGTATAATAGCCATGTGCCGAAAAATCCGTAAAGAAATAGAGCGTATTCATGAAGAGAGATTGGGAACAGACGAGTTTGAGCAAGATGAAGTGTCCGAATCAGGGAATTCCGCAAGACAGTCAGAGACCATAGCCTATGTAGGCAGAGGAAGATCCTGTGAAAATACTAGATGTTTTTCTGATCCCATACACCCAGTATGCCCAAATAATAGCAGAACGTATCCGACGCCTATAATAAATCTGAAGTCTCCTGAACATTCGTTTCAAGCCGCAGATAAAATACTACGAGAACGAAGGGGTTACCACTTCCTCGATTCCATGGATGAGCAAGAATTAGCCAGATCAGCTGTTCACTGGATTGACAGTCCTGAAAAATACGGTGATGAGACCGTAGCACACACGTTTTTTAATCTCAGTACAGATGAACAACGTTTAGCTGGAATCTATATGATTCAGCAACTCCTCATATTATATAAAAGCCAACATGCTGACCCTGGTCCTTTACCTGATATATTAACGGAACTACTCACAAACAGATGGGGAGGTTCTAGTAACAAGCTAATTAAAGAGATATTAGTGTCACGTAAGCAGTATGTCCTTTTTGTAAGTCCGGATTCTCTCTCGCTGCCCCGCAGAGAAAGAGCGCCGTACTATATGGATAGACAAAATCCCCTACGAGAAGTGCACCCAATAAAAGGCGAAGACAATGAGTTTCACCGTGTATTTGTTTACACACCCATATCAAAAATGGAATTATTAGAAATGAAGAAAGTAGTACCTAGTCATGATAAAGACCCAGCGGGTTTCCACCGAGAAATTAAAGACATGTTACTGATGGGAGAGTACACCTTTCCTGATATTATGACGATATTAAAGGTGCTTTTGCCTGCTGGCATTTATGAAAAACTGAAAGAAAAAGAGTGGGAAGTGGGTGACCAAAAGATAGACTGGACAGCATTAGCAGAGGAAGAAAGGGGCCGAACTGCAGGTTCAGGGCTCGGGGATAAAGTTAAACTGTTACCAGGTTTACTAGTACAGGTACTGCCACGTTTATTAACTACAAAAAAGGAAGATTGGGGTGCAATCACAGCCTGCAAACAAAAGCAAGATGAAGACACAAGCGATTATTATGCTCGATTTGAAAAATGTTTTGGTATAAATAGTGGTATAAAAGCAAGTAGTGACTCATATCCACATTTATTTGTGACAAAATTAGTGGAAAATGCATTGCCTCCAGTGAAGAATAGAATATTGAAATTCGAGAGTACCTGGCAAAGTAACACTCCGTCGCAAATGCTACAAATGTTACAGTATCATCACAATAGAATTAGGGATGAACAAGAACACGAGCATAGACGCATGAAGGATACAAAAATGAAAATGCTAGTTTCTCAGACAGTACCAGCAGATGGTCACAAAAAGGGTGTGACACATTCTGGTGATTCTGCAGTTCCTGTAAAGGGAACCTGCAATTACTGTAAACAACTAGGCCATTATGTACACGATTGTCCAGTCCTGAAACGTAATATAGCTACAGGTATTGCAAAGGAGAGACCACGATTAGTTAGACAAGATCAGAATGAACAAGGAACTATGCAGCATGGACAGTCTATGCCAGGTTAGCAACAGTCCATGCCAGCCTCACAGCAACCCATACAGTTTGTGCCAGCTGCACCACCGTTGCCTGCTACTGCCACACAAACCACAACACGACAAATGTATCAGACTGCACAGTATGAATACCCTGAGTATCAGCGTTACGCATGAACCAGCCTAGAGAGGGAAGTTGACTTACCGCTTATCGAGATTCCTGTAGATCAAGAAGGACCTTATGTACATAGTGAATTATTAGGTCAAGATAGAAAATTCTTACTCGATACAGGGGCAAGTCGAACAACCATAAAACGTAGTGAAGTTCCAGGGGCACCCCTCTCAGGCTCTCAAAATGTTTCCCTTGGTTTTTCGGGAAAACCTATTGTTAATGAAGTATCACAGCCTCTACCACTTACGATAGGACCTTTGACACGAACTACAGATTTATTGCTTACTAAATCATGCCCAGAAAATCTGTTAGGAATTAAAACTCTGAAAGCACTAGGAGCCATAATATGTTGTTCTCCGGAAGGAGTAAGGTTGTTTTTACGTGACTTTAAAGGTCACTATGTGTCTAGAGACATGGATCCCCGACTACAGACTTTACCAGTACATCTATGGGCACAAGGCCCTACGGATGTTGGCTGCATGAACATTACACCCTATCGAGTCACACTGAAAGCAGGAGTGGTACTACCACGAATGCGACAATACAAGTTACCGCATGATGCTGTAGTGGCTTTGCTGAAAATCATTGATGAGCTGATTGCCCAGGGAGTAGTTGTAGAAACAGACTCCAATGTATGTAATTCACCGATAATTCCGATTCTTAAACGAACTGATCCTACTGCCCCACCAGTGTACCGATTGGTTATTGATTTGCGTGAACTAAACAAGTGCATTGTACCACAATTCCCTGTGGTCCCTGATATATCATCATTGTTGACAGCAATTGATTCCGAAGCAACGTTCTTTACTGTAATCGATCTCAAGAATGCCTTTTTCAGCGTCCCAATAGATCCGGAAAGCCAATACTTGTTCGGATTCAGTTTAAATGGGCGCAGCTTTAAATTCTCACGCGCTCCCCAAGGATTCACAGAAAGCCCCAGCATCTACAGCCAAGCACTGAAACGAGAACTTGACAGTATCCACATGCCAGTCAATACTACACTGCTTCAATATGTCGATGATCTGCTGATCACCGCGAGAAGCGAGCCAGAATGTGAAAAAGCTTCTCTGACAGTTTTACATTTCCTAGCCGACAAGGGGCACAAGGTGTCTCCTTCTAAGCTGCAATTCTGTGTCCAGCGAGTTATTTATCTTGGTCACTCGCTGTCCAAGGAGGGAAGGCAGCTTACACCAGATCGCATCCAGTTAATTGCTAACATGTCAATACCCCAGACACAAAAGGAGGTGCGGGCTTTCATAGGCCTCACTTCATATTGTAGGCAGTGGATCCCTCAGTACGCATTTCTAGCAAAACCACTCATTCAGTTAACCACACAGGAGGCAGCCACATCGACTGTTCTCCCTTGGACTCAGGAACATACACAAGCTTTTGAAAGCCTAAAGGAAGCTTTATGTCAAGCACCTGTTTTAGCAACACCATGTTATAGCAAACATTTTACACTCTTCGTTACAGAACGCGAAGGTACTGCCTTGTCAGTACTCACTCAGGATCAAGCAGGATCACGCAAGCCATGTGCTTATTTTTCCAGTACATTAGATCCCGTAGCTCAGGCTTTGCCTGCATGCCTGAAATCAGTGGCAGCGACAGCTTTAGCAATCAGACAAAGCGATGCCATAGTATTAGGACACCCATTGACAGTACAAGTACCACATGCAGTAGAGGTTCTTGTGAACCGAACACAAACACAACACTTGACCATAGCAAGACTTACCGGTTATGAACTGACATTGTTTCAACCACACATAGAGATCCGACGGTGTAATACATTGAATCCTGCTACACTATTACCTGTAATTGGAACAGACCCACTAGCTCATGATTGTGTTGAAATCATTGAAATAAAGACGAAACCTAGACAAGACTTGACAGACGTTCCATTGTTAGATCCAGACCTGACGTTGTATGTAGACGGATCGTGCATGAGAACAAATACAGGAGATTTAGTGGCCGCGTATGCAGTCACAACAGACACTGAAGTTATTGAGACAAATTGTATAGATACTTTGTCAGCCCAAGCAGCAGAACTTATTGCTCTAACGCAAGCCTGTATTCAAGCCACAAATAAGAAAGTTAATGTATACACTGACTCACGTTATGCATTCGGAGTTGTACACGACTTCGGCGTGCTGTGGCGAGAGAGAGGTTATTTAACCTCCCATGGTGCCCACATTCAGCACGGACCCCTCATTCATGCCTTGTTAGACGAAATACATCTACCCACTGCTATATCGATTATGAAATGTAAAGCACACACGAAGGTTACTGATATCATTTCTCAAGGCAATGATTTAGCTGACAGAACAGCTAAACAGACTGCTCAGAATCACACATTAGACATGACAAAGCCAATAGTTCAGACACCAACACAGTGTATGACAATTAAGGATCCCGCACTTGACGTAATTGACATACAGACACATGCCACAGCAGAAGAAATAAAGAAGTGGACTGAACTAGGAGGGATCCAGACAGATCAAGGATGGATGACGAAGGAGAAATCTGTATGGTTTCTCCCTGATTCCATGGTTCAAGCCATTATAGCTACAGTTCACAGTCCAGCACATTTAGGAGAGAAGGCTATGCTAGACAGCATTCAGCACATTTGGTTCAACAAACATTTACGAGCAGCAGCTAAACAAAAAGTTCGTACCTGTATGATATGTTGTCAGTTTAATCCAGGAAAGAGTGTTCCCGTAGAGCAGGGTGGATTTCAGCCTCCTGACCATCCTTTTGAAGTCCTCCAGATGGATTATATTCAGATGGAACGTTGTCGAGGATTCAAATATGTTCTCGTAGTTGTCTGCGCTCTCTCCCGTTGGACAGAGGCGTATCCCGTATCAGATTACACTGCCCCGACTACTGCCAAGCAGCTAGTTCGAGAATTCTTCCCACGGTACGGTTTACCACGTGTTGTATATTCAGATAACGGCCAGCCTTTCTCATCCGAATTAATGAAACATGTCTCACTTTTGTTGGGATATCAGTGGAAATTCCACTGTGTCCGACATCCCGAGGCAGCAGGTCTCGTGGAACGACATAATCAACTTTTAAAAATCAGACTGTCTAAAATATGTCAGGAAAAAGGTGTGGACTGGATAGTAGCCTTACCAGTTGCGCTATTTTACATGAGAATGGTAGCACACTCTCGAACAGGGCTATCCCCTTATGAGGTGATCTTTGGTAGACCACCGAATATGTGGGGGACGCCTATACCCCGTAAAATAACTGATGTTGACTGTAATATGCTGACAGATTACCTGGCTTCCTTGATGTCTGCACTACAATCTTGTCGTTCACAGGTAGTCGCAGCTTTTCCCGACAACACCGAGGTGAAACCTCATGATGTAATTCCCGGCGATTATGTTCTCGTCAGGAATTTCGATCGGAAAACCCAACTGGAGCCAAGGTGGAGGCTTCCTAAGTTGGTCCTGCTGACGACCAGAACAGCTGTGAAGATCGAAGGGAGAAAAGGCTGGGTGCATTCCAGCCATATAAAGAAATTTCATGGACTTCCTCCTGACACAAACAGTACTCCCCGTGTGTCTTCCCCCATTGACTCAAAGCTACCCTTGGCTGAGGCCAGTAGCACCGAACTCTATAAGCAGAAACTCAGGTCCAGATCCAAACTGTCGGACGATTTGATTGTTTAAGTCCTCTCCAAGGTGAAGCGGTTGAATCTGTCCCGACATGTATCCCTTAGGTCTGAATGATGTAGAGTCCAGAATCATAATGAAACGACATGCTTATTGTAAATTACTGCGTAGCCACTGTATTGTGACTTTATTAATTTTGTTTTCCTTGAGTTTTTTAATAGTTACTGCAAGTATATTGTTGCATATGTATTATCCGGTTTCTAAACGTGCTTTCAATATAACTGATGAACATTCTTTTAGTGAATTACCCCCACATGAGTTGTCCTATAGACTTGCGCTGCGCAATAACACATTCATTAGTATGTTACATCATTCCCATCAGACTAGTAATGCCACCAATTGTTGGGTGTGTGGCCGACTCCCTCCCTATCAGAATAACAAAGGAGTTCTGCCTTTCTTTCCACATCCGTTCACACACAATGGCTCCTGTGGAGCATGGTTTAGTTTATTAAATTCCATAGACCCAGACACAGCAGTTTATCAACAACATTGGATATGGGGAAATCTGAATCTAGTTTTATTCAAAGTCTGTCACCCTAATAAGGAGGGTCACCCCAGTAGAACAGGAACTGATTTAGAAAATGAAGTGTATAAATTAGGTAATTTTACGCCTAATCTTATGATTTTGAATGTCAAATCCGAAGTTGAACTAATTCTGCCCACTATGTCTGTATTTCCAGTTAAGGGTGAATTATGTGTGAGAAAAGTTGGTTCCATACACATGGGCCATAGCCAATGCGTTACTACAGTAGAATATAGCGATCAAGGTAAATCTTCATTTAGAGCTTCTAGCCATTCTTACTTTATATGTGGTCAGACGGCATATATGCGTCTGCCTCTAGATTGGGATGGTACCCGTTACATAGCATTCCTTTTGCCACCTGTTTTCCTAGCTCCCCCTGATTATTATCGAAATGTTCATTTAGTACACAATAGAGAGCGAAGAGATCTCCCAGTTGTCGATTATACTGAGACGGCATGGGACAAGTATGCAGATTTCAATAAAGGTATCTTTCCCTATATAGGTACAATATCAAATAGTAAGCTGATACGCAGACTAACCAAGACTCTTGAAGCTGTAGTAAACGAGACTATAGCCGCCCTAGGCAATCTGACAGAGGAACAATCAGTGATGAGAATTGTTGTTCTCCAGAATCGTCTTGTCCTTGACGTCATCCTGGCCGATAGGGGCGGAGCTTGCAGGGTCATCGGATCCAGCTGCTGCATATTTATACCAGAAAATTCGCCATCTGTATATAAAGCTATAACACGCCTTCATAAGATTGTGAGCCAGATACACGAGAATCCAGGCACTTGGACGTGGTCCGGGTGGTTTTGGAGTGTGATATCAGCCTGGGGATGGAGAGTTCTATCCTTCCTAGGTATTGGCCTTCTTATGCTCTTCAGTTGTTGTTTATGCCTGCAATGTGGACCAGCGATTTGTGGTCTGTGTGCCACATCATGCATTCCATATCACAGTTCTCGTTCAAAATACCGGAAGAAGAAGGAAGAAGAAATGATGCTCCATGAGCAAATCGATGGAATGATGAAGATTGATATCTCTTGAAGGGCAAGTAGGGGACAAGGAGGGAATGTGGAAATGTGGATTTTCCTGATCAGTCATGTCCCCTATCTTGGACCCCAACGGTTCTATATGCATGTTACAAGTACATGTATGTTCCCTCCAGTTCCAGTTTCTAAGACGCAAACATATGTGTGTCTACCGTCGACATGTTCTCTGTCAGATCCGCCATCAATGGGCTGGATATTCGATTCCTAAGTATGAAAGGCCACCGACTTTATATGGCTAAGTTACTACATTTTTACAGTTCAGGCAAGTAGGCCCGATTCTGTCCTCAAAGCCTTTCCCTGCTCTCTGTCTCTGACAGCTTCAGCTTGAGCTCGCATCTGTATCCATGAACTTTGTCCTACTCCCTGTGCAGCTAACGGTGCCTGCCTCGGCCAGTTTTCGCCTGCCTGCCAAGAAGCTGTATTTCACCTTCGAATTATCTATTTTGCTCTTCAGCCGATGCATTCCTGTCTAGTGATTTAGGTAAACATTTCCTTTAGCTCACAAGCAAAGGACTCAGCCTTTCCGTCCTCCTGCAAGTGATTCATAGCCCTGTTGCCATGGAAAGTTTTCTGCCTCTCGCATCTCATATAGACACTTAGGCGTTTGTGCACGCACACAGTCAGTATAGACTAGATTCTGTCCGAGAGTCCTTCCTTGTGGATAACATAGTTCTCTAAACATAGGATGTTAGATATGATTTGGGATTAGGTTGACTTGACCCCCCAGACTTCTCGTCTCCACATGTAGAGCTAAATGTCAAGTCCCTTCACCCCCTAGTTGCACGTCACTCACACGTCATGCTGCTGCGCGCGCATCTATGCCAAGTATTATCTTATAGATCCACTTATGTCTGATAATCCTAACCAATCATGTTTCTTTTATTCCTTATTACGCCTAGTTTCGATTACGTACCTGTTTTGTCACTTTTCTTATCAAATGTTACGCCTTCTACATTCGTTTCATTGTAATGTACTTATTATAAAAATGCATGTCTGTCAATAAAGTATTGTACTTCACTTCCTGAACCCTCGTGGTGACGGAACCTGAAGGCCGCGACTCGAGTCGGCCATTTTGAATGGAATAAAGCCCATTTAGAAAACCTCTTATACCACGGATTCTGCCTCTTGTTATTTTGAGCTATTTTTACTTTATTTTAAGATTCCGTATGAAATTCAGTCCGGTAAAGAAGATTTTATTTACCACATAATGGCGCCCGAACAGGGACACTTTCTCATCTCACGCGCCGGCGGTGCGTTGCAGGCCCGGTCTCCTGCCACAGCTGGACGGACCATAAACGCGTACCAGCAGGATTTCCTGTAAGCTCCCTCCGGTCAAGCGGGGGCGACTGAGGCTGCGATCAACCCAGACGAGGCGGTGAGAAGTGCGAAGTATCCCGACCAGAGCCTAGCTGAGAGAGCAAGATCCGAGGTATACAGAGGCCCACCAGGTTTCTCGTAATCCCGATGTCCAGAGGGTCCGCTGTCCGCAGTCATCGAGTCCTGTCCATTCTCTGAGGCCTTCCGTTTCAAGGAGCTACTCGGTGAGTACCATCGCCGGGGAGGCGTGTTGACGCGCACATAGGTTGTGCCGGTCAAGACGGATTTGGGTACACAAATCCGGTCTGCACTGTTTAGCAGTGTATATGTACTGTTTAGCAGTATATCAAGTATTCCGAAGTATGCAGTTATTGTCAAGAATTCAGCGTGGTGATTAGTTAGGCAGACTGTCATCATTGTCGGTCATTGTTAAAATATTTAATGTTCAATATTTAAAGTGTTTAAATGTCTTGCATATTGTGGTATGAATGATTGTTCATTGTTCACTGTTCATTATTGTGTTTTTTTGTATTAAGTAAGTTCAAGAGTAAGTATCAGATCAGTTGTGAATATGCCGCTCTTCTCGAAGTTAAGACAGATTACTACCAGAAAAGGGGTGCTTGAAGAAGCAGTTCCTATTCCTCCTAGGGACACTCCAGGGCATTTTATGTACCATAAGCATGGCTTAGATGCCATATTGTTTCTTGATCTATGGGTAGATTATACCAAGGGATTGCCGGAAAGTCAAAGGTGGCCCGCAGCGGGAACCTGGGATGCAGAGTGCATCATGAAAGTGGAGGAAGAGTTATGGAAAAGAAAGGTCAGACAATCACAGAAAGACGCTGTTGAGTTATGGCGTAAAGAATCTCATAGACGAACAGAAAAAGCACGTAGACAAGAAGAGAGGAGTAAAGAAAGTTCAAATAAAGTTCAAGAAAATCTATTAATTAAGGAAGGTATCCGAGTGAAATCAGAACAAGTAAATAGACAAAGAAATGCTCTTATGAATGGTATGTATCCCCTTCTAGCCGAAGGACTACCTAAGGCTGCTCCAGAGATGCCAAAAGACTTGCCACCCCCATTATTTCCAATTAAGGTACATCCAAAAGGGCATCCCAGAACCGCAGAAGATGTTTTTCTTTCCTCATATCTAGACGACGCAGCTCCCGAGTATGCTAACGCCGCACCACATAGACCGTCTGGTGTAGGGGTTCAACGTCAGGATCAGGTATCTGTCCCCGTGCAACAGCAAGTCCCGATACAAGCTTCGGCAAGCACATCTGTTTCCGCATCTGTCTCCGCAGTCGACTCTACAGAGGTATCGACACCCATAGTTGCTGTGTCACGTTCAACGAACCCATTCACACCCGACGCCCCAGATGGGGCCACGGGAGGTGCTAGCATTACCTTTACACCACCTAGAATAAATAAACTTGTCTTTCAAGAGTCAGCACATTCACGTACACCTAAATTCGTAAGTGAACGTACGCTTAAGGAACTCCTTGTAAATTGTAGATATGACCCGGTGGTTGGTAAAGAGGATGAAATGGTCCTAGCATCATTACGTATCAGGCGAGCCGCAGAGTATTTAGCAAGGTTACCAGGAATGACTACGCATCTAGATAACATATATCATTTTGTTCAAACAGGACGAGATCCAGGATGTATTAACAGAGCTATGGAATTCCAGAAAGTAGAGATACAGGGGGAACTGTTACGTTTCCTCATAAACTGTGTGATCAGAAATCAAGACCGTCCGGGGGTAGACCCGAATGCAATGCTTATTCTTACAAGATGGAGTCAGAATATATCAGAAGGGAGACACGATAAGCAAAATTGTATAATAGCCATGTGCCGAAAAATCCGTAAAGAAATAGAGCGTATTCATGAAGAGAGATTGGGAACAGACGAGTTTGAGCAAGATGAAGTGTCCGAATCAGGGAATTCCGCAAGACAGTCAGAGACCATAGCCTATGTAGGCAGAGGAAGATCCTGTGAAAATACTAGATGTTTTTCTGATCCCATACACCCAGTATGCCCAAATAATAGCAGAACGTATCCGACGCCTATAATAAATCTGAAGTCTCCTGAACATTCGTTTCAAGCCGCAGATAAAATACTACGAGAACGAAGGGGTTACCACTTCCTCGATTCCATGGATGAGCAAGAATTAGCCAGATCAGCTGTTCACTGGATTGACAGTCCTGAAAAATACGGTGATGAGACCGTAGCACACACGTTTTTTAATCTCAGTACAGATGAACAACGTTTAGCTGGAATCTATATGATTCAGCAACTCCTCATATTATATAAAAGCCAACATGCTGACCCTGGTCCTTTACCTGATATATTAACGGAACTACTCACAAACAGATGGGGAGGTTCTAGTAACAAGCTAATTAAAGAGATATTAGTGTCACGTAAGCAGTATGTCCTTTTTGTAAGTCCGGATTCTCTCTCGCTGCCCCGCAGAGAAAGAGCGCCGTACTATATGGATAGACAAAATCCCCTACGAGAAGTGCACCCAATAAAAGGCGAAGACAATGAGTTTCACCGTGTATTTGTTTACACACCCATATCAAAAATGGAATTATTAGAAATGAAGAAAGTAGTACCTAGTCATGATAAAGACCCAGCGGGTTTCCACCGAGAAATTAAAGACATGTTACTGATGGGAGAGTACACCTTTCCTGATATTATGACGATATTAAAGGTGCTTTTGCCTGCTGGCATTTATGAAAAACTGAAAGAAAAAGAGTGGGAAGTGGGTGACCAAAAGATAGACTGGACAGCATTAGCAGAGGAAGAAAGGGGCCGAACTGCAGGTTCAGGGCTCGGGGATAAAGTTAAACTGTTACCAGGTTTACTAGTACAGGTACTGCCACGTTTATTAACTACAAAAAAGGAAGATTGGGGTGCAATCACAGCCTGCAAACAAAAGCAAGATGAAGACACAAGCGATTATTATGCTCGATTTGAAAAATGTTTTGGTATAAATAGTGGTATAAAAGCAAGTAGTGACTCATATCCACATTTATTTGTGACAAAATTAGTGGAAAATGCATTGCCTCCAGTGAAGAATAGAATATTGAAATTCGAGAGTACCTGGCAAAGTAACACTCCGTCGCAAATGCTACAAATGTTACAGTATCATCACAATAGAATTAGGGATGAACAAGAACACGAGCATAGACGCATGAAGGATACAAAAATGAAAATGCTAGTTTCTCAGACAGTACCAGCAGATGGTCACAAAAAGGGTGTGACACATTCTGGTGATTCTGCAGTTCCTGTAAAGGGAACCTGCAATTACTGTAAACAACTAGGCCATTATGTACACGATTGTCCAGTCCTGAAACGTAATATAGCTACAGGTATTGCAAAGGAGAGACCACGATTAGTTAGACAAGATCAGAATGAACAAGGAACTATGCAGCATGGACAGTCTATGCCAGTTCAGCAACAGTCCATGCCAGCCTCACAGCAACCCATACAGTTTGTGCCAGCTGCACCACCGTTGCCTGCTACTGCCACACAAACCACAACACGACAAATGTATCAGACTGCACAGTATGAATACCCTGAGTATCAGCGTTACGCATGAACCAGCCTAGAGAGGGAAGTTGACTTACCGCTTATCGAGATTCCTGTAGATCAAGAAGGACCTTATGTACATAGTGAATTATTAGGTCAAGATAGAAAATTCTTACTCGATACAGGGGCAAGTCGAACAACCATAAAACGTAGTGAAGTTCCAGGGGCACCCCTCTCAGGCTCTCAAAATGTTTCCCTTGGTTTTTCGGGAAAACCTATTGTTAATGAAGTATCACAGCCTCTACCACTTACGATAGGACCTTTGACACGAACTACAGATTTATTGCTTACTAAATCATGCCCAGAAAATCTGTTAGGAATTAAAACTCTGAAAGCACTAGGAGCCATAATATGTTGTTCTCCGGAAGGAGTAAGGTTGTTTTTACGTGACTTTAAAGGTCACTATGTGTCTAGAGACATGGATCCCCGACTACAGACTTTACCAGTACATCTATGGGCACAAGGCCCTACGGATGTTGGCTGCATGAACATTACACCCTATCGAGTCACACTGAAAGCAGGAGTGGTACTACCACGAATGCGACAATACAAGTTACCGCATGATGCTGTAGTGGCTTTGCTGAAAATCATTGATGAGCTGATTGCCCAGGGAGTAGTTGTAGAAACAGACTCCAATGTATGTAATTCACCGATAATTCCGATTCTTAAACGAACTGATCCTACTGCCCCACCAGTGTACCGATTGGTTATTGATTTGCGTGAACTAAACAAGTGCATTGTACCACAATTCCCTGTGGTCCCTGATATATCATCATTGTTGACAGCAATTGATTCCGAAGCAACGTTCTTTACTGTAATCGATCTCAAGAATGCCTTTTTCAGCGTCCCAATAGATCCGGAAAGCCAATACTTGTTCGGATTCAGTTTAAATGGGCGCAGCTTTAAATTCTCACGCGCTCCCCAAGGATTCACAGAAAGCCCCAGCATCTACAGCCAAGCACTGAAACGAGAACTTGACAGTATCCACATGCCAGTCAATACTACACTGCTTCAATATGTCGATGATCTGCTGATCACCGCGAGAAGCGAGCCAGAATGTGAAAAAGCTTCTCTGACAGTTTTACATTTCCTAGCCGACAAGGGGCACAAGGTGTCTCCTTCTAAGCTGCAATTCTGTGTCCAGCGAGTTATTTATCTTGGTCACTCGCTGTCCAAGGAGGGAAGGCAGCTTACACCAGATCGCATCCAGTTAATTGCTAACATGTCAATACCCCAGACACAAAAGGAGGTGCGGGCTTTCATAGGCCTCACTTCATATTGTAGGCAGTGGATCCCTCAGTACGCATTTCTAGCAAAACCACTCATTCAGTTAACCACACAGGAGGCAGCCACATCGACTGTTCTCCCTTGGACTCAGGAACATACACAAGCTTTTGAAAGCCTAAAGGAAGCTTTATGTCAAGCACCTGTTTTAGCAACACCATGTTATAGCAAACATTTTACACTCTTCGTTACAGAACGCGAAGGTACTGCCTTGTCAGTACTCACTCAGGATCAAGCAGGATCACGCAAGCCATGTGCTTATTTTTCCAGTACATTAGATCCCGTAGCTCAGGCTTTGCCTGCATGCCTGAAATCAGTGGCAGCGACAGCTTTAGCAATCAGACAAAGCGATGCCATAGTATTAGGACACCCATTGACAGTACAAGTACCACATGCAGTAGAGGTTCTTGTGAACCGAACACAAACACAACACTTGACCATAGCAAGACTTACCGGTTATGAACTGACATTGTTTCAACCACACATAGAGATCCGACGGTGTAATACATTGAATCCTGCTACACTATTACCTGTAATTGGAACAGACCCACTAGCTCATGATTGTGTTGAAATCATTGAAATAAAGACGAAACCTAGACAAGACTTGACAGACGTTCCATTGTTAGATCCAGACCTGACGTTGTATGTAGACGGATCGTGCATGAGAACAAATACAGGAGATTTAGTGGCCGCGTATGCAGTCACAACAGACACTGAAGTTATTGAGACAAATTGTATAGATACTTTGTCAGCCCAAGCAGCAGAACTTATTGCTCTAACGCAAGCCTGTATTCAAGCCACAAATAAGAAAGTTAATGTATACACTGACTCACGTTATGCATTCGGAGTTGTACACGACTTCGGCGTGCTGTGGCGAGAGAGAGGTTATTTAACCTCCCATGGTGCCCACATTCAGCACGGACCCCTCATTCATGCCTTGTTAGACGAAATACATCTACCCACTGCTATATCGATTATGAAATGTAAAGCACACACGAAGGTTACTGATATCATTTCTCAAGGCAATGATTTAGCTGACAGAACAGCTAAACAGACTGCTCAGAATCACACATTAGACATGACAAAGCCAATAGTTCAGACACCAACACAGTGTATGACAATTAAGGATCCCGCACTTGACGTAATTGACATACAGACACATGCCACAGCAGAAGAAATAGAAGTGGACTGAACTAGGAGGGATCCAGACAGATCAAGGATGGATGACGAAGGAGAAATCTGTATGGTTTCTCCCTGATTCCATGGTTCAAGCCATTATAGCTACAGTTCACAGTCCAGCACATTTAGGAGAGAAGGCTATGCTAGACAGCATTCAGCACATTTGGTTCAACAAACATTTACGAGCAGCAGCTAAACAAAAAGTTCGTACCTGTATGATATGTTGTCAGTTTAATCCAGGAAAGAGTGTTCCCGTAGAGCAGGGTGGATTTCAGCCTCCTGACCATCCTTTTGAAGTCCTCCAGATGGATTATATTCAGATGGAACGTTGTCGAGGATTCAAATATGTTCTCGTAGTTGTCTGCGCTCTCTCCCGTTGGACAGAGGCGTATCCCGTATCAGATTACACTGCCCCGACTACTGCCAAGCAGCTAGTTCGAGAATTCTTCCCACGGTACGGTTTACCACGTGTTGTATATTCAGATAACGGCCAGCCTTTCTCATCCGAATTAATGAAACATGTCTCACTTTTGTTGGGATATCAGTGGAAATTCCACTGTGTCCGACATCCCGAGGCAGCAGGTCTCGTGGAACGACATAATCAACTTTTAAAAATCAGACTGTCTAAAATATGTCAGGAAAAAGGTGTGGACTGGATAGTAGCCTTACCAGTTGCGCTATTTTACATGAGAATGGTAGCACACTCTCGAACAGGGCTATCCCCTTATGAGGTGATCTTTGGTAGACCACCGAATATGTGGGGGACGCCTATACCCCGTAAAATAACTGATGTTGACTGTAATATGCTGACAGATTACCTGGCTTCCTTGATGTCTGCACTACAATCTTGTCGTTCACAGGTAGTCGCAGCTTTTCCCGACAACACCGAGGTGAAACCTCATGATGTAATTCCCGGCGATTATGTTCTCGTCAGGAATTTCGATCGGAAAACCCAACTGGAGCCAAGGTGGAGGCTTCCTAAGTTGGTCCTGCTGACGACCAGAACAGCTGTGAAGATCGAAGGGAGAAAAGGCTGGGTGCATTCCAGCCATATAAAGAAATTTCATGGACTTCCTCCTGACACAAACAGTACTCCCCGTGTGTCTTCCCCCATTGACTCAAAGCTACCCTTGGCTGAGGCCAGTAGCACCGAACTCTATAAGCAGAAACTCAGGTCCAGATCCAAACTGTCGGACGATTTGATTGTTTAAGTCCTCTCCAAGGTGAAGCGGTTGAATCTGTCCCGACATGTATCCCTTAGGTCTGAATGATGTAGAGTCCAGAATCATAATGAAACGACATGCTTATTGTAAATTACTGCGTAGCCACTGTATTGTGACTTTATTAATTTTGTTTTCCTTGAGTTTTTTAATAGTTACTGCAAGTATATTGTTGCATATGTATTATCCGGTTTCTAAACGTGCTTTCAATATAACTGATGAACATTCTTTTAGTGAATTACCCCCACATGAGTTGTCCTATAGACTTGCGCTGCGCAATAACACATTCATTAGTATGTTACATCATTCCCATCAGACTAGTAATGCCACCAATTGTTGGGTGTGTGGCCGACTCCCTCCCTATCAGAATAACAAAGGAGTTCTGCCTTTCTTTCCACATCCGTTCACACACAATGGCTCCTGTGGAGCATGGTTTAGTTTATTAAATTCCATAGACCCAGACACAGCAGTTTATCAACAACATTGGATATGGGGAAATCTGAATCTAGTTTTATTCAAAGTCTGTCACCCTAATAAGGAGGGTCACCCCAGTAGAACAGGAACTGATTTAGAAAATGAAGTGTATAAATTAGGTAATTTTACGCCTAATCTTATGATTTTGAATGTCAAATCCGAAGTTGAACTAATTCTGCCCACTATGTCTGTATTTCCAGTTAAGGGTGAATTATGTGTGAGAAAAGTTGGTTCCATACACATGGGCCATAGCCAATGCGTTACTACAGTAGAATATAGCGATCAAGGTAAATCTTCATTTAGAGCTTCTAGCCATTCTTACTTTATATGTGGTCAGACGGCATATATGCGTCTGCCTCTAGATTGGGATGGTACCCGTTACATAGCATTCCTTTTGCCACCTGTTTTCCTAGCTCCCCCTGATTATTATCGAAATGTTCATTTAGTACACAATAGAGAGCGAAGAGATCTCCCAGTTGTCGATTATACTGAGACGGCATGGGACAAGTATGCAGATTTCAATAAAGGTATCTTTCCCTATATAGGTACAATATCAAATAGTAAGCTGATACGCAGACTAACCAAGACTCTTGAAGCTGTAGTAAACGAGACTATAGCCGCCCTAGGCAATCTGACAGAGGAACAATCAGTGATGAGAATTGTTGTTCTCCAGAATCGTCTTGTCCTTGACGTCATCCTGGCCGATAGGGGCGGAGCTTGCAGGGTCATCGGATCCAGCTGCTGCATATTTATACCAGAAAATTCGCCATCTGTATATAAAGCTATAACACGCCTTCATAAGATTGTGAGCCAGATACACGAGAATCCAGGCACTTGGACGTGGTCCGGGTGGTTTTGGAGTGTGATATCAGCCTGGGGATGGAGAGTTCTATCCTTCCTAGGTATTGGCCTTCTTATGCTCTTCAGTTGTTGTTTATGCCTGCAATGTGGACCAGCGATTTGTGGTCTGTGTGCCACATCATGCATTCCATATCACAGTTCTCGTTCAAAATACCGGAAGAAGAAGGAAGAAGAAATGATGCTCCATGAGCAAATCGATGGAATGATGAAGATTGATATCTCTTGAAGGGCAAGTAGAGGACAAGGAGGGAATGTGGAAATGTGGATTTTCCTGATCAGTCATGTCCCCTATCTTGGACCCCAACGGTTCTATATGCATGTTACAAGTACATGTATGTTCCCTCCAGTTCCAGTTTCTAAGACGCAAACATATGTGTGTCTACCGTCGACATGTTCTCTGTCAGATCCGCCATCAATGGGCTGGATATTCGATTCCTAAGTATGAAAGGCCACCGACTTTATATGGCTAAGTTACTACATTTTTACAGTTCAGGCAAGTAGGCCCGATTCTGTCCTCAAAGCCTTTCCCTGCTCTCTGTCTCTGACAGCTTCAGCTTGAGCTCGCATCTGTATCCATGAACTTTGTCCTACTCCCTGTGCAGCTAACGGTGCCTGCCTCGGCCAGTTTTCGCCTGCCTGCCAAGAAGCTGTATTTCACCTTCGAATTATCTATTTTGCTCTTCAGCCGATGCATTCCTGTCTAGTGATTTAGGTAAACATTTCCTTTAGCTCACAAGCAAAGGACTCAGCCTTTCCGTCCTCCTGCAAGTGATTCATAGCCCTGTTGCCATGGAAAGTTTTCTGCCTCTCGCATCTCATATAGACACTTAGGCGTTTGTGCACGCACACAGTCAGTATAGACTAGATTCTGTCCGAGAGTCCTTCCTTGTGGATAACATAGTTCTCTAAACATAGGATGTTAGATATGATTTGGGATTAGGTTGACTTGACCCCCCAGACTTCTCGTCTCCACATGTAGAGCTAAATGTCAAGTCCCTTCACCCCCTAGTTGCACGTCACTCACACGTCATGCTGCTGCGCGCGCATCTATGCCAAGTATTATCTTATAGATCCACTTATGTCTGATAATCCTAACCAATCATGTTTCTTTTATTCCTTATTACGCCTAGTTTCGATTACGTACCTGTTTTGTCACTTTTCTTATCAAATGTTACGCCTTCTACATTCGTTTCATTGTAATGTACTTATTATAAAAATGCATGTCTGTCAATAAAGTATTGTACTTCACTTCCTGAACCCTCGTGGTGACGGAACCTGAAGGCCGCGACTCGAGTCGGCCATTTTGAATGGAATAAAGCCCATTTAGAAAACCTCTTATACCACGGATTCTGCCTCTTGTTATTTTGAGCTATTTTTACTTTATTTTAAGATTCCGTATGAAATTCAGTCCGGTAAAGAAGATTTTATTTACCACAATACCAGAAAATCCTGAAGGACGGAACGAGCAAAGTGTCTGTCCCTCCTCACCTCGGTGTCTAAGCAATAATGTTTTGCGAAGGTGTGGAGGGAGGCCCAAGTTGCCGCCCTACAAATGTCCTCCACTGGAACCCCTCTAGCTAAGGCAGATGTGGAAGACTTTGCTCTGGTAGAATGAGCCCTCAAACACTCCGGAGGCTCCTTACCAGCTAGGGAGTAGCATATCTTGATCCACAAGACAATCCACCTAGAAAGGGTGCGCTTGTGCACCGCTCGACCCTTCCTGCAGCCAGCAAAGCCCACAAAGAGCTGGTCATCAATCCTGGAGTCCCTTGTCCAGTCCAGGTAGAAGCTCACCGCCCTCTTAGGGTCCAAGCGGTGAAGTCTATCCTCCTCCTTGGAAGGGTGAGGGGGAGGATAGAAAGAAGGAAGGGTAATGGACTGCCCCAAATGGAAGGGAGTTACCACCTTAGGCAAAAATGCAGCCCTGGTCCAGAGTACCATTCGTTCAGCATGAATGGTCAAGAATGGGGGTTTTGAACTTAGAGCTTGAAGCTCACTTACCCTCCTTGCCGAGGTGATTGCAACGAGGAAAACTGTCTTAAAGGACAACAACCTCAAGGGACACTTGTGTAAGGGCTCGAAGGGAGAACCCATAAGATAGGTTAGTACAAGATTTAAGTCCCATTGAGGCACAATAAAGGGAGTAGGAGGAAACTTGTTTTTTAAGGTCCTTTATAAAACGAAGAACAATAGGTGATTTGAATAATGACGGGTGATCCGGCAAACAAAGGAAAGCCGACAAATATCCTTTCACCGTAGCCACAGCAAAGCCTTGTTGAGCAAGAGAAAGGGCAAACTGTAGAATATTAGACAGACGAGCCTTCAAAGGATCAATGGACCTCTCTCCACACCACAGAACAAATTTAGACCACCTATATGAATAAATAGATTTGGTGGAGTGTCGCCTGGCCGATAAAATAACATCCACCACATCCGGCGGGAGAGAGAAAGAATTCAGGTTGCCCCGTTCAATCTCAAGGCATGAAGGTGTAAGCTCTGGAGGTGGGGGTGTAGAACCTGCCCCTCCGGCTGCGAGAGGAGGTCTGCCCTCAGAGGGAGACGGAGCGGAGGGCACGAGGAGAGGTGGAGAAGATCTGTGTACCACACCCTTCTTGGCCAATCCGGGGCGATCAATATGACTTGGGCCCAGGTCTTGGCGAACCTTCCTCAGAACCCGAGGAATCAAGGGTATGGGAGGAAACGCGTAAAGGAGTCGTGAGCCCCAACTCAGCTGAAACGCGTCCAACGCTCCGTGCATCGGATACTGGAGACTGCAGAACAACGGACAGTGCGCGTTCTCGCGGGTGGCAAATAGATCCACCCGAGGAGTTCCCCACGTCCGAAAGACGTGACGAACCACCTCCGGATGGAGCCTCCACTCGTGGTCGGCGGAGTATTGCCGACAGACTGTCCGCACGCACGTTCAGCACCCCGGCCAGATGATTTGCCATCAGACAAATCTGATGGTCCTGAGCCCAGGACCATAGACGCAGGGCCTCTCTGCAGAGACAAAGAGACCCCACTCCTCCCTGTTTGTTTATATACCACATCGCGGTAGTGTTGTCCGTCAGGACTTGAACAGACTGACCGCGAAGGGAAGGGAGAAAGGCCTTGAGCGCCAAACGTATCGCCCGCAATTCCAGAAGGTTGATGTGAAGCAACCTTTCCTCTGGAGACCAAAGACCCTTGATCTGCAGATCTCCCAGATGTGCAACCCACCCTAAGGTGGATGCATCCGTTATCACTGTGGCCACCGATGGAGGAAGATGGAAAGGCTTTCCTTGAGACAGATTGCCCTCCATGCCCCACCAAGATCGATCCGCCGCAGCTTCTCTGGAGATCCTCACAGACTCCCTGAGATCTCCCTTGTGCTGATACCACTGCTTACGGAGGCACCACTGGAGCGCCCTCCTGTGCCAGCGTGCATGGTTGACCAACAGAATGCAAGAAGCAAACAGACCGAGCAGGCGAAGGACCTTCAGGACCGGAACAACCGCTCCGTTGTAAAAGAAAGGAATCATTTCCTGTATGTCGAGAATCCTTTGAGGAGGAGGGAATGCTCGACAAACAGTAGTGTCCAGTACCGCACCTATGAACAGGTTGCGCTGAGAGGGCACCAGGTGAGATTTGGGCACATTTATCGAAAAACCCAAGTTGTACAACAGTTGAGTTGTATCCCGCAGATGATGCAGCACCTTCTCTGGAGACTCCGCCTTGATCAGCCAGTTGTCCAGATAGGGGAAAACCGAGACCCCTGACCTTCTGAGATGGGCTGCCAACACTGCTATCACCTTCGTGAAGACCCGAGGTGCAGAAGTAAGACCAAACGGGAGGACCGCAAACTGATAATGTTGCGACCCTACCGTGAAACGGAGATACTTTCTGTGCGACTTCAGGATTGGGATGTGAAAATACACATCCTGCAAATCGATGGACACCATCCAGTCCTCCTGATTCAGCGCTTGAAGAACCTGAGCAAGGGTGAGCATCTTGAACTTCTCTTGCTTTAGATAAAGATTCAAGATCCTGAGGTC
Organism: Triturus cristatus; assembly: GCF_964204655.1. Taxonomy (NCBI): domain Eukaryota; kingdom Metazoa; phylum Chordata; class Amphibia; order Caudata; family Salamandridae; genus Triturus; species Triturus cristatus. The sequence goes on along the minus strand of NC_140594.1, from coordinate 1,183,406,595 downwards.
CAATATCGGACGCAATCTGCCGTCCTTTTTTGGAATCAGGAAATACCGGGAGTAGCATCCCTGACCCCTCTCCTGCTCTGGAACCACCTCTATCGCACCTTTCTGAAACAACTTCAGGACTTCCTCCTGCAGGAGAAGACGGTGGTCCTCCGAGCAAGCCCCTTGGCAAGGAGGGTAATTTGGAGGGAATTCCCGAAAGGGAAGGGCATACCCATTTTCCACAAGATCTAGAACCCAGAGATCTGTAGTTACAGATTCCCAATCTTGTAGAAAATGGGTAAGCCGGCCCCCCACAGGACCAGCATGATCCGGAATGGCGGATCTAGGGCTGCTTTGCGGTGGTGGGAGGGGCTGAGGAAGAGGAGGAGGAGAGCTGACGGCCACGTGTGCGACCCCCGATTCTTCCTCTGTAACCTCTCGACGAGGAACCTTGCTGCTGCTGAGTCTGCCTATAGGTTCGAAAAGATGTCCTTCCAAAACCTCTGTACCTCTTAAAAGACCCTCTCGACAGACTGGAGTCCCAAAGATTTAGCAGTTGCCTTGCTCTCCTTGAATCTTTCCAGAGCAGCATCTGCCTTTTCCCCTAAACAGGCCAGACCCATCAAACGGTAGATCCAATAGGGTTGCTTGTACATCTTGACAGAGCTCCGAAGTTCTCAACCAAGCACTTCTTCTAGTTGCAACGGACGACCCCATGATCCTTGCAACAGAATCTGCTGTGCCCAGCCCACTTTGGATCACTTGCCGCACAGCCGCCTGAGCATCAGCCAAGATGTCGTTAAAACCAGATCTATCCTCATCAGGTAGCTTCGGCACCAGTTTCCTAGCCGAATCCATCAGCGCATGTACATAGCGTCCCAAAAGACATGTGGCGTTAGTCGATTTCAAAGCCATGCTGGCTGATGAACACCTTCTTTGCCGACTGGTCCAGTCTTTTTGCCTCTCTGTCCCCAGGGACCTGTGGAAAGGCTCCTTTAGACTTCCCAGAACAAGCCGTCTGAATTACCAAGCTCTCAGGCGATGGATGAGACGACAAAAATTCTGGATCACCTGGGGCCGCTCTGTATCCCCTAGCGATAGTCTTAGACACCGCAGGAGCAGAAAAAGGTTTGCGCCACACCTCCAACACAGGTTCTGCAATGGCCTCATTAAATGGAAGCAAAGGCTCTGATACCGCTGTGGGAGAATGCAAGACTTCAGTCAAGATGTTTGACTTAAACTCCGTTGTTGGAAGTTGGAGATCAAGTAACTCCGCAGTTCTCCTTATGACTGCATGGTAGGGTGCAACGTCCTTGGATGGCTCATCTGATGGCGGAGTAATCTCCCACTCAGGAGACAGGTCCAAGCCACTAGCTTCCTTAAGCTCGTCAAAAACCTCATCCGACTCCACCAATTCTCCATCCTCCGCCTCCTCCTGAAGGTATCTCTGCTACTCAATAATCCTTTGAGTCTCCCTTCTGGAGCGAATTCAAATCCTCGGCGGCGCCGTAATCGACTCAGACGGCGCCGGCGTCTACCGTGGATCCGGCGGAGCCATCGGCGTCAAACGAGGTCGAGCCGGAGCGGATGGAAGCGGCGTCGACGTTATCGGAGCCGGAGGATTCCAAGACGGCGTCGCTGGATAAAATGGATAGAAAGGGGCCTGAGGATATACTTGCGGCACCCCTAAGTTAAATGCCAAAGGACCCGTCGGACCCGCAGGTGCACCAGGGACATACATGGCACGAGCAAATACCCCATACATTGCATTTAAGTAATGTGATGGGTCCTGACCTGGCCCAGGGAAAGCAGGATACTGGCCAGGGCCCACCGAACTCGGGCCAACCGGCGCCGACGGTGGAATCAACGGCGTCGCAGGCTCACCCGGGGCTTGAAGATCTTCCGGAGACGGAACCGGAGCCGGAGATGAAACCGGCGTCAGAGTCCGGGCTGGAACTGGCGAAGCCGGAGACAAAGACCACCGGAGATGAAGGACCAGCAGGCGAACCCGGCACAGGAGAAGGAGAAACAGAGTCCCTTCGACGCCGAGCAGGTGACTTCGGCGCCGTGCTCTTATCTGAATGGTGCCGAGAGGAGTATCTTCTCTTTTTCTTGTGCTTCTTAGCTCGAGAAGCATGCCCTGAAGTAGACTTGGACGCCGACCTCGACTTCGATCGAGACCTCGATCTCGATCTCCTTCTCCGTCTCTTGTCCTTCATTCTGGCAATAAAGAGCTTTGCCTCCCGTTCCTTCAGAGCCTTCGTGCTCATCTTTCGGCAGCTGGTACAGCCATCCACATCGTGGTCCGAGGATAAACACCACACACAGTCCTCATGTGGGTCAGTGATGGACATATGCTTGCCACACTCCCGGCAAGGCTTAAACCCAGACTTTTGTCGACATCTTCAAAGAAGACAGGAAAAACAACGAAAATACACAAAGTATCCACGACGCTAACAGCGATTCCCGAAATCCGTTGGCTTAGACGGCGCGGAAAAAAGGGAACTGACGTCATCACGCCGACGAGGTCTTCTTATGGAGCCGGTGACGTCAGCGGAGTCGCGAGCAGAGCCGTGTCTGTGACGTCGTCGACCCCATCGGCGTGGACTGCTACAAAAGTTTCCGAATGTTGCTGGCGCAGGGGATATTCACAAGGTGAGGAATCCACTGGCAGATGTATCCATCAGAAACTGAGCACTTGAGCTTGCTCTAGCTCCCATTCGTGGCAATCTGATTGGGATCTGCTGAGCGTGTCCGCTAATGTATTGCAGAGACCTCTGACATGTTCTGCTCTGAGGGTTACGTTGTGGAGTGTGACCCATTCCCACAACTCCTGAGCCTCTGTGGACAGAGTTGCTGATCTTGTCCCTCCTTGCTTGTTCACGTAAAACATGCTGGTGGTATTGTCGGTCCGAACCAGAACCGAAGAACCTGCAATCCTTGGAAGGAAAGCTTGCAGAGACAGGAAAATTGCTCGCAATTCCAGACTGTTGATGTGTTTGTTCTTGTACTCTGGAGACCACCTCCCCTGTATCTGTAAGTCTTGGAGATGACCTCCCCATCCTTCCATGGAAGCATCCGTAGTGAGGACAAAGTCTGGAATCTTTTGTATGAAAGTGAGCCCTTCTGCTAAGTTGGGTATGTGGGACCAGCAACGTAGAGCGCTCTTTATGCCTGAAGTGACTGAGGATGTCGACGAAAGAACCCATCGCCTGCTGCCACTGGAGGTGTAACTCCTCCTGCAAGGGTCGCATCCGGAGCCGTGCCAGAGGGACGAGGTGTATTGCAGAGGAGCACATCCCTAGGAGCGACGCGAACATCCGTACAGAAACTGACTTTCTTTTGGAAATCAGGATTGCTAACTTTTGAAGACGAACCTGCCGTTCGTGAAATAAGAATGCCTTGCAGCGGACGGTATCTAGCAGAGCTCCCAGAAAAGGAAGGATCTGCCTTAGGTGTAACTGAGATTTGCTCCTGTTGATCGTAAGCCCCAAAGAGTGGAACAGACGAAGAGATGTTGTCACGGCAGTCTTGACTGAGCTTTCCGAAGGACCTTTTATCAACCAGTCGTCTAAATACGGGAAGACTTGGATTCTTTGGGATCGTAACGCTGCTGCCACTGGAGCTAGGCACTTCGTAAATATCCTTGAGGCAGATTTTAACGCAAACGGGAGCACTTTGAACTGGTAATGGGCGCCAGCCACTGTGAAGCGAAGATATTTGCGATGCTTCGGATGTATTGGGATGTGAAAGTAAGCATCTTCCATATCTAAAGAAGCTAGAAAATCTCCCTCGTTGAGGCAACTTAGAATTTCTGCCAGAGTGACCATGCGAAATCCCTGCTTCTTGAGGAATCTGTTCAGATTGCGAAGGTCTAAGATTGGACGCCACTCCCCTGATTTCTTCTTGATGAGAAAAAAGCGGGAATAGAAACCCGTCCCCTTTTGAAGTGCAGGAACCTTCTCGATTGCGTTCTTGAGGAGCATCGTTAAAGCTTCTTTGAATAATAAGTGAAGACGAGGGGGTCCCTTGGGTGGTGTATTGGGTGGGTTGGTAACAAACTCTAAGGTATGACCGTTGAGAACCAGGTCCAGAACCCACTGGTCCGACGTAATTTCTTGCCACTTGCTTACAAAAGTTGAAATCTTCGCACCCACAGGGGGGGGGGGGGGGGGGGGGGAAGGAGTGGCAGGCGCCCTGCAGAAATCATCGTTTCCTTGTGGTGTCTCTTCCCTGATTCTGCGATCTTTTTCGTATGCCTTGACGAGAGATACCAGACGTGTTGGTTTGTCTGTAGGAAGATTGATAGGATTGTCGATACTGAGGCTGGTACCTATTCTGTTGGGTGTGATAACCCCCTCTGGATGAAAATCCACAGCCTCTTGCTCCTCTGAAGGTACCTCGCTTGTACTGCAAGGAGCCCAATGATCTTGCGGTATCAGTATCGGTCTTTATTGCTTGGAGTGCGTCATCTATATGCTTTCCAAACAATGATTCGCCATCATAGGCCATGTCCATTATTTTTGTCGGACTTCTGGTCTGAACGTGGTGGCCTTAAGCCAGCCCTGGCGCCTGAGAACCGCTGCCCCAGCCAACTGGCGAAAATTAGTATTTACAATATCCAGAGCGCAGTCGATAGTCTCTGATGCTGCACGCTCACCCTCCAACAAAATCTTCCGAGCGTCTTGTCTGTTGTCCTCTGGGATGAGGTCGATAAAGCTTGCCATTTCTGACCACATTTGGCGGTCACAACGCCCTATTATCACCAGCGAGTTGGCTGCCCTGATGGATGCAGCTGCCATCGTTGAAAAATGTTTCCCAATTAAATCCAGGCGTTGTCCTTCCCTATCCGGTGGTGTAGTGACCGGTGCTGCCGGATTCTTAGATTTTTGTTGGGCTGCCTGAGAGATAACAGAGTCTGGCCGAGGTTGGCCAATGAGACAGGAAGGACTGTTGGCAGGAGCACGGTATTTGTCAATCCGTGGAAGCACCGCTGGCATTGATGCTGGGTTTTTCATAATTTTAATCCCTTCCTTCCAAATGTAGTCAATGACAGGGATAGCTCTTGTAACCTTTGACTCCTCTTTAAAGTCATGAAGAGGAACAGTCAGACTGCTCAATGGTAACCGGCAAGTGGAACCTGGTCGCAGCGCGCTGCATAAGGTTATGGAACCCCCCTATAGCTTCTGGGGGCGAATCAGATGGTAGAGGGGTGGGTGGTGAAGGCATAGGGATTATATAAGAATCCCAAGGGTCTGCTGGGTCTGGTAGCTCACCCTCTTTGAATTCCTCCTCCGAGGTTGAATCTTGACCTTGACGCGGGTCCTGTGGAGGATCAGGCAGTTGAGGCGTTGGGGCTGGATCTTCCAAAGGCAATGGGTCCGGCTGCAGCGCAGTCCGCGGAACCTGTGGAATGACTGGCTGCGGTGGAAAACGCTGCTTATAATCTGCAAGCATGGCTTGCAGGTCTTGATTTAAAGTCGGAGGCAGATGTGACATCTCGCTCTGACGAGGTTGTCTGTAGCAAGGTCTATGATGCGGAACGACTGTCTTCCTGATAGTAATGTCCTTGATAATTGTCCTCCTCATCGTCATCTTGACATTTGATGTGCAGTTCAGAAGGATGGCGAGCAATCCCAAAGGGCCCTTCGTCCTAGTCATCCTCATAATCATCCTCACCCTGCACATATGTTTCCAAGAGATGTGAGGGAGTAAGCGGTGATCTGTCGCTACATTCCGGTCTTTGAAAAGTCTTTAGCTGGAAACTCCTGGTGGAAATAGGAGTGGAATGAGCGGGCGCCATAGCAAGTGTCGGAGTTGTAGTTGTTGTTAATAGGTTTTTCTTGTCCATCATCGACGAGGTCTTCGTCGACGGGGCTATCGTCGACAGATTTGTCGACTGGATCGTCGCCGTCGACGAGCTCTACGTCGACGGGGTCTTCGTCAACGCGTCTTTTCGATGGCATGGTCTATGCTGGCTTCGTCGACGACGGGCTTTTTTGAGAGGATAGTAATCCTCGTTGACAGAATAGGAGAAGTAATGGCAGTTGTCGAGATGGTATCCGTCAATGAAGGAGCAGACGAGGTGACAAATCATAGATGGAGAGAAAGCCAGAAATTTTGAGAGGCTTTTACTCACAGTTTGTGTCCTAGCCTTGACCGTAGAATCCTGAGGAGAGGAAATTTTGGGACCCCTCTGAACAGAACCAGAAATAGAATGGTGAGTTTTCTGGCGCTTCTTCCCCTCACTGGAAGAGCTGTCCTGTGATCTAGCTCTCTTGCTAGAAGTAGAGGCTCCGTCATCCTCCTCAGCCAAAGAGGATTTCAGCCACAAAAGCACTCTCTCCTCGCTATCCCTAAGAGTTTTGGTAGGGAAGGTGCGGCAAATCTTGAAATCTCTTGCCTAATGTTTAGGGTAGAGGCAGTAGATGCAGTCCAAATGTTGGTCATCAACATGGACCCTCTTCTTGGCGCAGGTCCTGCAGGATTTAAACAAGGCCTTGTCAGACATGCTGTAGCAAGTTGAAAAACTGAGAGGCACTCAGGGAGACTCCCTTCCACACGACGTGCGGTGAAAATCTGAGGAGAACTGGCTCTGCTGAGAGGGTTCTAGAAGGGTGCTGGTGTCTGATTGGTTGTTACCAAATTCTTGGTTTCTTTTGCATAATGAGGTGGATAGGCTACTAAGATATAGGCTTTGGGCCTTTTTTTGGGCCTACTACTACTACCATTTTGGCACTGCTTTTTTATTTACCGGGGACTCCCGCTTCGGCGACGGGGAATGATTCAGGCATGTGAATCTATGAAAGATACCCCAATACTGGATAAACTTATTTTCACATTCGCTACATTGGACTTAAGTGCGTGTCTGGAATCTGTAGGCCTTACGGAAGTTAATCTAGCCATGGGCCCCACATTCCCTTAGGGGAATAATGAAGTGAAAACAGTAAAACACACTGACTTTCCCTGGCATGTTTCTTTCCAGGGTATAAAGCCTATTCCAAGTCATCTCCCAATACTGCACAAGTCCTGCCACACCATTCACTTTGTAGCTGCTCCTGGACTGCGCACGCTAGGAATCTCCCCTGCGCAGCCCGTACACGTGTGCACACGCGTGTACATGTGTCTGCATGTAACCACCCCTGTGTCCCTTACTCCAGCTGCTGAACAGTGGCCTGGTCAAGCCAGGGGAACACCAGTGAAATCCCCATGCAGTCTCTCACATCCTGAGTTCACTGTGGGTGAGTCCCAACTTATGAGGCTCCCCCACCGTAAAAGCTCAATTAGGTGCTCAAAAAGCAAAAAATCCGGGCGGTCCATTGTGTCAGAACCACCTTCCAACAGTCTGTAATGAAACTGGTTCTCATGTAAAGCGCTCCGATACCCGATGTCTCGGGTCTAGGTCGGGGTATATAAAACTCTACAAAAATAATAAATAAAGGAAAACTTATACCTTGTGTTTATTTTTTTTCCTGGGACGGCCTCTCCAAAGAGGTTGAAGACCAGCACTCCCCTTGTGTAGGCATTGCATCACTGTGTCCTGCCTCATCACCCTAGTGCAGTTCGGCAGCAAAATGCTTGTGAAACCTCATTCTGCTGTCAAACTAAGCCATGGTCTTTCAAAAACAGCACGATTCTGATATTGCAAAATGACAAGACTACTTTCTGCACCACTTGTGCCTGTGTCACAATGACAAACTGGTAACCTGTCTGCCTGGTAGCTCACTTGCGCCCCATCCCAGAGTCTCCCTCTCGCTACCCAGGCCAAGCTACTTTGTATATACATTTAGGAACAACCATTTTGGAAAATCTGGTCATGCTTCTGAAAGTCATTGTGGAGAAATTTGTAAAACAAATTTAATTTTTAAATGTGCATTGGCCCTGTGGTATTTAAAAAACATGAATACTTTATGGTCCGTGGGTGCAAGAACAGAACTGAAACAATTGATGTTATTAAAACAGGGGCTATTAAGAAAAACAATGCCCTTTTCTGTTGGGGTGCCGATCGGCCATACATTTGAAGAGTTCTGGCGCTTTAAAGAATGCTTGTATCATTTGCATGCTAGAACACCATTTATTGCATAGTTATTTCAAGGCAACTACCCATTTTGCCAGTTCTTTAGGCCGGGTGGGTTTCTGCATGGTTGTAGCTCAGTCATTCAACTGCTCAACCATTGTATCTTGATTTTTTTTGTCAAACTTTTCTTTATTGGTTTATGCAAATATCCAACATCTGTAGGTAACACATTTCAAGTCTCCTCTACCAATAGCAGGCAAGCCAATGAAAGCACCAGTTAATTCCTTAAAAGGGAAACCGCTATGAAACAGTTCACATTCGGCTTACGATGACAAGCAAATTGTACCCATAAACAATCATGCCCCCCCAATAATGCCTCCCCCGCCCCCCCCAAACAACCTTAAACTACTGAGGTACATGGGTGTATCACAATACAACAGGTAGAAGTATACTAGAACGAGGGGACACTGGGTGGAAGTCTCTGCATAGAGGAAAACTTACTACTTGCGGGGTGTGGTCGAAGTCTACTCTTAAAATTGGAAGAGGTGCAGCGCTCTCGTACATGTGGGGCATGCACACAAGGGGAGATACCGTGAAACATACTCCACCAGAGGACCCCAAATTAATTTTAAAAAAACAAAAAAAATTGTAGCCATCCAGAAAAATACCCACCATTTTCTCTATTGTAATAGCTTGTCAGAGTCTGGCGTGCCAGTGGGAAAGTGATGGTGCTTTCTTCCTCTTCCACGCTGCTGCCAGCACAAGTTTAGTGGCTTCTAAGCATAGCCACAGTCTTGCTTGGTCACCCGAGGTTTGGCATTTTAGAGACTCATCCTACAGCACCAACTGTGCACAGCTGGGGGTTTATGGAATCGGGTATTCCAGGTCGTCTTTGATTTGAGCCAGTACCTTGGTCCAGGATGGGCGAATAGTTGGAAGGTCCCACCATATGTGACGGAAGTCTCCCAGTAACCCACATCCTCTCTAACACAAGTCTAATGTGTTAAGGAGGATCTTTTTCAACTTGCTGGGGTAGAGGTACCAATCAAATAGTACTTTACAGTGTGCTGATCTCATTCCCACAGTGATTGAACTTGGGAATGTCTCTCCAGAGTTTGCACAATTTTGGTAGGGATTACCTCCGCAAGGATTCCCTCTCAGAAGGCTATGTGATGGGGCCGCAAGGGTGATAAGTGTAGCCATTAATAGAGTATAGAAAGGAGATGCAACCTCTAGGGCATCCCGCCCATTTAACAAATTGTTCAAAAGGGGCAAGCTCTCTAGCGGAAGCGGCCCTAATGCATGAAGAATCCAATGTTTTAATTGCGTATAGCGATAATGTTCCGCGCCTGCGTCATGCTTACAGTACTCAAAAGTGAGGCTATCCCAATTGTGAAAGATCTGAAATAAGACATCCTCTCTCCCTCCAGGCATTGAAGGGCCCGGGTTGAATTACGGGTCTAAATGCAGGGCCATTATAAATCTGTGGGAAGGGGACGTTGTCCATTCTCCCATTCTGTTCACCTAGTCTTAAACTTTAAGGGTCGTTCTCGTGGGGGTGCTCAGGTAAGCATTAGGAGGACAGTCTGCCTTTGGCTTCCACAACACATCCCATAAATATCTCCCCATCACCGCCCTGTCCATGTGTAACCAATGATTATCTAATTTGCATAATGACCGGCCTAAAGAACAAGTTACTTACCTTCGGTAACGATATTTCTGTAAGAAACATTCGTTAGTTATAGATTCCTTACTTTAGAATTACCCCCAGGCGTCAGACTAGATCTGGAAAGTTTTTTCATCAGCAGTACCTCTGTGCATCGGAAGGTGGCGTTGGTCGACTCTGCGTCCGTAGTTGGCGTTGTGTCGCCGAGATGACGTTGCGGCAGCTTCTTAGACTCCTCCCTCGCACCCGGACGTCAGTTCTGTACACGACTTTCCACGCCAGAAACGCAGAGCCATGCAAGACACTGACCACTGATGCACAAAACTAGGACCCTGGAAAGATAACCTTAACCCTAGAAATCAGTTCGCAGAACAGGGAGGATGGGTGGGGCGGTAAGGAATCTAAAACTAACTCATGTTTCTTACAGATATAGCGTTACCAAAGGTAAGTAACTTGTTCATCTGAAAGACACGTTAGTTATGGATTCCTTACCTAGAATAGATACCCCAGCAATACCAACCCCGGTGGTGGGTCTGCGAACCAATTTCACACCAGAAAGTCCTGGAGAACAGAACGGCCAAAGAAACCGTCTCTCCGGACTTGGCTGTCCCGACAGTTGTGTTTCGGGAACATGGGCAGTGATGCCCACGTAGCTGCCCGACAGATGTCATTTAGAGGAATACCTCGTCCCAGAGCAGTAGTGGCTGCCGTCGCCCTAGTGTAATGGGGGTGCAGCTCCACTGGAGGCTCCTTCACCAGAGAATAGCATGCTTTGATACACAAAACGACCCATCAGGAAATTGTGTAAGGCCCGACCTTTCTTTGCACCCTCGTACCCAACAAAGAGCTGGTCATCCACTCGAACTGTTTGGTGCGATCCAAATAAAAGGAAAGCGCACGTTTTGGTTCCAGAAGTTGGAACCTCTCCTCTTTTGAAGGATGCGGAGGCGGGAAGAAGGTGGGCAAAGTGATGGTCTGCCCAATGTGAAAGGCAGTGACACCTTGGGCAAGAAGGATGGATGGGTTCTAAGGACCACTTTGTCCGGATGGACAGACAAGAAGAGGTTTAGATGAAAGAGCCTGGAGCTCACTCACTCTCCTGGCAGAGGTGATGGCAACCAGGAAGGCAGTCTTAAGCGTGAGAAGCCTTAAAGGACAGTTGTGGAACGGCTCAAAAGGAGCACACATTAAAAAGGTCAAAACCAGTTTCCAGTCCCACTGAGGCATAACAAAAGGAATAGGAGGAAAGAGGTGAGTAATGCCTTTTAGAAAACTATTTACAAAGGGGACTTGAAAAGAGAATGCTGATCTGGAAGCCGAAGGAAGGCAGAGATGGCCGAGAGATAACCATTGATAGTGCCCAGAGCAGAGCCCTGCTGGGCCAAAGAAAGGCGGAACAAGAGAACCTCAAAAAGAGGGGCCGAAAGGGGAATCCATAGCCTTTGCTGTGCACCATGCCACAAATTTGTTCCACTGACAGGCATATACCACCTTAGTGGAGGGACGCCTGGCTGCCAAGATTACATTGCAGACTTCAACTGCCGCCGCTCAATCTCCACGCAAGGAGGTGGCGGCTAGACAGGTTCGGGTGGAGGACTGTCCCCTGCTGCTGTGACAGAAGACCCTCCCGAAGAGGCAGTCTGATCAGAGGATCGATGGCCATGTTGAGCAGCTCGGGATACCAGACTCTTCGTGCCCAATACAGTGCCACAAGAATGACTTGGGCCTGGTTGCGCATGATCTTCAGCACTCTGGGCAGAAGTGGTATAGGCGGAAAGGCATACAACAGACCGCAACTCCACTCGCGACGAAAAGCATTGCCTAGCAAGTGCTGCCTTGGAAATTCCAACACGCAGAATTGATGACCTTGCGCGTTCTCTTCGGTGGCAAATAGATCTAACAAAGGCTCTCCCCACTGCTGAAAGAGACCTTCCACCACCTCTGAGTGAAGACACCATTCGTGATTCATCATGCACCTGCGGCTGAGTTCATCTGCCCTGGCGTTCAGGGAACCTGCCAGGTGTTGAACCACCAGGGATATGCCCTGATGTTCCAGCCATGTCCAGAGGCGGAAAGCCTAGTGACATAGGGCCCACCCCCCCCTGTTTGTTGCAGTGCCACATGGCGGTGGTGTCCGTGAACACCTGTACTATTCTCCGGACAGAGGGAAGGAATGCTTTTAGCGCAAGACGAATCGCCCGAAGCTGAAGGTTGATGTGGAGCCCGGACTACGCTGGAGACCAGAGGCCTCCGATCTCCACCTCTCCCATGTGGCCGCAATAACCCAGAAGGGATAAGTCTGTCACCACTAGGTGTTCTGGTTTTGGAAGGGAGAGGGATCTGCCATTGACCCAATCCTGGTTCGTGAGCCACCACTGCAGTTGACGTGCAGTGCCTTCCGAGATTTGGACGCAATCGGACAGATTCCCCTGATGCTGCGCCCAATGGAACAGCAGGTCCCACTGCAGAGCCCGCATATGCCACCTGTCATGATCGACCAGCAGGATGCAGGAGGCCGTGAGGCCCAGCAGCCTCAGGGCCATTCTGACTGAAACCCGGGGTAGAGGCTGAAAGATCGGAATCATAGCCCGAATATCCCGGACTCGCTGTTCGGGAGGATAGACCCAAACCGCGTTGTGTCCAGAACCGCTACGATGAAGAGTAGCTTCTGAGAGGGAATCAGGTGCGACTTCTGCACATTAATGGCAAACCCCAGTGAATGCAGGAGGTTGGCCATAGTCTGGAGGTGGGAGACGACTGCCTGGGGCGAGCCCGCCTTCAACAGCCAGTCGTCGAGATAGGGGGGGGGGGGGGGAAGACAAACCCCTGATCTGCGCAGATGAGCTGCAACCACCACCATCACTTTTGTTAACACCCGAGGGGCACTGGTAAGGCTGAATGAGAACACGGTAAACTGAAAATGCTAGAGGTCTACCGAGAACCGCAGACAGCGCCAGTGGGCTGGCAGGACGGGGATGTGAAAATAAGCGTCCTGCAAGTCCAACGCTACCAACCAGTCTTCAGGGTCGAGGGCAGACAAGACCTGAGCAAGCAACATCTTGAACTTCTCCTTCCGGAGAAAGATTGACATTCCTGGAATCCAAGATAGGACGCAGGCCCTTGTCCTTCTTGGGGACCAGAAAGTAGTGAGTGTAACGACCACAACCTACTTCTGGGACAGGAATGCGCTTGATAGCTTCCTTGGCCAAGAGCCGTAACTTCCTGCTGGAGAAGGGCAACGTGATCCTCAGACATGCAGTGGCATGGCTGGAGGGGTATGCTCGAAGGGGAGGTAGTAGCCCCTTCGGAGTATCTGCAAAACCGATCTGTCCGACGTGATGGTGCGCCAGTGGGGAGGTGATGGGGTGATGGCGAAACCTGACGCCCACTGGTGTTTGATGGGCCTGAAATGTCCGACTAGGATGGTTTGGAGGCTGCTGAAGGTGGGGGTTGGTGGGCTGGCTGGCACCCGGATCCACAACGGTTGTTCCAACATACCCGGCTGCTCGAAGGTTGGGTAACTTGCTGCGGGCTCTGGGCGGGACGTAACGGGGCACCCCTTCCGTAGCCACGAAAGAGGCGAAGAGCAGACTGCACAGGGCGGGAGGAGAGGACCAAGGACTTGACCGTAGCCTGTGAGTCCTTGAAACGCTCTAGAACGTGGTCTGCTTTGTTGCCAAAAAGGCGACCGCCATCAAAAGGCATGTCCATCAAGGTGTTCTGGACACACCCCGAAAAACCAGTCGACCTCATCCAGGAGTAGCGTCTAGGAGCTACTGAAGTAGAAATCGTTCTACCCAGAGAGTCGGCAGTATCCAGTTCACAACGGATGGCAAACTTGGTCGCATCCCTCCCGGCAGCTACAGCCTGGGAGAGCACTGTCTGGGACTCCTCCGGACACTGAGGAAGCACCTGCGCAACAGAGTCCCACACAGAGTGGAAATAACGGCCCAATAGACATGCGGTGTTTACCAACCGCAGTCCCAAGCTGGCGGTAGAGAAAATCTTCTTCCCAAGATGGTCCAGCTTCTTGAATTCCTTTTCCGGTGGGGTGATAAGGAACAGACTTTTGGAAGTAGAGGCTTGGACCACCAAGCTCTCAGGGGTGGGGTGTTGGGAAAGGAAAGTGGGGTTGCCCGGGGCCAGGCGGTGGCATCGGGCGATCATCCTATTCACAGAATCCCCCGTGTTGGGCATGGACCAAGTGCCCAAAAAGATGTCAGTAAGGGCCTCGTTGAATGGAAGCAGAGGCTCCGAAGAGCTCACTGCCGGCTGAAGCACCTCTGTCAGGAGGTTAGTCCTGACTGCCACAGTAGGGAGTTAGAGGTTGAGAGCCTTAGCTGCCCTACCCAACACCCCTGTGTACGAAGCTCCCTCTTCCGTAGCCATGGTAGGAGGAGACAACATGCCAAGGTCAGGGGAGGTGTCCAGACCACTGGCATCCCCCAGTTCCTCTCTCCAGTCCTGTTCATATTCTATCTGACTAATTAAAAGGTGTCCAGACCCCTCACCAGTCCTCCTCCTCATCCTCTGGGTGCCAATCTGGCTGAAAAGGGACCCCAGGCGTTTACAGGGGCACAAAAACCCCTCTCAGCGCTGGATCTGGTGATGTTGGTCCAGATCCGGGTCCTGTCGAGATGGAGGTCGGGGTTGACGCCGGCCAGGGGGCTGACCGGCATCGATTGTGGTAATGGTGCCAGAGGAAGTGGCGCCAGCGGAGGCGTAATAAGTTCAACCGGAGCCAATCCAGATGCAGGCCTGGATCCAAGGGGGGGCCTTCGGCACCAGGGTCAGAGCCGACGGAGAAGGCCTAGGCCCCCAAACCGGTTCCATGGGGCCCGAAAGAACACCGGCGGGTCCGGGCCACCCAAAGGATGGCATGCATTGCCTCGTAGAACGTATGAAGCTGGGTGGGAGTAGACTCTTCGGGTTCCGCACACGGAGCCACGGGAGGGGCACCAACCTCATCCCTAGTCGGATCGGCCGGGCAGCCGACGAGAAGTTGAAGAGCGATAGTGATTCTTTGACTTTCTTATGCTTCGACTTAACCGACCCAGAGTGCGAAGACTTCGATGACTTGGATGAATTGTAGTTGCTCCGCAACCGGACCCTCTACCTCCCTTGCGACCGGGACATTGAACGGCAGAGCCCACTGCCGGCGCTCAAGCAGCTTTCGGGACGGCTCCCGCAAAGCCTTCGGCACCATCGACCAGCAGTCGGAGCACGACTTGGGGTCGTGGTCGCACTCCAAGCAAAAGAGGCACGCGGTGCGGATCAGTCGGTTACAGAAACCGCATGACTTGAAGACTGGCATCCCTAGTGCACCAGGAGTCTTGGACTCAAAAAAATAGACAAAAGTCATGAAAAAAGTTACTGGAGATACCGCTCTTCCCGGATCTGCACTGGCTGGCGCGGAAAAATAAACTGACATTAGCATGAGAGGGCAGCGTGTAAGTAGCTGCCACAACGTCATCCCTGCGACACGACGCCAACGACAGACTAGGAGCGGACTGACGCCACCTTCCGACATGCAGAGGTACTGTTGACGAAAAAACTTTCCGAATCTAGTCGGACGCCTGGGGGTAATTCTAAGGTAAGGAAGCTATAACTAACGTGTTTCTTTCAGATATCACTCTCAGCGGCGCTGCTTTGTAATATAGATTAATATCTGGAAGGGTTAGGCCACTCGAATCTTTCAGTAGTCCTAAGATTGAGAGAGGCGGGCCCTACAGTTTTGCCAGATAAATTGCATTACTAAAGATTACAGAGCGGGCAGGAACCTGCAGTCTAGCTCTACAGATAGCCCTTGAAAGAAGTATAAAGTTTGGGTGAGAGTCATTTTATTGGCATTGATGCTTCCTAGCCACGATATTTACATGGGTGCCCAGTGCTTAAGGTCTGCTTTCAGCTGATGTAGAATGGGCGGATAGTTCACGCGATAGCGGTCTGATATTTTGGGAGTGATCTTTACACCTAAATAGGGGATATCTTTTTTAGCCCATTGAAACGGGAGGAGAGGGATGGACTACCAACGACTCCATTTCACAGGTCGGTAGAGTCAAATTAAACAGGAATGTGTAGTTTGCGGAAGCCTGCTAGGACTTTGAACACTCAAAATTCAACTTGTAAGGCTGCCAGTGAAGTCTGGGGTGATGCATCAGCGGCACATTGTCGGCAAATAGACATTTTATGTTCTTTGGACCAAATGGACAGACCGTGGATGGAGTGGGTTGGACGGATTTTGGCTGCGAGGGGTTCGATACTAAGGGTGAATAATAGTGGGGAGAGGGGAAACCAGTCTCGTTCCCCCTCCCAATAGGAAAAGGTCAGAGTTCACGCCATTAACCAACACCCGTGGTCATGGGGCAGCACAGTTGGCTCGTATTATGGCAACAAACTTGTCAAAAAAACCCAAAGCGTCGCAAGGTGTGGAATAAAAAGGACCAGTCCACCCAGTCGCAAGCTTTCTCTGAGTCTAAAGCTAGCAAGACTGCTGGTATAGCCTTTTTTGTAGCTTATCCAACCAGGTGGGGTCACCCTTAGCAGATTGTCATGCGTTTGTCTGCCTTTGATAAATTCAGATGTCTCCAGAATTGATGGTCTGGTGACAGACCTGATTCACCTGGATCAAAGTATCTGGTGTCTAAATCTAGTAAAGCTATGGGTTTGTATGAGCCACAGGACCTAACCAGGCTTCGGGATGAGCAACACCAGTGCCTCCCTCAGATGCAGTAACCATACCAGTGTCTGCCATGGCCGTCAGGTGTGGCACGAAGTCAGAGCTGAAAGCCTTGTAAAATTGGGCAGTGAGTTTACCAGGATCCTGTGATTTGTGGAGTTTGTTTTGTGATTGCTGTGTGAACTTCCTCCTCACTAATAAGTACCCCCAGGATCTCATTCTGGGCATCCGTCACATGGGGTACTCCAATAGGATTCGCTCTTCTATGGGGTCGGCAGTATAAAGGGTTTTGTAAAAGGTACCGAAGGTCTGGGCCTTCTCTGCATCCAGGTCTGTTAGCCCACCTGATTCCCAGTAAACGTCCCTTACATCTTCTTTCTCCTGTTTAACCCTAAGGAGCTGTCTAAACGGGATCCCACTTTATTACCTTGTTCACAGGTTGTGTGTTTCCGACGCAGAAGAGCGAGTTCAGCCCTATTAGTACAAATGCAAAAAGAACAATTGATGGAAATAATGTTGAATATCATACATTCACCCCAGTACAGAGATCTGGGCCTAAATCCATAGTTTCTTTTGCACCCCGTGCGATTCCAGCTTAAACCTGGCCATATGCAAATCAGTCTTGACCCTGCACCCCTAGGGCACAGTCCAGCCCAAACTGCTTGGCCAGGTTCTCCCCCGCAAAAATGGTCCCAGGATGCTAGTTTCCGGTTCAGGGAGGACCTTGCTTGGCAGTTCGGTCTTGACTGTTCCCATGAGGCACAGGGTAAAGGCTGATTTGCATATGGCTGGGTCTAAACTAGGGTGGCATGGTGAGCAAAAAGAACGATGGGTTTAACCCAGATCTCTTGACTGGGTGTTTGATTTGCTCTGCATGTCTTTTGCTATAAGTACACATGGCCTTGATCTTCCCCCTCAGGAGTAGCGACATTCCATTGTAGGGCCCATGTCGGATTAGCTTTGTGTTCCTGTTCAGTCGTCTGAAGTTCTTTTTCGAGTGTCTATTGTGAGATCTTTGTTGAGCGCAGACCTCAGTCCAAAGCATTTCCCTCATGTTACTGCTTTAAATGTGCCCCAATTGTTAAAAGGGGAGGTATCTTATGAGTCATTGAGCTGGAAATAATCTAAAATGGCACAGTAAATCTCGAAGATTACCATTGCTGGTAAGGGACCCAGGATAGAAACCGCTGCGGTATGTAGGAGTCTGAGTGTCCCAGTCTAATGTCAATGCTACAGGCACATGATCAGAGAGGGAAATAGGATGGAACAATGCCATCACCAGGATGCAGGTGAGGGACTGGCTAACAAATAATCTGTGAATATGTACGGTGTGGATAGGAAAAGAATGTATAATCGTGAGAGGTTAGATGGAGTGTCCGCCTTGTGCCCCACAGACCAAGTGAGTGAAATGCTTGTTTTAGTCTTCGGAAGCTCCCCATAGGGGACCTATGAGGGGTGTGGGCTGTCAACCCTTAAATCCCAGTTGAGATTAAAATCACCCATCGGCAAGATCTCGCGTTCTGCAAATATTCCCAGCAGCGTTAGAAGGGCATGTACAAACTGGGCTTGATTAGTTAGGGCCGAACACCGAGGCAAAGGTACACATCCTACCAATAATACATCCCTTCACTCGAAAAATAATTCCTTTTCGAACAGTTATGCAATTGTCTGGCTGAAATTTCAAGGAAGAGGAAGGCTACTCCATTGTGTTTAGAGGAAGCTGAAGACATCACAGGATATGCTTTATGCCTTAATCTGTTTCTCATCTCGTTTGAGGTGGGTCTCCTGCACCACCACCACATCATATCGCCGATCTAGCCGATATTTCCATAGTTTTTCAGGAAAATGAAGGCCCTTAACATTCCATGTGAGCATGGTAATCACCATGTTGACTTAGTTATATGGAAGGTTTACTCTGATGTGTCTGTTACCCCCCCCCCCCGCTCTCCTTCGCTTCCCTACCCAGTGTATAGCACCATAACATCTCGACTCCCAGTCCTATATCCCTCTGCAATGTTACTAACCCTTGCCAAAAATGTACTGTTGTAACTCAGCCCAAATCCCAAAACACTAACAAATGGGGCTTCTTGTCCCCAACATGAAACTAGTGTGATGAAATACATCTTGACGGGCGTGTTCAGTATCCGCTAAAGCAATCCAAGAGCAGAATATCATTATCAAGGCATTTTTGGATTGCGCATGTGGCATCTTACAAACTATATGTTCTCGGGGTATAGACCAACGCTTCACCCAAATGGCAAACAATGAGTGAACCATACAGTCAGCAGTTCAATGTGTACTCTGTTAGCGCGGATGCCTTTGTGAGAGCCACAGCCCCTTGTCTAGAGTTCTGGTGGAACCTCCAACTGAGTCCTCCAGGCCGTCCCTCGACTGCTGGGCTTCCGTGGGTGCCACGCCCCTTAGGGCAGATGGTTCTGACAGATCTGTACAGTTGTTTGACTTATTATGGTAATTAAAAGAGACCAAATGGGTAGGTCCAACGATTTCTGATGTGCTCGCCGTAGTTTATTTGTAACAGGGCGCATCTGCAGGTGACATACTAAAGCTACTGGGACAATATCCCGGAAGAGAGCATGTCACGCCCTGAAACAAGATCTCTACCTTTCTCTGTCCAGCTTGTAGGATTGAGCCTTATTTTTAAAAAAAATGAAGTTGATAGAAAATAGTGTGGGCACTTGCCGACCAAGTAGCTGAGGACCTACTCGATAGAATGTTAATACTGACGATCAGTAACCCAGCTACAAGCGCATCTAAAAACAGACCAGTCACAAAGGCCTCTAGATCCAGGCCTTTAGCCGCCTCCTCTAGGTCCTGGATGAGAATATCATTGCATCGTGATCCGTTTGAGATCTTCACATTTTAGGATGGCGTCATGTAGTTCATGGAGGATGTGGGTTGTTTTCTACCTGACCAGCCCATCAGTCTAGCTCTTGCAGTTAAGTACAGAGATCTAGTGTTGGGGTATCCACAGAGTCAACATCTTGTCGCAAAGAGGCCAACCTACCATTAACGTCTGATTTGAGGGCTTCCAACAAGACATTTAGGTCACTCATCTCTTTTCAAAGTTCCAGTTGAAAGCTTTGAGTGAGTAAAGGATGTCCTCTTGTGAGGGCCATGGTAGCGCCTGGAGTAGGCCCGTGGGGCGTTGCGTGCCCCCTGCTGGCATGAAGAAACTGGATACTCCTCTGCCTGGTGCTTTTTTTGGAGACAAAGACACTTTACACAGCAAGAAGGGGCAACCAGAAATATATGTCAAAAATCCCCCACGCGACGTAGGGCTATCTGGAATGCAGATCACCAAGGAGTCCTCTTGTTCTAATGGATTAGCAAGGCAGTGTGCCAGTGGTGTGGCTGCACAATTGAGAGCAGAAGGATTTCCCACGGACAATTAAAGCCAGATGTGATCACGGGGGGCTTCTAGAGCCCCTGAAGTATATTGGGCTCTCCCATGGTCATTTGAAAGCTTGGTTGTAATATTCCCAGTCTGGCCCCCGATATTCTCCATCTCCCTCAGCGCTTATGATACTCAATAAATATCTTAGTAGCACAATTGCCTTGATTTGCTCTGTAATGCAGCAGAGCCCACGTGGGTCGCTCCACTCGCCCTCTTGGCTGGCCCTGTCCGTTGTATTTCGATTTAGAATAGTGCAGACTAACAGGCAGTCATACTGACAACTGACTGGCACTCAGTTATTCAATCTCATCAGAAATGTAAAGATGCATTAGGAGCAATGTACTCCTAATTTTTTCTTCTGTGTACGGCAATGAAGGGTCTCTGCAGCCAAGGATATGTCCGCAAAGGTACACAACAACTCACTACGCAAACGATGTAGTGCAATAGCTATCAAAGTCAGTAGGCTCTGCCACTTCAAATTAAATGCAAAAGGTGCATTTTGACTCCCTCTTATTTGCATGTAATAATCCCATTTAAGTCAGACGCATTCTAAACTAACATGATCATACCAGTTTCCCATTACATTTATTCCACTAGCACCTCCATTACACAGGCAGAGAAATGACAGAACTCAAGTGCTTGTACCAACAAGTACATTTATTTTCACACGTACGGGAGAGCATTCAAAAGAGCTATTAAGCGTCCCCATGCCAGGCATGAGTAGCTGATCTAGTCATGTGTGTTTGACATTGGACGACATGCATTTTCCACCACATAACAAGACTACTAACGCTCGAATGCAAAGTGAAAAGAGGGTTTGGATGAGTTAGCGATGCCTTACATTGGGTGGCAGGAGATGAGCCATGGCTTGACATCGGGAGGCAACAAATATTTACATCTGGTGCCTGAAGCCCAAACATAGCTTGAGTCATGTGAGAACCTATTCTATTGTAGGAACAGGCAGTCAGCCATACTCTGAGCAGTGAGCGCCTCGGCTCTCCGTCTGCTCCATTTATGACAAACCCACCTTCGGACTGCACTTTCATCCTCACGGTGCTCATTTCATATTCTTGTTTACAATCCTGTATTAACAAAAAGTTTGCTCGGTTATGCTTATTTCAGAATAACGTTAGGTGCAGCTCTTACCAAAGGCCCCAGAAAGCCCTTGCGTGCCCCCGCACTCCTCTAAAACAAGTCTGGGAGTGAGCGCGAGAGTCAGCATGTACCAAGAGAACTCTCAAGTAGCTCATTTTAAATAATCAATTAAAAGTCTGTGCATGTAAGGTGAACCTGCGCGCTTTTAAAAGGAAAGGTGCGCGATCGTGCAGCCGCGCACCCTAAAGGGAACATAGATTAGGAGTCTAACCATACACTCGCTAACCGTGCATCCCCAAATCCTATGACTGAACTCACAAACTTTAATACTCCGCGGTCTGCCCAGGAGCGCAGCCTCAAACAAGCAGAATGAAAAAGTACCTTTGGTCAACAATACATCAGGATCTTACTTCTGAAGATCGAAATAAAAATATTTCCAGAGCTCATTTCACAGAAGGAGTTTTCAGAGAATTAGCAAAAAAGGGTCGCAGTCTTTAAATAACTTTGCAAAAACTGGTTCTGAAGTGCTTTGTATTGAAATCTCTGGCAGCTGCATTTTAGTTGCTAAATTATTCAATCTCCTTTTTTCAGGTCCATTGGTAGACTATTAACATTGTCAAATTCACTATAACAGGTTAGTTTCACTCATGTCGGGTCTAACCAACATATTTAAAATGAACAATGTATCACTATTTTTATGTAGTGACGCCAAGGATAGCTGCGTCTTTTTTGGCCACATACATTACTGCACCCTGCAACACAGCTAAGTGAAGAAGAATTTGAAATGCATCGGTTTGGCATTTGTTAAAGTTAGAGCTGTTGGCGTAAAAACTCAAATTTTTTTACTTTTGCTTTTTTACACCAATGGCAATAGCACTCTGCAAATATAATTACTCAACTGCAAATAAAAAAAAACAAAAGTAAAAAAGTCATTTTCAACCGCAACAGCAAGACTATTGCCTTGTAAATGCTTGTTTTTACATGCTATCGGCGAAGGGACAATTAGCATGGCGTGAGGTTCTAGTGAGTTTTGGTGTGTGCTGCACATCATAACTGGTGAATTTCAGGGCTTTTTCGGCTTTGCGTTTCATGAATCATACATAAATTTAAACAGTTTTCTCCAATTCAATTTCATATGATTTTCTGATGTACCACATCCACCTGCTATGATCCGAATCGTCCTTACATCCACCTGCTAAAATCCGATTCTGCACTGTGTACAGCCTTACATCCACCTGCTATGATCAGATTCTGCGCTGTGCACAGCCTTAAGTCCACCTGCTATGATCCAATTCAGCCTTACATCCACCTATGATCCGATTCTACGCTGCGTACAGCCTTACATCCACCTGCTATGATCTGATTAAGCCTTACATCCACCTGCTATGATCCGATTCTGCGCTGCATACAGCCTTACATCCACCTATGAACTGATTCTGCGCTGCGTACAGTTTTACGCCCATCAGCTATGATCCCATTCTGAGCTGCATACAATCTTGCGTCCACTAGCTACGAACCCATTTTGCGCTGTTTCCAGCCTTACATCCACCTGCTACGAACCCATTCTAGGCTGTGTACAGCCTTACACCCACCTGCTACGAACCCATGCTATGCTGTGTACAGCCTACCTGCTACGTATCCATTCTTCGCTGTGTACAGCCTTACATCCATCTGCTACAAACCCATTCTACGCTGTGTACAGCCTTACATCCACCAGCTACGAACCCATTCTACGCTGTGTACAGCCTTACATCCACCAGCTACAAACCCATTCTGTGCTGTGTACAGCCTTACATCCACCAGCTACGAACCTATTCTGCGCTGTGTACAGCCTTACATCCACCAGCTATGAACCCATTCTGCGCTGCGTACACCCTTACATCCACCTGCTACGAACCAGTTCTGCGCTGCGTACAGTCTTCAGTGTTTCAAACTCACTTCGGATGTGGGTTGATTGGTGGACCTGCCTAGCCTTGCACTGGGCTGAATTTGCTACCTGCCAAATTTCATGCAGATCCAACAGCAGGACTAAAATGAGAAAGCCAAATGGAGGCTAAACATGCGAAGTCTGGACCTCATTTAGTGCAGATCCATCAACCGGTGGCAATTAGCAAATCAAAAATGTTTTGACCCACTCATACTCCTGTCGGATCTGCACGAAACCAGACAAATGTATTGGGTTTAACTTGCTGACTCCCACATTTTACACATTTATCAAATAGCACAGAAGCAAATGTAAAGTGTTATCGCACTCCCCCCGACCCCACCACACACACACACACACACACTTTAAACGGACAGAAAGGCTTGGTCATGCAACTGAAAGTTGGAACATTTCATTGCGAATGTTAGACTAGGCTTCTGCAGAAGGTAAATTCTAAGGCTTCCGTTGAAGTCCTAACAACTTTTGTAAAAGAAAAACATCCACCAAAGCAGGGTTAGAGGGGCAGGGACCCTTTTGGACTCATGTAGAACATTGACATTTTGGCAACTCTGGCAGAGGCCAGCATCTGTGTGGTAAAGAGGACAGTGGGGAGATACGCCTCAGACAGTCTTAATCTTTCCTAGCCACGGCATCTGAATTTAAACCAAAACCCTACATGTGGACTAGTCTTTGGCCCTGTGATGGTGTCCACAATGGGGTTCATCCTTTAAAGTACCCTGGTCACCTCCTTTGACACTCAGATACTTTCACCTATCGACTTCTTGGCAGCGGCCAGAGTCCACTCCATGGGTAGCTCCTGCTTCTAAATCAGTGCAAACATGGGCCAGCGTCCTAGTCAGATTTGTCTTCACCACAGGTGCCACTGCCGAAGTCCATGCAGATGCAGTGTTGGGGCTGGATGATAGGCATGGGCAGTCCTCACACCTCAACCTTTTGACTTCTCTCCCAATACTGAGAAGGGAGTAGCTCTAAGGGTTGCTGATCATCCAGAAGAGATCCAGCATCACCAGCTGGAAGGCCTCAAACTGTACAGGTTTGGCCAAAGGACTGGTAAACTCCAGTCTCCACTACTTAAGCTCCATGGGGGTGGGATACACCAGACAGAGGAAGTGCCCAGCAACATGGAAACTGTGTAAAGACAGAGTGGTAAGATAGAGAGGAATTAGCGGGAAGATGCACATCCATCAGAAATGCCACATGCTATGCAGAACATCAACGATCTTTCTACTGACCAAGGCAACAGTGTGTACATTACATGAATGAATAAGTGCTATATCATGGGCCGAAAAGAACCAGGTCAGTCACCAAGTATTCCACAAGTGTTTTATGACCCCCCCCCCCTCCCATTTCCCAAATATGGCTCCTGTAAAAGGGAAGTTTGTGGACTTTATGGACACTGCTGCTGCAAACTTATCAGTACTAAAGTGTTTTATACGCAACATCCTTAGAATGGAAGAGGGTAAGGTATTGGATCTTAAATGCCATTGATTACGGATTTGTAATCGGGAAGACCTAGAATGAATTTATGAAATGTCAATTAATGAACCCACAATATGATAATTTGCAAACATTTAATTGAAGAGCTACAGAAAATTCAGCAAATCTAGAACAACTTTTCTGAAATGTTTACAGTGCACAACATCACCAAAGGGTTTCAGATGAGAACAGCAAGCGGACACTGCAGGAAGCATTTAACAGATGAATTTAATAGACCAGCACATACTACAGGACTGCTGCAAGTTTTCAAATGCCACTAAGACAACTGTAAAAGTAATCAATAGTTTAACATTAACCATTAGTATCCGGTATTTCTCACAGATCAAGAGAATATAAGAGAAAAGTTTACATGTCACAAAACATGGGCACCTTTTCATAAAACCGTACAAGGGGAAATTCAGCCATGGCACGCAACATATGTTTGCCGCTGGCAAAACAACCTGACAAAATGCGTTAAAACATACCACATTTTGATCCAAGAGGATTTTCTACTGACTCAATAGGTTTCACCCTCCCCCAAATGGCTGATGAGATATTCATAAAACATGACGTTTGCCCTACTGAGGTAGGTACTAAGCCACACCAAGGAAGTCAAATACCCACAACTGAAAGACAAACTTTTGGTTCAAAATTAATTAGGTCGACAAACCACAAAGGAGTTTACCAACTTGATGGACTTCAAAATGTTATCCATCAAGTGGATAAAAAGCCAAAATAAAGGATGCTCCTCCTAAGCAGGGTTCTCCAAAGTCTGTCCTGGAGGGCCAGATCCATGCCAGATTTTTAGCATATCCCCATTTAGATAAATGTAGTTATCTTTACACCTGGCATGGGTCCGGCCCTTCAGGACCGACTTTGGAGAACCTTTTAGGGTGAAAGGAACTCCATATCTACACATCACATACATTCAAATAATCTGGAATGGTTACATATCTGTGGTACTAGTTCTACATTGTAGGAATCTTCATTAAAGTCATGAATATTGAATTCTGCGCAGGCAGCTGAGAATTAATTTGCTTTTAGGACTATAAATGAAGTTCCTACGATGCAGAAATAAGCTTTAGACCGTGCTTAAGATTAATCAAGCCTCCCACCTAATTTTGTGCCAAAAGACTAAAAATCAAAATTAAAGCATGCAGTGGGACACCCTGCGATGTCCCACCCTCTACTTATCAAAATAATTACAATGCATGTCTTTTGAACCGCAGTTCCTCACAGAAGGTCAAAGTTTCGAGCCTTAGTTAAGGCACAACTCACAGGACTACCATGAAGTATCCTACCTTCCATGGGTACAAAACCTGCCCGTTTCCACTGAGATTCACAAAGTATTTCACTGAGAACGTTCAAAAGAAAACTATAAAAAACGTACCACAAACTATAGTGGGTGGGGTTTGAAGCAATGGGAATATACACATCTTAGAAAGCCATCAAGAAAATACAATTCTTGGAGAGGTTATTTCAATAGATTGACAAGGCAGCCCAACGAACTAAAAGCAAAAGCTGGATTTAAACAGGACACAAAAAACGCATGTTAGATACTAACGATTTAAATGCTGCAAATTTCATAGCATGTAAAGCACTAAGCATCATAATGCCATTATGGGAAACCCTGTTCCCGATAATTACTTAGTGTGACATATGGGGGTCACTGCCCCCGATATAACACTGTGGTAGGCAAAATCTACCTTGTTCTCAAACCATTATGGAAGACCCTGCCTCCGATAATGTACATCAGGTTTCATAAGGCTACTGGAATTTCTGCACCAATAACGGTCTTGTAGCACATCATGGCTTTTTAGAAGTTGCTTTAGAAGACTGGTTGACTGTGTAAACTGTCGCATGTATACATTAACCCAAATTTGTGTCCATGTGTTTTGGAAAAAAAAAAAAAAAAAAAAAGGATGTCCAGCACCCAACCTTGTTATTTACTCAGAGGTGAAAGGTGCATAATGCAGCCAGACGGCGGCTGAATTAGAGTGACCAAGATAGCAAATTGAGTGGTAGAGCAAGCCGTAGAATTGATTCCCTAAAAAGACAGTCCTCTAGAATAGTAAGTTTCCTCATCATTGGAAACCACCCTTCCTTCTTACCCCAAGCCTCACAGAAGAGAACAAGGGATCTTTACAATACGTTTTCGCATACTGAGTGCAAGACTTGTTAGCCCCCGCTGCTAAATGAGTCTTTACTGAAGCCACAGGAGGTCTGTTTAGTTAATTTCTGTTCTCGAAACAAATTGATTTCCTTTAATTCATAGTTCACTTCAATACGATGCACATTTTTTAATCAGAGTGGATTAACAATATCACAATTTAAAGGTCGGTATTTGCTCTGTTGTTTCACTAGCATTTATAACAGAGTTCAAAGGGTCCCAATTATTTTTTTTTAAGTGGTCATAATACCTGTTGCAATATGTCACAAAATGGTCAATGAACGCAAATCTCCCTGATGGGCTCCCAGACAGATAATGCAGAGATTCCAGTTTCCTGTTCAATCCTTACAGCAGATACTGCTTTGTTACTCAAAAAATTCGACAGTATAACAGTCAATTATGGAAGACACTGCTTCCGATAATTATTTATAAAAAAAACACCATTTATAGTGATCCCTGTCACTGATAAATAAATTAACATATAACAAAATAAATAACTGTGCCAAAAGACTGGAGTTTGTAAGTATCTTTTAGCTCGGTTTGAACTTGACGAGAGACGAGTTTGCGTTAATACGGGTCTTGCAAGTAATCCAGTGATGACTCCGTAGCGTGCAAACCTTCCTGGATGACTCGGAACACATTCTGTGCACCGTGTGCTACGAAGTGTCAGTGTCTAGTTTACACACAAGATGCTAGGGACACAGGCATAAACTATTGGTGGCTCAGTAACATGTATGAATCACAAGACAGAATGCCTCATGTCCCATAGCCACCACCACCATTGCTAAGCAGAGAAAGGTCGGCATGGAGACATCCCATGCTCCTCCCATTGTGCTCGTGTGCAAAGTCCCCTAGCAACAGCCAGACACTATTCGTGCAAAACTAACATTAGATAACAAACAAGACTGCGTTCAAAGCAAATTACATAAAATCCTGCAGAGCCTTAGACATGATCATGGTCGCAACCCAATGAAACACGTGATTTGTCGAGCACAGGAAACTCAAAGTGTCCATATGTGCACTTGTACACGGTTAAGATCACTAAGTGAACCTAAAAAGTCAAGCCCCCTTTAACTCGCACCAGATCACTAAAGCTTGTTGATAGCACCTTACATTACTTAAGGGAAAGGACACTCTGCACAAACTAAGAGCAAACTTACAAGAGCAGATCCAATTGTACAGAGGGCCTGGGCCGTTGTAGTATTGGCACACTGAAGGGAAATATTTGCTTCTAGGTCAATAATTAATATCCAATCAAAGCTGGGAGATGTAAAGTAAACCACTGCTGCTGACCCGGCCCATCACACGCTAGAGACAGGCCTATGTTGAGCGGGTATTGTCTATGGGTCTGCTTTATTAGACCATGCTGTAACCCTCCGCAATAGGCACAGCGAAAAAACACATTGGGCAGAACGCAATTTCGCCAACTTAAAAAGTGCTCTAAGCAATATTTAGGTACAACGCCAGAGAAAGTGGAGATGTGCACACACAAAAACGCCAAGCTGTATACCTTACAATCTGGTGTCCCTAAACAAGGAAGTGATACAGCTAATGGCTAAGTGCTATTATGTCATGACTACCAGACAAGGTTGTCTGAACTAAACCAATCTGAGTCATTCGCCCAACGTGTGCGAGAGGTGCCCAGAAACGAGCAAAGATGGAAGAGATGGTCTGTGCTGGAACTCGCTCTAAACCTTCCAATGGCAAGAGACAGTTAAGTAGTAATCTACAAAAAGCAAATAGTCCGGGGCTCGTACCAGTGCACACCGGGAACCCAGGCATTACAATCAAAGACCAGAGATGCAATGGATCTGCTGTATAACATCCCTGCCGTAGCAACCACCAGAGTACCACGAACATTCAGCAGGGATAGATTTGGTAGGTAGCAGGATACTAAAACTACAATTCAGACTGACCAGGTGTATCTCTTTTAAAGCAAATAAGTAGGCAACATCTACTTTCAGCCCAGACTACAAGATTTGAAAAACAAAAAATCCAAGTTCCGTTTTACAACTTGCCTGAATGCACCTTAAGGTCTTGCCATATACCTTGCCCCTGCCACAAAAGAACCAAAAAGAGCTAAGCCCTTAAATAAATGATGTACAACCGATTTGATAAGTTATGTACGTTACATTCAGGAACAAGCTACACCATACGACAACCTTTTATCGGAATCTATTCAATGTTCAAGTGATCTAAAAGAAAGACAGCGTTGGCAGGGAATATCTCATAAGGTAATCTAGCCAGGCTGCATATCTGATAAGAAATGTGCACAACAGACCTCTTCCTTCTCTGAATATTCGCAATAACTCAATCTGAATGAGGTCCCAACCAAGACTTTCAGCCACAAGAACATGAATTGTTGGGACGGTGATTTAGATAGCAACTGAAAGGTGGAAATCAAAGAAAATGCCTGCTTCTTTCCTCTAATCACAAAGGGGATGTGATTCATGGTTAACTTTCTGCCTATCTGAATATGGCAATTATTAAAATAAGCGCAGCAGCACGGGTTGTACCCATTAAAATATGGATCTTTGACATGTCTGCACCTTACTGTTAAATATTCTTAAAAGAGATGCCGGGTGGAAAAAAGGACCGATTGTCTGGTAGTCTGTCTCAGTAAGCCAATGTCCGAGGACTGTGATGGACTGGTTGTGTGCCTTTGTCATCCAATGTGAAGCGGTGGTCCGGTTAGAACTCATTGTCAATGTCCCAAATATCACCTGCCAGGGCATTGGCAGCACCCTGAAGAGTCCATGTCGCCAGAGCCAGCTGGTTCTTAAACAGGCCTTCGTCGAAGAGGTTCTTGTTAGTCTTCAGTAAGCGCACGTGATCCAGCATTGCGGACAGAGTGTGATTCCCAAAGCCGTAGATGATATGTCGGAAAGGAACATCCTTCGGTGAGACGTATGGGGACAGAAAGTGGTTTTCCACCTGTGATACAAATTAGACATTAGTTTCCTCAATACACTCGCATGACATTAGTTTACAAATACATTTGTATCTTACACTATCTTTAAGACGTTGTCATGGAAAGTGAGTACCCAAGCCAGTACACTCAACTTGAATAAGAAGGGGAAACCGGTACACAAATAAACAGGCAACTGTGAAATCCAAACAAGGAAGTTTCACTCAGTAATTAGGTTCTATCTTGGGCGATTTGTGGACAACAGATGTGACAATGTACAGAGTGCATACAATATATCAACGCACATGCCAGCATTGCTCGGGTTGCATTCTTGATAAACTTCTTCAATGTCCACAACTGAAAAACTTTTCAAATATTTGATAACTTTGTATGCTGTAAATTCCTGGGTAATCAAAAGCTGCATAATTAACAAGTTTGCTACATGCAACTGAGACAAGACACAAACGGCTCTGCACATTTCATTAGAGGATAAGTGAATTGCCTCAAACACCATTTCTTGCTTTTTCGATAAATAAAAATTGCACCTGGGACCCAACATTCACTCATAATTGCCTAAAGCACAACACCAAGTCCAACAACTGTTCTTGCCTCAGTAATCCTTAACTAGGGGGCACTGTGTACTCAAAGCAGTCAGAATACATTTCAAGTCGTTCACCAGGTCTTGCAGACTAAGCTTAGAGAAAAAAATGGATAATACTCCATTGACTGATTTAACATCTGCCTTTGGCCTGTAACAATGTGTCTGAGAAACTGTAACCACAAGATAATTTCAACACAGACAGAACGACTAGTCCACTTGTCCCAGCTTTTTAAACAAGCATTGGCATAGCCAATAGGTCTCACTTTTGGGCCCTTGTCAGTGTTTAGCCATGCTGCACTTAGTCTTGTAGTCCTGTTGCATCACAGGGAGCCCGTGGTAACGGAGAGCACCAGATTTAAGCATGTGTCCCTAGTGAGGCGCATGGTGATTGCCCTTTCCCTTGCCATCCTCAGCTGTTTGTGGGATGTACATGCCCCAACTGACATCAAAAATAGCCAGTACAGTGTATTGGTCTTTGACCTTACAAGCAGTGAAAGTTACGTGAGCGCCGCTATGATGTCACAAACAATGTAATGCAACTGCCGGTACGATACACCATGTGCCGCCTCTGACATCTCCAACAGCAATGGAGAGCATCGTTCTAAGCTTATGACATCACAAACAGGCGTGGTAATTAAGCAATCTAAGCTTGTGACATCACAAGCACCAGTTGGAATGGAGCATGTTAAGATTGTGACATCACAAACAAGCATTACAATGAAGCGTGCAAAGCTAATGACATCACAAACAGCCGTTGGAAGGGAGCGCTCTAAGCCTATGACATCACAGCCAGTGGGCAGTACGCTGTAAGTCTGACATCACAAAGCCAGTGTAACGCAGGGTTGTGAGCTATGACAGTCATTAGAATGTAGCGTGAGGAATGCCAGGAGGCGCAGGGGCGAGGGTGCGAGAGTGCTGTGTGAGGGCAAGAGAGGGGGGGGGGGGGGGGGGGGGGGGGAAGAGTGCTGCTTGAGGGCGCAGTCTGCTCATTTTCAAGCACGGCACTAGTGCTTGTGGCCCGCCCCCTGCTCGCTCCCGCAAGGTGGATGCTGCTACAAGCACGAGTGTGTGCTTGAAAATGACCAGAGCGACGGCTAAAGGTCCTCCTAGGCACTGCATGCACGCTGTGTAGGCGAGACCTAATGAACAAGTTACTTACCTTCGGTAACGCCTTTTCTGGTGGATACAGTATCTGCCTGTGGATTCCTCACCATGTGAATATCCCCTGCGCCAGCATTCCACTGAACTTTTTTCCCCAGCTCTCTACGCCGACGTGGACGTCATAATGCTTCGGCTCCGCTCGCGACTCCGTACGACATCACCGGAGCCATAAGAGAGCCACGTCGGCGTGTTGACGTCAGTTCCACCCATTTTTTCCGTGCCTCAGAGGCACACAGGTGGACCAACGACAGATACAAAGTATAAACAGTATACAATGTACAATCAAATATACATAGTACATAAACAAAAGGAAAGCTAAAGAAAACAAGCATTTCCTACCAATGTACCAGAAAGAAAGAAGCTACAAAGCATAACATCTCAAGCAAGACATCTTTTAAGGTATACAAAGGTGGACAACGGGGAGGCGGGTGGGCCAGTGAGGAATCCACAGGCAGATACTGTATCCACCAGAAAAAGCGTTACCTAAGGTAAGTAACTTGTTCTTCTGATGGATACATCTGCCAGTGGATTCCTCACCTTGTGAATAGATTCCCACAGCAGTCCCACTCCCGGAGGAGGGTGTCCACCTTCCTATACCAAAAAGTCTTGCAAGACAGAGCGTGCAAAGTGGCCCTCCCTCCTCATCTCAGAGTCTAAGCAATAATGCTTTGCGAAGGTATGGAGGGAGGCCCAAGTCGCGGCCTTACAAATGTCTGCCACAGGAACACCCCTGGCCAAAGCAGAGGTGGAAGACTTTGCCCTAGTTGAATGAGCTCCAATACCCTCAGGAGGAACCTTACCAGCAAGGGCGTAGCAGATCTTGATGGCCAGGATGATCCATCTGGACAGTGCGCTTGTGCACAGCTCTTCCTTTAGAATGTCCAACATAACCCATGAAGAGCTGATCTAAACGAAAGTCTTTCGTTCTGTCCAAGTAAAAGCTCACAGCTCTTTTTGGGTCCAGATGATGAAGTCTTTCCTCCTCCTTGGAGGGATGAGGAGGTGGATAAAAAACAGGGAGTGTAATAGACAGCCCCAGATGAAAGGGAGTAACTACCTTAAGTAGGAAAGCAGCCCTGGTCCTGAGTACCATCCTTTCAGCATGCAAGGATAAAAACGGGGGTTTTGAACTAAAAGCTTGAAGCTCACTCACCCTCCTTGCCGAGATTATGGCTACAAGAAAGACCGTCTTAAAAGACAACAGCCTCAAAGGGCAACTATGAAGGGGCTCAAAAGGGGACCCCATCAAGAAAGTTAAAACAAGATTAAGGTCCCACTGTGGCATTACTAAAGGAGTAGGTGGGAACCCATTAGTAAGGCCTTTGATAAATCTTAATACAATAGGAGATTTAAATAAAGACGGCTGATCTGGAAGACACAGAAAAGCCGATAAGGCCGAAAGATAGCCCTTAACCGTGGACACAGCACAGCCCTGTTGAGCCAAGGTAAGAGCAAACTGAAGCACATTGGAAAGATGGGCTTTTAAAGGATCAACGGATCTCTCTCCAAACCATTTAACAAACTTAGACCACCTATATGAGTAAATGGACTTTGTGGAGTGTCGCCTGGCCGATAAAATAACATCCACCACATCAGGCGGGAGAGAGAAGGAATTCAGGTTGCCCCGTACAATCTCCAGGCATGAAGATGTAAGCTCTGGAGGTGGGGGTGTAGAACCTGCCCCTCCGACTGCGAGAGGAGGTCGGCCCTCAGAGGGAAACGGAGAAGAGGGCACGAGGAGAGGTGGAGAAGATCTGTGTACCACACCCTTCTTGGCCAATCCGGGGCGACCAAAATAACTTGGCCCGGTCTTGGCGAATCTTCCTCAGAACCCGAGGAATCAAAGGTATGGGAGGAAACACGTAAAGGAGTTGAGCCCCAACTCAACTGAAATGCGTCCCCCAACGCCCCCTGCATCGGAGACTGCAGAATGACAGGCAATGCGCGTTCTCGCGGGTGGCAAATAGGTCCATCCCTATACCTCCTCGCCACTTGTCTGGAGACTGAAGGCGAAGAGTGGCGTACGCCAAACATCCATTACAGGCTCTAAGATAGCCTCATTAAAAGGCAACAAGGGTTCAACATTCGAAGTTGGTGAATGCAGGACTTCAGTTAGGAGGTTTGGCTTATATTCAGCAGAGGGTAACTGCAAGTCCAGCAACTCTGCGGCCTTCTTGATAACTGAATGATAGGGGGCCAATTCTTGTGGTGGCGAAGACCTAGTCGAAGAATGCTCCCACTCCGGAGTGGTATCAAGACCACTAGCATCCTGAATGCCTTCAAAGTCATCAGAAGATGCATCCACCTCACCTTCCACTTCCTCCCTATAACGCTCCTCTTCCAAGACTCATGGGGCCTCTCTCCTTGAACGGATCCGAGGAACCGGCGTCGGCGGAACCGAATGTGGAGACAGAGGCGCCGGGTGCGGAACTGAAGTTTTCGGCAACGGCATCGAGGAAGGCTGCTCCAGACGAAGCAGAGATGGATCACCAGACGGTGCCGGAAACTGCCACGAAGGAGCCATCGGCAAAAAGGGCATAAATGGGGCCTGAGCATAATGCTGCGGCACTCCCAAGGTGTACGCCATAGAACCCACGGGACCAGATGGTGCGCCGGATGGGAAGGCAGCCCGTTGAAAAATCCCATACACCGCATTAAGGAAATGCGTTAACCGCACCCGGCGCCGGGAACTGCGGATAAGGGAGTGATTCTGAATCCGGTCGAGGAGTACCCGGAACCGGAGCGCCCTCAACAGACGCCGCAGGATCAGCTGGTCCTGGAGAAAGCTCTTGTTCCTGTTCAGAAGCAGAAGATTCCACTAGCGCCGGTGACTGCGCCGGTGAAGGCTATCTCTGGAGACCTCCTAGGAGATGGAGATACAACATCCTTACTTCGACGTCGAGACGACGGCGATCTCGAAGTCTTACTCCTCGAGGACCGGCGCAGAGAGCTAAGCTTCCTCTTCTTGTGATGTTTCTTCGACTTCAAAGAGTGCGAAGTAGACGACTCCGGCCTCAATTTCTGCTTCTTTCTAACCTCTTTCCTTCTTTGCTTTGGCCATTAAGAGTTTCGCCTCTCTCCTTCAGGGCCTTGGAGTTCATTCTTCTGCAGCTGGAATAGTCCTCCACGTCGTGGTCAGAAGAAAGACACCTCAAACAATCCTCATGGGGGTCAGTCATTGACATGTGGCCCCCACATTCCCTAAAAGGTTTGAAACCTGACTTCCTCGAAGACTTGGTGAATCCAGAAACAATAACCCACTACAAGACTACAAAGTAACAGGAGAGTGCTGGAAATCCGGTACGCGTCGACGGCGGGGAAAAAAAAGGGAACAGACGTCATCACGCAGACGTGGCTCTCTTATGGCTCCGGTGACGTCATACGGAGTTACGAGCGGAGCCGAAGTATTATGACGTCCACTTCAGCGTAGAGAGCTGGGGAAAAAAGTTCAGTGGAAAGCTGGCGCAGGGGATATTCACAAGGTGAGGAATCCACTGGCAGATTTATCCATCAGAAAAGGGAAAATTTGGTGACCTTGAAGTCTTAGATGTGCCGCTACTGGCGCCATACATTTTGTAAAGACCCTTGGCGTCTACTTCAGACCGAAAGGCAATAGTCTGAACTGGTAATGGCACCCGCCACCACAAAACGAAGAAACTGATTTATATGAATTGGGACGTGAAAATAAGCATCTAAAAGGTCAAGGGATGCCAAATAATCTCCCTTGCAGAGAATGAGTATTTCCTGCAGGGATAACATTTGAAAAGATTTATTTTTGATGAATTTGTTCAAACCGCTCAGGTCCATTACCTGCCTCCATTTTGATGTGTCTTTTTTCTTTATTAAGAAGAAATGCGAATAAAAGCCTTTCCCTCGTTGAAGGCGCGAAACCTTCTATTGCTTCCTTTTGTAGAAGGGATAACATTTCTGCCTTGAGGGCTGATAGGTGTTCTTGCTTCCTGCGTATAGGAGGATGATTTGGAGGCTTTGTATGAACTCCAGGGTATGGCCTTGTTGAATCACGTCCAATACCCATCTGTCTGTTGTTATCGACAGCCAAGCCTGATAAAATGGAGAGAGGTAATGATTCTTGACGTTTGAACATGTGGCGGGCTCTTTTACAGAGTAACTGTCGTCTATTAGATTGTTGCAATTTTCTTCTCGCAGAAGACCTCCCTCTGGATTGCTGCCGATGTTTGAGGATCGAAATTGTTGACTATTTGAAAATTGGCGATACCCCTGCTGATTGTATGGCTGGTATCTATTGGATTGGTAAGAAGATCTTTGATTAGCTTGTCCTCTAGATCCTCTTTTCCGAACGGACTGGAACCTGCCCTGCTGAAGAGACCAACGCACGCGCAGGATCTGTCAGCTTTGATACTTTGTAGGGCATCATCTATGTTTTCCAAAGAGATTCTCTCAGTCAAATGGCATGTCGACTATTTTTGCTTGGACTTCTGGTCTAAAAGAAGTGGCTTCAAGCCATCCTTGTCTTCGAAGGGCCACTGCACTTGCCATTTGCCTAAATCCCACCGAAGACAAATCCATCACAATATCTATGGATTCAGAAGCCGCCCTAGCCCCATCTTGTAAAATGGCGGCCGCTTCTTCCTTTTTATCCTCTGGTAGATGGGCCAACAAAGGTGCTATATCTGACCCCATCTGCCTATTATATCTACTAATAAGAGCCAACGCATTCGCAGCTTTAATGGAGGACGCTGCCATCACAGCAAAACGCTTCCCCGCACCATCCATTCGCCTTCCTTCCTCATCCAGAGGAGCT
This sequence comes from Triturus cristatus, assembly GCF_964204655.1. NCBI lineage: Eukaryota > Metazoa > Chordata > Amphibia > Caudata > Salamandridae > Triturus > Triturus cristatus. The sequence continues at coordinate 1,183,370,700 of NC_140594.1, read as the reverse complement.
GCAGAAGTGGAAACTGGATTTTTGGAATGTCTGAGCGGCTTGCATCACTACAGATTCCGGCCGCGGATTTCCAATTAAACAAGCAGGAGAAGATTCTGGGGCTCTGCAGGAGAAGATTCTGGGGCTCTATATTTTTTCTCTACCCTGGGTACCAAGGCAGCAACCGAAGCCAGATTCCTAATTTTTAACCCATCGTCCCAAATGTGATCAATAATTGGAATCGATCTAATGGATTTCTGTGAATCCTCTTTGAAAATTGTAGAGAAAACACTCAGCTTCTTGTACCGGAAGTGGAAGCTCAAATCTTCGATGCTTTTTCCATAATGTCATGGAAACCTCCAACATCTTGTGGCAGAGAGTTTGCCGGTGATGGCGACGGCGTAGTAGGCAGAATGTACTGATCCCATTCTATCCCAACCTGATGGTCCTGAAGAAGTTCCTTCTTCTGGTTGATCTGCATCACTCTCCTCTAAATCATCTCTAATTGTAACAATAGGAGGAGATTGAATCTTTTGAGTTGAAATATTGGGAGGGGGTTGAGGTGGTTGAATTTGAGTAGGAGTAGATGAAGTTTGAGGTTTGTGTGTTAGCCTCAGGAAAACGTCGATAATAGTCGTTAATCATGAGACTTAAGTCAGTCACTAGAGAAATTGGCATTGAGATAGTTTCTTCTCTCATCAGGTTGAGCTTCATCATCCTCGTAGTCATATGACTCTTGAAAATACTCATATCTTTTTGACTCTTGCACTGGACGATCCTGGAAAGCGAATACTTCCTGAACCTCCTGATATAATCGGTTTCCTGACTATATGCTACTCCTGATGACTTCATCTTCTGACTGCAATTCCAGCAGATTAGATGGCGGAAGTGGAGAAATCTTTGTCCAGCCGGTAAAATCTGAAGATTTCTTAATAGTCGACGAGCCAGTAGACGATGGAACAGACTTTAATGAAATTGTGGTCTTTGCTTTGGGAGATTTAAAAGATGCCGTTGACGGAGCTCCCGTCGACTGAGTTCTCATTGACTAGGAAATATGAATTATTGTCGACAAGGTGGTAGTCGACGAAGTAGTCGTCGAGGTCGCCGACGATGAAGTAGTAGAACAGGTCGTAACTGGCCTCCCCGTTGACTGGTCGTCGACGAGCCTTTCGACGACGTCTTAGTCGTCGATGCAGCTGTAGTCGATGTCGACGCAGCTGTCGTCGTCGATATGGTAGTCGTACTCGACGGAGCGGTCAACGTTTTCATTGAACTCAATGCATGCGACGCCCCAGTCTTCGTTGACGGAGCTGAAGATACCTCTAGACCCTTAAGATTTTTTTTTTTTTTAGAGGAGAATGAGGAAGAGAAGACGAAGAAGCCTCTTTGTCTTTCGTTTTCTGCTTTTTAAGCTCTTTCTCCTCAGAAGCAGAAGATTCTCTTTTTAGATGATTGAGATTTAATTTCCTCTTCAGAGTCAGAATCCAAAGTGACCTTTTTTTGAAGCCACAACAGTAACCGTGCCTCCCTGTCACGTAGGGTTTTTGCAGAAAAGGTTCTGCAATGCTTGCAGTCTTTAGGCACATGTTTAGGGCGAAGACAGTACAAGCAGTCCTTGTGGGGATCTTCAGAATACCAGTCCCTATGGGATTTTGTTATGCAGTTTTTTCTAGTACTGCTGTGGTCATTCTGATACCGTGAGACTCCCACCATGACTAGGAAGATAAAAGCATGTGAATCTGTGAAAGATTGAATACTGGAGAATCACAGGAGTGATTCACCTTGCACAAATCCTGGCAACCCATATGATTTTAGTGGTCTTTGATAACCATAGAAAGCTCTCAAAGTGGTAGCTGTGGAGTGAAGCCTTTAGGCTGATCCAGTGATAAGCAGCTTGTTTTACTCATTCGACAGCGTAGATGAAGTGTAAAAGAAGCACACTGGTGTGGGTCATCGAGGCCAGGGCTGCCAGCACGGAACCCAATAAAAGCCCCCTGTGAGCCTATGGGGCCCAAACGCCGGTAGGGTCAGGCAGTCCAAATCTGAGGCACATCACAAAATTATTTAAGGGCCGGGTTGCTCCAGCTCCCAGAATGGTGGCAAGTGCAGAGCTGACCCAGGCGCAGGTTCAACAGAACAAGGCCTAGAGCAGCGAGACTCCATCGCGTCAGCAGACGGACAGGGAGAAGTCAAAGCATGCTTCGACTTCGTGTTTTCTGTGCTTCTTAACTGGCCTACTCGAGGACTTCACATGGAAGGACAAAGACTAGGGGCTCCCCGACTTTCCTCTAGACCGGGATCAAGAACGAGCCCACCGAGGCAGACGACAATGTTGATCGCCGGGCCACAAGCAGCTTTAGGCACCGCTACCTCAAAGCTTTCGGAGCCATGGCCCGGCAGCTGAAGCACGACTTTGAATCTTTGTCGCGCTCTAGGCACGAAAAAAACTAAGTGTGGATTTGTCATTGACATGCCACAATGGCAGGCACCACACGGTTTTAATCCAGAAGTCTTTTTGGACACGTCAAAAACCTACACACCTAAAAATGTTAGACAAGCCATCCAAAAAAAAAAAAAGTCAAAAGTGACAAAGGGTAACTCTCCTCACGGATCTGCGCTGGCTGAAGCGACAAGAACTGATGGCAGAGACGACGTCCCACAGAGCCGACAGACGCCACCTACCTGCATGCAATGGTATTGCTCGAAGAAAAATCTTTGATCCAGTCAGACGCCTGGGATGCTATGCTTAAAGGGAGTTAACTCATTTGCAGGAGGATGTGGCCCCATTTAAATGAGGAAATCACTGACTGGGTCCGTACCTTACTATAAAAAGGTGGCACATCGTCCGTGCGCCCCTGAAGGGCAGCCCTCTGGAAGGATGAAAAGGCTGTTCCATGGTCCCCCCCCCCCCATGCATCCCCTGCAGGTGGGTACAGTCACCCTCTGCACCTGCTAGCAAGTAGATCTCTCTCTCTCTCCTAGTCAAAGTGCAGGCTCGTTGCCCAGTTCACCACGGTGCCAGCAGTAATGTAAAAAAGGCCATCAATGTAGACTGCCTCTAAATCCATAAAACAGCCACAACTATTATTTCCCCAGCATCAAGGTTACAATATAAATAGGTCTCCCAAAAGCCATTTGAGTGATCACTAAAATATCAGCTTTAAATATATTTTCAGAATTCAACCATTCTTCTCCAATCAACAGCTCAAAAATTCTGAAAAGAAAACAAGTTACGCAACTGTAGTTCTCCAGTATTGGAAGCTTTAATAGATTCACATTCCTGAATCATTCCCAGTCGTCGAGACGGGAGTCTCCGGTATATAAAAAAGCAATGCTTAGTTGGATAGCAAACTGAAAAGAGGCCTAGGCCCATTGCCTTTTGCAACCCATAACCTTTGTTATGTAAAAGAGACCAAACTTGCCTCTGAACCAATCAGAGCTCCTCACCCTCTAGAACCCTCCCGAGAGATCCTTCTGCCCCTCAGATGTTCGTGCACTTGTGCCCTAGACACCTTTTGTGCTAAATCCAAGGTGAGCCTCACAGGGGAGGAGGGTTGGTCGCATGTGTATCTATGAAAGCTTCCAATACTGGAGAACTACAGTTACAGGCAAGTAACTTGTTTTCTTACTCCAGTATTGGAGCTTTCATAGATTCACATGCCTGAATTAGAATAACGAGCAGTAAAACATAGCACATTTTGTTACCCAAGACTTGGAACAAGGTAACATATGTAGCTCGATAAAAGCGGTCTTTATATACCAACAGACAAAAAACACTTTCCATCTTGCATATAATACAATATATAACAATAAAAATGTGCATATGTAACCAATAAAAAAGGAAGGAGGGTTGGTAAAGAGGGCTCACCATCATTGGAGAAGGTTCCTCAGTACTGCTTGTCCTACTGCCACATCTTTCTCTACAGGTGCATTGAGGCAGTAATGTCTTGTGAAAGTATGCGTACTCTTCCAGGTAGCAGCCCTGCAGATATCCTGGATAGGTACTCCAGCAAATAAAGCAGTGGAGGTTGACACTGCTCTTGTAGAATGAGCACGGACACGTGCATTCAACGGCTTTCCTGCCGCCTGATGACAAAACTGTATTGCAGTTAAAATCCATCGTGCAATTCCCCTCTTTGACAAAGGGAACCCCTTCCTGGGGGCACTGTAAGCAACAAACAGCTGGGAAGACTTGCGGAAAGGCCTTGTTTGCTGCAAGTAAAACTTCAGACAACGTTGAACATCTAATGAATGAAGAGCTCTCTCCGCTGCGGTTGACGGATGAGGGAAAAACCTTAAGGATCAGCAGTTCGTTCAGATGAGTCTGTAGGCACTTTCGGAATTAATTTTGGATTAGTCCTGAGAACAATCCTGTCCTCTTTGAACTGCAAAAAAGATTGTATCGTGAGAGCCTGTATTTCCCCAACTCTTCTGGCTGAAGTGAGAGCTATTATAAGAGCTACCTTCCAGGATAAGAACTTTAGATCCGCCCAGTGAATTGGTTCGAAGGGCTGCTTCATCAATTGAGATAAAACAATGTTCAACTGCCAGAGAGGTGGAGGAGGTCTTATGGGAGGAAAAGTCTGAAACAACCCTTTCATAAACGGTTTGAAAATCCTTTCGGACCACAGTGATGGACCCGAGGAAGTTCTTCTATATCGAGAAATCGCAGAAAGATGCACTTTAATAGAAGCATGGAATAAACCAGACCTTGCCAAAATTAAAATATATGGAATAATCTCATGTGCCGCTGAGCTTAGAGGATGAATGTTAGGTTGTTGGCACCACAAACAGTATCTCTTCCATTTCATCCTGTAAGTCTTGTTTGTACTTTCCGCTCTGGCATTTGCCATTATATCTCTGCATTCTGATGAAATATCTAGGTGTTGAAATTCGCAGTGTTCAGGAGCCAGGCCACTAAGTGTAGCGATCTCGGGTCTGGATGAATCACATGTCCCCAGGACATTGTCAAGAGTGATGGTATTGGTTGCAGACGAATCGGATGATCCTCCGACAGCAAGAGCAACTCTGCGAACCAGTGTTGCCTGGGCCACCACGGAGCTATCAGTATCACTTTGCACGGTTCTTTCTTTATCTTCGTTAGAACGCATGGCAGAAGGGGAACCGGAGGAAAGGTGTAGGCAAAGACGCCCGACCATGCCATAAAAAACACATTACTCCAAGATCCCCTTTGGTGATACCAACCTGCGAAGAACCGGCATTTTTTTGTTCTGAGCTGTCGCAAACAGATCTACTGTCGGAACTCCCCATTTGAAGATTTTGTCAAATTTCCTGGTTGATTTCCCACTCGTGGCATGTGGACTTTAGTCTGCCGAGTGTCCGCTTTGACATTCTGATCTCCTCGAAGATGTTCCGCTTTTAGACACCTTGTGTTGAACAGCCCACTTCCATATCTTTTGTGCTTCCTGTGACAGGGAGAGTGATCTTGTACCTCCCTGCTTGTTGATATTGCATTGCAGTTATGTTGTCTGTTCTTACCAGAACAGATGCTCCCTGAATTCTTGGTAGGAAAGCTGGCAATGACAAGCCTATTGCTTTGAGCTCCAGCAAGTATGTGTAGCTGCTGTTCCTGCAATCCCCACTGACCGCTGAACTGTAGGTCTGGAAGGAACGCCCCCCCCCCCCATCCTTCCAGGGATGCATCAGTGGTAATTACCAATGGAGCTGGTTCAGTCAAGAAAGAAAGGCCCACCGAAACATTCTTTTTGTGGGTCCACCATGTTACTGCTTGCCCCATAGCCGGCGTGATCTTCACCTTGTCGAAGGATCCCTCTGCTTGGTGCTATTGCCGGTCCAGTTCCTCCTGTAATGGACGCATCTTTAGTCGGCATAAAAGAAGGTCTGCAAGAGGACATTGTCCCCAGTAGCGACTTGTACTTGCGTACTGAAAGACACTTTTCTCTTGTGAAATTCTTGGCAAGCGTCATGAAACCCAGTTGCCTCTTTGGAGGGAAATGCCTTCTTTACAGAGGTGTCCAGAATCGCTCCCAGGAACGTGATTTTCCTTGAAATGATTTCTCTATATTCAAAACCAGCCCCAGTTCAGCAAATTGTATGCATGTCGTAATGGACACCTGGGCTGAAATTTCTGATGGTGCTTTTATCAACTAGTCGTCCAGGTATTGAAATACCTGGTGTCTTAGCTTTCTGAGAAAAGCTGCCACTGGCGCCAGACACTTCGTAAAACCTCTCGGGGCTGATTTGAGGCCAAACGGTAGTACTTTGAACTGGTAATGGTCTCCGGCTACAGCAAACCAAAGATGCTGTCTGTGGGAAGAATGAATGGGGATGTTAAAATATGCATCTTTTAAATCAAGAGTGGCCATATGATCCCCTGAGTTTAAGAGCAGCAGAATGTCTTGGAGGGTCACCATCCAGAAAGACAGCTTCTTGAGAAGTATTCAGCGACCTCAGGTCTAGAATAGGACGTCATTGGAGAGCATTCTTCCGGACTAGGAAGAAACAGGAGTAAAACCCTTTTCCAAATCTGCACCAGTTCTATTGCTCCCTTTCGGAGCATTGTCCGAATCTCCCGACGCATCTGAGATAGAGGTTTGATCTCTTGACTTGTCGGTGGTGTGCAAGGAGGGAATTGAATACATTCTTAAGTGTGTCTGAATTGTATTATATTGAGGACCCATCTGTCCGTCGTTATTTTCTGCCAATGATGCAGATGGGAAGCAACTCTACCACCCAGGGGAACTTGTGGAGGGGAAGAAATACATGTAGCTGGATCCAGGAGGTTGTCATTGTCTTCTGCCATTGTCCTTTCCTTGACGACCCCCCTCGTCCTCTAGGAGCAGACTTTGTATAGTTCCCAGATTGTTTTTGACCATATCGCTGTCGGTATGGTTGTGATGACGAGGAATAAGAGGGGTATCTCCCCTGCTGGTAATCCCCTCTATAGGATGATTGGCCTCTCCCTCTGGCACCCTGAAAGGGCACTTTACGGTACTGTAGCTAACCTAGAGCTTTTGCAGTAACTGTATCCATTTTGATACTTTGAAGTGCATCATCCACCTGTTTTCCAAACAAATCTCAGTCGAAAGGGAGATCTAGATTCTTATTTTGCACCTCTGGTCTAAAGGCAGTCACCCTTAACCACCCCTGACGCCGTAGCACTGTCGCTCCTCCAAGCGATCAGAAGGCTGTGGTTGCGATATCCATTGCACAGTCAATGACTTCAGCCGAAGCCCTTTCTCCTTCCTGAAGGATTTTTTTCGCCTCCTCTATTGTCCTGTGTGATGAGGTCCATGTAAGGTGCCATATTGCACCACATCTGCCTAACGTATCTGCCCAGGATGGCAAGGGCATTTGCAGCTTTAACTAGGAGAGCAGACATGGATGAGAACCTCTTTCCTGCATCGTCTAATAGTCTCCCCTCTGTCAGGAGGTGCCAATATAGGCACAGAGGGCTTCTTAGATTTTTGTTGCGCCGCTTGCGAAATTACTGAATCAGGTTTTGGATGGCCCAGTAAACACGCTGGTGTGTCCAAAGGAGCTTTATATTTTTTCTCCAATCTAGCAAGCACAGGGGTAACTGTCGCCGGTTTCATCACTTTTAATCCTTCTTCCCATACATGGCTCACAATTGGGATAGACCGGACTGACTTGTGGTATGGTTCCTTAAAATCGTATAGGAAGCATTCAGTTTGTGTTGTAGCCATAGGAAGCTGGAATCTCTGCGCAGCTCTTTCCATCAGATTATGGAATCCGCCAATATCCACCAGCGGAGAATCCACAGGTACTGGTGAGGGAGATGCCGGAAATGGAATCTGGTAATCATCCCATTCGTTGTTGTGATCTGTTCTCTCCCATCTCCTGGTCATCATCGTCCGTAGTGACAGGATCCTGGTGGTGTATTGTTTGAGAAGTTGTAGGTGTAACTTCCTGTAGTGGTTCCCCGCTTCTAACAGAAGTTGCAGGGATGGAATGTGGAGGCGAGACTGGGATTGATTGAGAAGCTGGTGTTAACGGAAATCTCCTTTTATAGTCTGTCAGCAAAAACTGCAGATCCATCATTGAAGATGGCATACTCTCCCCCCCCCCCCAATCTCTTCTTGGTACCCTGGACGATAGTGTTGGAGGATACTGGTACTCCCCATATCCCTCTTCAGTCATCCTTCTGACACTTCACATGTAATTGTGAGGGGCTACTAGCAAAGCCAAAGGGACCGTCCTCCTCCTCTGAATCCTGCTCCTCCAGCAGGTGTGAAGGCACCAGAGGAGTGATCTTGCTTGGAGAGGTGACTTCTGGTGTAATTCTCCTCTTCCTAACTATTTCTGGCTTATCTGGAATTTCCCTAGTCGACGAGCACGTGGACGAGATCGCCGTAGACCCCCTCGTTGACACCAGGTATAAAGAGCTATCCGTCATTGAAGACAGTCATCGATGTTCCAGTAGACGCCCCGGTCGTCACAGTCGACGACGATCCAGTCGACGCTGTCGAAGTAAGCGGCATCAACACCACGGTAGACGATGTCGTCAGAGAGGCTGAAATATCCAATGATTGTGTCTTTGAAATGAGCTTTACCTCAATCTTCGTCATCGATTTCTTTGTCGACGTTCCCGTCGATGCTTGTTTTTTTAGATTTTACCTCAGGAGGCATAGAAGATGCTTCCTGAAGGGTTCCTTGACCTGAGGTGACTGTTCAGAATAGTCTTCTTTGATTGTTTCACCAGAAGCATGTCCCTTACTCTTTTCCACAGATTTAGGAGATTTTGAAGGACTGCCCCAGAAGACCCGCGAGTGGTCTTTTTTAGGGCCTTCTCAGGACGTTCCCCTGAGGAATGAGCTTGAGGAGATTTTCTTCTCTTTTGAGACCTCCTGGATGTTGAGGAGGACTCTTCCTCACGGTCACAGGAGATAACCTTTCTGGCATTTAGCTTCTGCAGCCATATCAAGAGGTGCCCTTTACGATCTCTCAAAGTTTTACTTGAGAAAGTGCAACATACCTTAAAGTCTTTGGCCTGGTGATCCGGGTAAAGACAGATGCAGTCAGCATGAGTGTCAGTGTAGAGCCTCTTGGAACAAGTTGCTCAGGCCCTAAATAAACCTTTCTTCTCCTTTACAGACATTCTCTAAAGAATGTATTTGAAGACAATCCAGAGTAGTAAAAATTCAGTTGAATTTCTAAGAACAAAGTTCTTTAAAGAAGTTGGAAAAACAGAATTTGAGCAGAGCTCAAAGGAGACTCCCTAGCACAACATGCGGTAGAAAATCTGAGGGGCAGAAGGTTCTCACAGGAGGGTTCTAGAGGGTGAGGAGCTTGGATTGGTTCAGGGACAAGTTTGGTCTTTTACATAACGAAGGTTATGGGTTGCAAAAGGGAAATGGGCCTAGGCCTCTTTTCAGTTTGCTATCCAACTAAGCATTGCTTTTTTATATACCAGAGACTCCAGTCTCGACGACGGGGAATGATTCAGGCATGTGAATCTATGAAAGCTCCAATACTGGAGTAATCAACACATACCCACTTTTTAGTCGTAAATTAATTCAACCAAACAAAATCTAAATCAGTAGGCAGGGCTCCACCAAGCTAGTAGCTCATTAGCTACTCATTGTAGGAGCCTGGTTTAGAGGAGGGAAACAAAGGGGTGCCTCTAGAACTTTGTGGGATCTTAATAGCTGCCACAATAATTACAATTTGTTTATTGTTGATGGAAAAGGAATTGATTGAATGAGTTCAGACCGCCCCAGATTTGTGTACTTCACTAAAAAGTATGCTTCATATTTAACTTTATCGTTGGTAAAAAAGCTTTATCTGAAAATCCAAAGTGTGTACCTCACCTGGGCTATACATCATCTTGGATGCCGGAGCTTCTGACTGCGCCAGGAAGTTGCTGCATTCTGATGGATCATCTAAAATGACCTAACTCTTGGTGGTCAGGTATCAGTCTGCCAAGTTCAGTAATCTGAGCTTGCAACGGAATATCTCCCCATTGCATCTGGAGGAGAGCCTGGAGTGAATCTCCAGTGTCATTGCTGGAACTACAAAAAGGTTGCAGGAGTCTGCTGTGGAATGGCAACACAACATCATGACTAGTACAGTGATGAAAATCAGAGTACAGTGATCTGCCTTCCTCAGCATGCTGGGGAGGATTGTAAACTAGGGAGTAGCCTTTGCAGAAGCATTTGACTATTTTCTAAAGGCACTGCCTAGGTTCCGGGTTGCCTTAGACTGCCGACACTTGATCTTGGGTGAGTCCCCATTCTGGGTGGTCTGCTAGTGCTAGACTGAGTCCATCTGCCTGCTAGTTTTGGTTTCCAGTAGGTGTTCCGTTGCGATGTTCACCTGGCTGAAGATGGTTCAGACCCATAATATCTATTTATCTTCTGACTGGGGGTGGGATCTCGTTCCACTATGCAATGTAAATCATCAAAGTGATTGTCAGGCTTGATGAGAACTGCTTCTCCGACTAATCTAGGCTTACGGATCGCCGCTCTGGAATGTTCATCTGGAGAGACTATGGTCCTCAGCTCCTGCATATAGGCTCCCCAGACCTGCAAAGAGGCAGTTGTAGTCAATACTATTCTGTCTGAAGAAGGCTCGACTGGGAGACCCGATCTGAGAAAAACCACCAAAGGAGAGCCTGCTTGAGCCTTCATGTGACTCAGACTCATCACTTTAGTGTATTTTGTTGGAATGCTAGAGTTCCTCTTTGGGTTTCATACGGAGCCTGAAAGAGGTTATCAGTCCTTTGGAGAAGACATCAGGAACAGAAGACACTTGTCCACTCTGGAATGTTCGGCAGACACGGTTTGCACTATGGTTTAGAGTTTCAGTGCTCAGGCTGCAGAAGGAACAAACTTCCCCTGCTGTATCCAGGATTGATACCTAGATTGAAATTCTGCAAAAAGGTTCCAACGAGAATTTTTCATTGTTCACAGTCCAGCCTAATGTGAGAAATAGAATGATAAGGTGGCAATAGAAGCCCATCTTCTTTCGATGTAGTCTTCACAAGACAGTCATCCACGTAAAGGTATATTTGTAGACCATCTCATTTCAGAAAGGCAGCAACTTGTCCTAGACACTTTGGGAGAATCCAGGGTCCAGACTGGAGACTTAAACGGGAGCACCTTGAATCGATAATGCTGCTACGACAATGAAAAGTAGCATTACTACCTGGAGTTGTAGTTATGGTGCAAGAGGATGTGGCAAAAGGCATCCCAGGAGGTAAGGTAGTCTTTACGCAGCATTAGGAGAATTTCATGTAATGTTACAATGCAGAACTGTTTTTTTTAAGCTCCTTGCGGTAGAGTAGTCCTGGATTGTCCCACTTTCCATATCAGAGAAAAATATGGAATAGCATCTCTGGTTTCTCATATAGCCCCCGTTGCAGGGATTATGCACATACACAGAACTATGCGCAGGATTATGGGACCTTTGTGTATAGAGACTGTGCCTTCCTACCACCTTAGTGCCCACGAGCCCAGGACTGACTATAGCGTCTCACTCGCTCTCCTACACTCCCGGAGAAGCAAATTATTAGACACCCCAGAACACAACACTCCCGGATCCCTCAGGAATCGTGGTAACAAGAGACACCCTTTCGCTCACACTCTCGTACCCATCCACAATAAGATCTGACGAGACACAAATATAGCTGAAAATGTCTATTTTAACTATATTGCTTTAACATGCAGTGCCACAACAAGCAGAAAAATGCATAACATAAATACAGTTGGCATTGCAGGTTGGCCATACATCATAAAGGGAGATCTCATAAAGAAAATGGAGAAAGGACTAGAGTGCCTAACATCCCACCCCTTGGGAAGAAGTATTATTACATAATAGAAGATCTCTGGGCAATGCCAGCAGACCCCATACCTTAGACTATAGATGGTATTTCTACATCGTATGTGCGTGTTGCTCTTCTCTCTGGAAAGGTCCCTCTCAAAGTGTGCCCCACCTAAACATGTATCCCCGTAATATCAAAGCGCGAGTCTCCAGCAGCAGCTGCATTAGTATGTTTTGTCTAGGTGCTAGGGCCTGACCAGACAGAACAAGGGGCATTGTTTATCAACTTTGCTCACAATGTTCAGGCCAAACTCCAGGAACAGACAGAACGAACACAGACAGATCTCCTGTGAAAGGCATAAACAGTCTTGAAAAAAATTAAGCCATGTAGTAACGTGTGCAAAAGCTGCATCATGGCTGCAGGGCTCATGCTAACTTAGTGATGTCGACAATGTCCCTATCGGCCACTTGACACCACCTCAAATGAAAATGATGTTTCTGCATGGGTGGCCAAACAGGTGGTTTCTGTAAGACCAGAGTTTGTGTCCTCGGAGTACTATCTGCCACATTGATAGGTCTGTTGTAATGGATGTGTGTGTGGGGGGGGTGGGGGTCAAAAAAGGAACTTCGCTGAACTCTCCCACATCCTAATGATATGGTTGTTGGAAATGGGCGGGGGGGGGGGGGGGGGATGTTTACAAATCTGTGATGAGTCTAGCTCCCTTGTCTTAGGCAAGCAAAAGGGCTTATTTTCAGTCTAGAGGATCTGGTACATCAGTGGTTTCTGTTGGATGTTTAGCCCTGGTCATATCTAGTCTGTCTAGTAAGGAGGTGTTTGTGGGGAGGGAAATTATGATCACCCTTGATCTCTATATTGGTTCAAATCTCCCCAGCATGTTCAGGACCTTCTTGAGGGATGAAAAGTAGGAGAGTCAGGATGTTTACCCCGTAAAGCCCCAAGGGGGCATCTGCGTTAATATTTTGTAGGATGCAGGCTAATTGCCTCTCAAACAATGTAGGCCCCTGACAAGAAGCATCTAGGATCCTGGCTTGGTCATTTGGGCAGAAGGCTGTTGACTTCAGCTATCCTTGCCTTCTCAGTAAAGCTGCTTGTGCCAGCTGGTGGAAGCCTTCATGGGATACATCCATTACCACATCATTGACAGCTGCAGATGTATTTGCTCCCTCCCCGACGACTGCCTTGGCAGCTTCCCATGTTGCCCTCTAAGGTGAGGTCAGTGGCGAGATATCATGAGATATCAGTCATCGCAGCCCAAAATTAAGGCACTTGTGACTGCCTGAAGTTGCTCCATAGAACTAACCCAATGACCAGCTGTCAGGAGATGGAGGATCTTCGTTGAGCCACTGACAATAACAGTCTGACTGGTTAACTATAAGTCCGGCTAGGGACAAATCGGAGGCAAAATACTTCGCAAAAGGAGTTACCACTGCTGGAACCGTAGCCTGGTTTGTCAGTTTTAGTCCCTCCAACCATACAAAGCCTTGTATGGGAATCCACCGCATGGCTTTGCATGGCTGTTCCTTGAAAACAGAGGAAACATTCTTCCACCAAAGCTGAAGGATTGACTTTTAGCTGCCATTTCCATCAAAGCATGAAAGCGGGCTATGTGGTCTCGAAAGGAATCTGTCTGGAAAGGGCATTCGTATCCTTTCTTAGGTAAGGTGGAATTACAGTCTTCATTACCGTTAAGGTCTTCCTGCAATAGTGCACTACTTCTAAATCAGAGTACTGGTAAGAATCAGACTACTCTTGCTTTCCTGTGTCGTTGACAGGACTAGCGACAGGTGAACATTCCTGGGAAGTATCCCCAGCAGAGCAGGCGGCACATGAGGTGGCTCGGGCAGTTGAGGTAGTGGATTCATTATTAAGCCAACAGTTGACTAGTTGCTGGTTACTGGATTGGCCGTTAAGGAAATAACATGAATAGTGGACACCATTTGCTGTCATCGTGTCACGAAAGCAACAGGCGCTTGCAAACCTGCAAGTTGTTTGGAAGGATGAGTTCCGCATCATGTGGGGGAGGGGGATGAGAATGTCTGCTACAAATGGTCAGTGGGAGATACTAATTTTAGCAAATCTTTGGCTATTTTACTCTTCCAAAACTTCTACCTCAAATTCAGGCACTCAACTCATATGTAGCTGCACTGGGATATGTGCTGCGTCTACGTGGTGATGTCAGTTTCCAGATTCCAGAGTCTAATGAGCAAACTTGCTGACACCTTTCTTTATTGGTGAAAAGGAGAATGGAGTAGAAAATGGTCAGTGACAAGACATCCTTCGATGAGGTAGTAGGAATCCGTTCTAGACGGTCAATGGTGAATAAAGCCTTGCCATAGGCAGGATATTTGTCGATGGTGAGATAAGACATCTATGGTGTGGTTGTCGACAGGGACTCACTTAAAAAAGGCACTCACTTAAGGAAGCCTTGTCCAATGCTCAAGTTATCGATGCCTGTCCTATGGGTTTCAATGGGGAGAACGACAACTATGGACGACAAAGAAGGTGAGTACTACCATTCAGTCAGGACTTAAAGGGAGCTGGGTTTGATGCAATGTTTGGCACAGATGGATGTTCACCCTTTTTGGAGGTTTTTTTTCTGAGCAAACTCCAGTCTTATCCTTTGAGGAGATGACTGCAGGTGCTTCATGGAGTAAGTCCAGTTCTGGAATCTCCGGGTTTCCTTTTTGCACCATATTTGTGGAAGTGTTAGGTGGAGCACTTTTCACAGAATTAATCTCAGAAGGTGGCATCCCCTTGGAATGAGTGGTTTCTTTTTCTCCAGCTAGAATAATGCCCAACTCCTCTACCTATCTGTCACATTCTTAAAAGGAAAGGTTTCACAGACGTCGCAGCGTGAAGCCTGATGTCAGACCTGGCAACATTGGCGTGAGTCTCCCTTCCATTTTTTCGCTGTGCCTCCTGTTTTTTCTGGTGATAGATGCTCTGGGCGCTGCGCCACTGCCATTCAGTGCCGCAGCGCGGATGCTCCCTGTGTAAAGATGACATATGAATTGATGTATCCCCGATTGGCTTATTTGGTCTACCTGTTAGTCCCTAGTAATGTGGCCTGTGTGCGCCCAGAGCTGGTAAACCAAATGCTGCTGATGGGCCTGCAGCGCGCAATTGTGCCACCCACAGAAGCAGCTAGTAAAGTGTGTCTCAGACCTGCCACTGCAGTGTCTGCGTGCAGTCTAGAACTGCCATCTTGGCTGTGAAGTGCACCCACTTCCCAGCTCCTGAACCTTCATTTGGCATCATGTAAGCCACCTCTATGGTAGGGTGCATTGTATGTGTAAGGTAGGACATGCTCTGATGTGTGTAGCATGTCCTGGTAGTGAATTGCACACAATTTCGTTTTTCACTACTGTAAGGCTACCTGTTATCCATAGGCCAGAATGGGAGATTTGGCTATTACATTCTATAGTCCTAACTGACCCATAGAACATGGTAGAAAAACGAATTTAGTATGCCTGAGCTCAGATTATTAAAATACATCTTTAAATGGTTTATTTTTATATTCTGTGTTTGAAAATACCACTTTTAGAAAGTAAGTATTTTCTTACCGAAGCCTTCCAGTGTGCTCTGCTGTTAGGTGCATTGGCTGTCTGGTTTTGGAGGGGCAGGCTGAGTCAGACC